>NC_057397.1:76078231-76422279 GCF_019320065.1 Cervus canadensis
CACACACACATCCCCCTACATACACACACTCTCACAGACACACACGCACACACACGCTCACACCCACACACACTCACTCACACCCACACACACACTCACACACACATACACACACACTCACACACACACATACACACATACACTCACTCACACACACTCTCACATACACTCACACACACACACACACACACTCTCTCACACACACTCTCACACACACACTCACACACACATACTCACACACTCACACACACACACTCACACACACACACACACACACACACTCACACACTCTCACACACACACTCCCAGGACCCTTTAGAACAACATTTCACAAAACTGGAAACACCTCTGACTGTGCATTGATGTTTTATTTGATAGTAGCCCCCAAACAGTATGTCCAGTGTTTGACCAACTACAAGCCAGGGAACTCTGTGCACCTATGTGCCAAGTTTAAGATGACATGTGTAAACCAAGACGGTATGGTGAGATGGATTACAAATCAGTTATTTGTCTTATAAGATGATTCACCATACCATTCCTTCAAGTATCAAACATGTCTAGCATACTCAAAGCATTATTTTATTTACTAAAACTTAGGAAACATTTACCATGAGAAAAATATCAACATATGACATATCACCATATTTCAGTCTGTTAGGGTCCAGCTGTCTTGAGTCTAGTTTGCCAGAATCTATGATGGAGACCGTCCTACTGAAAGAACTCCTCAGGCTCAAAGACCAAACGGCTGGACGCGGGTTGTGTCCTACTTTGGGGCACTTGCTTCATGCGTCTTCCTTTAACACAGTGGAGACTCACGTCACAGAAGTTTAAAGAAGGAGGTATTCTGGAAGAGTCAGGATGCCTGAGGTCTGAAGAACAAAGACAGGACCTGAAGATCCAACTCAGGGCAGCCCATTAGAAAGGTGTATCCTTTGCATCGATGAGGCAGTCACAGGAAGCCACAGCTGAAAGCATGTACATTCTCATGACTCTGGAAAGCCTCAACACTTTAGTGATAAATGTGTACTGATTTACCGACAGTGTTGGGGGAAAGAAAGGGAGGAGGCACTACAGGGGAGTGCAAATCTCTATACTGGCTTTGCTGGGCAGTAAGGAGCATCCTGCTGAGGGGACTGCATCCAGGAACAACCAGCAACAAACAGCACGGGGGTGGCGGGGGCCAAGGCAGAGGCATGAAGGATAGCTTGGATGGGAATGACTTCCCCAAATGAAGATGAGACAAGACCTCTTATCTCCCAAAAAACACTAAGGCAAAATAATGTGTGTAAGTTTGGGAGAGCGGGGAGTGAAGGGGGTGAGGAGGCTGTCAACGAATGGCAAAGGGTTTTGTCATATTAGCACACAAACATAAACAGCAGAATTCTATTTATCCATACCAAACTATCCATCTATGCTTTTTCATCAAAATCTTTTAACAATATTTATAAGTGTAATGAAAGACTATAAAATTTGGTACATTTCTCTTATGAGAAAATCAAAGATATCAATATCTACGGTGTATTTAAAAGTAAAAGAGCCATGGCTTGAGGAACACATTATTCTAATGCCAGCGGTTCGCTAGAGGATCTGAGCTTATCGTATGATGACTCAACAAGTCCACAGAGACATGTACTGTTGTATGCTTTATTTTCTTTTTTTTAAATGAGGTCAACACCTTATAAGCTATAGAGTTTTTAAAGATGAAATCATGCACACACATACACTCACAAATATTGGTTTCTATAAATAAGTTCAATTTTCTGATGAAATTGTTTCGATCAAAATTTAGTTCACAAAATGCAGGATATAATTTATTTTTTATTGCTTTTACTTCCCTGTCAACACCGAAGTATTAGAAACTGTCAACACCAACGTACAGAAACTAAATATAATTTTCATTATATACAAAACTTGAAAGGTGAATACAAAGAATTGCTCTATTCCTAGGCTTCATAAAGGCAGTAATCAGAGGCTTCTAATTCATTGCTGAAGTGTATTATTTTTTCCCATGGAGGAAACAAAAATATAATGACAAAGCTGTTAATTCACTACTAGTTTACAAAATGCAGGATATAATTTTATTTTTTAGTACTTTTCCTTCCCTGTCAACACCAAAGTACTAGAAACTGATTATCTCTGTGTAATTTTTCATTCACCCTTCAATGGTTAATAATTTTGTTAATTATTTTCAGAAAGAATGATACAACACTAGAAATAGCTTGGAACTTGGAGACATTCATGATAATGAGAGAAATTCAATCATTTTCTGGTTCTATCCCTGTAGCTCCATCAAATAAATTTAATAGGAAAAGAGATGATGATCCTAACGCAACCATGATTTGCAAATTGGCAATAAATGAATATAAACCTAGCAAGATATTTTTACATGCTTATTTATAGCACTGATTTATAACAGGCAAAGCCAAATGGGCCTGAATCTTTACACAAAAGCCCTGCGGACGGATTGACAGGACATGCCCGGTGCTGCAGAGGGGACCTGGCAATGCCGTTTACTGTCTAACATCAAGAAAATTTCACAATCAAATCACCAGAGTGCTTTGTCAAGAGCTAATCCAGGGAGGGGTCTGGAGCAAGAAAATACAAATTATAATGAAGTAAGTAAGTTAAAATTGCTTAAAGCGTCCTTCAAAACCAGCTGTGTTGTAGAAGATGGTAAGGATCTCAGAGGAGGACTAGCCAGTCAGATGCCTTATCACAAGGCCCAGGTCTTTAATAATTCTCTACGTAAAGGAAACAGTTTGTTAGACAAGAATACAGACAATGTAGGTCTCAGCACGATATTTCTGGTGGTGATGTCTATAAAAATATTTAGCTATTGAAAGCGACTGGTGAAAAAATAACTGTTGAACAATTTCTCCAGAATTTATCTGACAGATTTTACAAGGAGGAACACGATCGACTGGGGAAACGGATGGAGCTGAGTTTATGAGTCACACCAAAGTTACCAAAGTCAGCCGGGATCAGATTAATCAGCTGCTCGGCAGAGATGAGGTCATCTACTGAGAACCGGGAACAGTTAACTCAAACAATCCGTACACGGATCACCTCAGTGTGTTCAGTACAGTAACAGAGGCGGTAAATATGGGAACAGGGAACTGACTTAATCACTCTATGAATTTTCATCTATATGTAAAACATGAAGAATTGCTTTACCACACAGATTCTTCCTAGGCTTTACAAAGGCAGTGGTCAGAGACTTCTAATTCATTGCTAAAGTGCGTTATCTCTCTCTAAGGAGGAAACAAAAATATAATGACAATGTTGTCGATTCATTTTTATCCTTAATATTCTCCCAAGGCTGAGTGCTTAACCACTGCTACGCAAAAATATGAGTATTTTTACTGCAAACACAATTGTTAGAGTGAAAATGAAGTCTGAGAATTTGAAAGAGAAAGTTGATTTTAAGTACATGCCATCAGTTGTTTAAGCCAGGATTAATGACAAAATTAAGAGTCTTGTTTTCACTAAAATATCCTTTGATAATAATATTCCTGGACAATAAAAGAGCCAGAACTCAAGTAAATTTTCAGTTCACCATACAAAAAAGTTAGTTTGATATCTCAGTAAGATAAGTAGAGAGAAATTTCCACCAAGAATAGCTTTAAGGCTTTGGACCATATCACCTTTTAGCAGCATTCTAAGTAGTTCTTTCAAGTGACTGAAGGTGTGAACCTAATTTCTCTCTGTACTTTTATGGGAGTCTGGATTAATATAAAAACGATTACCTCACTGATGAATTTAACATGTGGCTTCATCTCTTTATAAATTCAATCTAACAGTCATAAGGATAGTGCATCATAGAACTGTCAAGACAAGGTAAGAGATGATTGATTTTCCTAATGGAGAATAATAAAATATTGCTTTATATTGAAACAAATACAGTTTTGGAGTAGAACTAAGCTAATGATGCTTAGTAGGCAAGAAAGTACTTCAAATGAACAGGTGCCTGCATTGAACTTTCAGACTATACCCGCAGATGCTGCTCCACCCTTACACTGCCTTAGCCTGCAGGAGATACTCTTGACTTATGAAGCATTAGTGTAGCTGGTATAAATCTGGATTCATTAACATTCTATCTATGTTACTGCCTAGTTCTTTGGGGTTGGAAATTGTTTTTAAGTTCCCAGAATCTCAAGTTCCTTATCTTTCAAAATAGATAATAACCTCTAATTCACAGAAATATTTTAACAATGAAACATAACAGTGATAGAGACTGGGAGACAAGCACGGAGGCATTTGCCTTTTGAATGTGCCGAGTGCTGCATCTGAAGGACCTCAGACTGTCTGGGCGCACCCTGGTGAGGTGGTTAAACCACTCATGGGGATGCAGGAGGAGCTGCACAGAGGACGCTACACGTGATAAAAGGATGCACCCAGAGAAGCTCAGTAAGCACGTAAGCAACCAAGTCAAGGGAGTCCTCCAGTGGGGACGGTGGGATTTTCAGGAGGTGATAAAGGCAGATGGGAGTACAGATGGAGTTCCCCCCAGATGAGAGACGCCCTAATCATCCTGTGAGGACTTCTGCCTTACAGCACACAGGGAGTCAGTGGGAAACAGAACGAACTGCTTTTATTACTTGTCTTTTAATTTTTCAGTCTTGCTGTGTGGCATGTGGGATCCTAGTTCCCTGACCAGGGATCAAACTGGGGTCCCCTGCATTGGAAGCACGGAGTCTTAACCACTGGACTGCAAGGGAAGTCCCCACTTTTATTTTTTTATTGAGCTACAATTAATATATAACACTAAAAGTTTAGGTGTATGATGTGTTAATTTGACACATTTACTAATGCAATATGATTGCCACCATAGCGTTAGCTAAACCTAATACCTCTATCACATCACATAATTATTGCTTTTTTTGTGTCAAGGACAATTAAGATCTCATCTCTTATCAATTTATAATACAGTATTGTTGACTAAAATCATTGTGCCGTACATTAGATCTTCAGTATTTATTTATCTACCAGTTGCAATTTTGTACCTTTAAACAACATCTACTGTGGAGAGTATATGGCTTTTAAAAAGATACTTCAGCAGCAGTCTGGAGCATGGCGTAACAGGGAAACTCAGATAAAGGACACTGCCACAATAGCCAATAACTGAGGGAAGAAATTAAGAGAAAATTTTAAAACAGCACTTTACATAATATTAGGGTCAAAAGACAACACTTTTATAAAATATAGGAACATACAAGAAAACATGAAAAAATAGAAACTTGCAATAGCTGTAAGCAAAGAAAAATTTGGAGGCAATTCTCCAACCTTTTGGGCTTCCCTGGTAGCCCAGAATCTACAGTGTGGGAGACCCAGGTTCAATCCTTGGGTCTCTTTTTAAAAATAAGCCAATCATTGACCTGGAGAAGTTATAATAATAATTAAGTTTAAAAATAAAAGTAAACTTGAAACAAAAGGTAAACAATAAAATGAATCCAAACATATTTTCTTTTAAAAAACAATATTGCTAATAAATTTCTAGGAAATCTAGACAAGAATAAAAGATCAAATAATAGGTAAGTAAAATTAAGCATGTAAAAGGTGGAGGGGGGTACAATAACAAGTAAAAAGACTGTTCTTTTAAGTTACCACCAGTGATTTAAATGCGAAACTGTATGCTAAGATATTTGAAAAAAAAATCATGAAATAGATAATTTCCTGGGAAAAAGTATAAAATTTAAAAAATTACCTAAAGAAAAATAAAAACCTAAAAAGAAAAATTGTAGTACATTTTTAGTGGATGGATATCTAAAATTCAATAAGTGAAAAGCATACAAATACCAAGCAATTAAAAGTGCAATGAAGGAAGTTTTTCTTTTTAATAACTGCCAAAAACATATAAAATATTGAAGAGCAATTCTGACAATATGTGGTCCCATAGGAAGTAAGCCCCCAAGCTCTTTACTGAGAATAATCGAAGATCTGAATAAATCATTCCAGAGGCACCTAGTAGGATTAAGGTAACAAGGAATGAGCTAATTTTGCCAAACCTAACAACATAGAAATATTACTGGATTATTTGAAATTCATAAATTATTGAAATGGAAATAATTGGAAACAACAGTTAATACATGTGTAGCATTTTCTATATGCCATGGCACTTTTACATAGATTAACCCATATAATCATCATATCTACCCCTTAAGTACATATTATGCTTTTCTGCATTTTATGCAGAAGGAAATAAAGCTCAGAAAAAAGAGACTGCCCAACATCACATAGCTAGTGGATCTGGGCACCAAGAATTAAATTCAGATAGCATGACTTCAAAATCCACATTCTGACCTCTGTGAGAGTCAGACTGTCAATGTTAAATGTCCCAAAACTGGAGACTGGTCAAAAACATTGGGATAAATGTGTGCATGTATGCTAAGTTGCTTCTGTCTGTCCGACTCTTTGTGACCCCGTGGACGGTAGCCCACCAGGCTACTCTGTGCACGGGATTCTCTAGGCAAGAATCCTAGAGTGGGTTGCCATTTCCTTCTCCAGGGGATCTTCCTGACCCAGGGATCGAACCCGCGTCTCTTGTCTCCTGCATTGGCAGGTGGGTTCTTTACCAGTAGCACCACCGGGGAAGAATAAATATATACGTCTTTGAAAAATGCAAACTGCTTATATATAATGTTAAATGAAAAAGGAATAAAGGGAACTCTGTAAGTGTAATATAATCTCAGTTGTATTGTTTTTACCCATCTGTAAGTGAATGTGTGTAGAAAGAATGGATTAAAAATTAATCAAAAGCAGCTGACCAGAAATATGCTCAATATGTTAAGTGTGGTTTAAGGTAAGATTATATATGAATTTAATTTTTTTATGAATTTGGTTTTTAAATACATTTCAAATTTTCTGAAGCAGCAGGTACTACTTCCATTAAAAAATAAATAAGGCTGATTGTTTGGTATGAATGGTGACCACAGGGAAGAATAGTTACAATTTTTCTAAAAATAATATTTTACTTAAATGAGACATTCAGACACAAAACGTTCCCTTGCTTTAACCTTTTCCAAAATATATGAAATCAACTGAGAAACAATTATAACCAAAGCTAAAATATCCTTCCTTCCCAATCCAACTCCCATCATACCCTCCCCTCCTGCTCCCAAACATATATGATAACACAGGCTAACAAAAATTTATGTTTGATAAATATATAAAATCGATATTTATAGGAATATCCCAGAAAGTCACATAGTTACCCATTTCAAATAGTATAAAAAGCTTATCTTAGCCTTTTACTACTCAGTTCATATACAAAGACCAGCACCAATCTGTCCAGTTACAGATCATGTGATTTCAGGCTTCACTGCAAGCTTTTTCCCTAGCACATATCCCTAGCGCAAGAAAAGAAAAAATAAAATAAAATAAAACAAGTCCAAAGTTTTTGGATTATCTTATACCTAAATTAAATAAGCTACCATATTTTATCTTTTTGTTCAAATAATGAAGTCTTTTTTTTATTGTTAAATATGCAACATTACTGAGATCTTTTTTTATCCAGTGAACCCTCCATAATGCTGACTGATTTTGGGTCTCTTTCAGTATCCTTCCTGCCTCAAAAATAGAGCCTCCTCAAAGAAAATGAACGTTTAACTGCATAATTCTCTGCTTGGGTATCTCTCCCCAGGTCCACTTATCCTAGCTCACAGGTCTCAAGTCAAACTGGTAACCACAAATCGTACGGCAGTAATAGAATCCTGCCATAATGCAAGTGTCAGCGCTGCCTCTATCTGCAACCACAGCCACTTTCAGCTTTCAGTTTTTATTTAAAAGGCTTAATTGGAAGTTTTTATTACTCCCAATTAGGCTTTTTAATTAAAAGGAAAAGTTGAAAGAAGCTGCAGGCAAATACTGCTGAAGCCCATATCAGCATAAAATCAAAGGGAATAAAAACAAAATTACGCTACTGTAAAACAGCGGTGACGGGCCCAGCTTTCAATAATGTTTACCTCTGGTCATATTTAATGTTATGATAGCACGCTGACAGTGATGGAGTGGACATGACTGATTGGAAAAACCAGAGCGTACCTAATGTAACAATAGAATTCATCAAAATGAGACTTAAAAAACCACATTAGCATTCAAGGCGAAAATCTACCAAAATGCACGGTTGACAATTCAAGTAGTTAGCAACTCTAATTCACCAGCATGGCACTAACTCTACAGGCTAATGCAGACTCTCAAAACCTCTTTAACAAGCAGAATACTACACATAAACAGTGTGGGTAATTGTTTATGTTGTAAGATGATTAGCTTTTTAATTTCGTTAAGGATTTTTTTGTTCCATATAAAGCCTTAGCTTGTCGTTACTGCAGAGTTTTGCACTAGTGATGGTTTTTTAACTCAAAATGAAATTAGAAGTAGCGCTCACTTGTATTTTTGGCATCTTTTAAATTCCATGTCATGTTTTAGAGCAAAACAGAGCTTCTTATATAAAGGTGAGTTTATCATCAGTGGTAACAGATATATGTAGAGATATTAGATCTGTACCAGATAGAATTTCATACCTAATAAGCTAGGCTATTTATCCTGAATTTTATAAATTATATCAAGGGTCAGAAGAAGATATTGAGAATAACTCTCTTATAAGCTGTGGTATCAAAGAGTTATTTCTTCATGTTAGCTTTCTAACTCAGGATTAGATCAATATTTGCCCCCAAATAACAATAAAAATTTTGGGGGAAATACATAATTATCTATGGAAGAAAGGGTAAACTATGCCATAAAGGTTGATAGAAATCTTTGTGTTAATGTCCAGTCATTTAGGGAGTTCATATTTTGGGCAGTTGAAATCTTTACGAGAAGATAGTGCACATGTAACAGAGGCTCTCTTCCTTTTTCTAGAGACAATGATCATGGAGAATCTCCTTCAGGAGGAGCGATTCACTGAATCTGCAAACTGGGGAAGGGGTACTTCGGTTGTGTCATGGATTGCAGCTTTCTTTGTTCTGCATATCCAATTTTCACAAAAAATAAACTCCTGTTTTTTCCATGCCCTGCAAACACTTTTATGACTTCTTACAGTAGCTAGAATAAAGTGAAAGTGAAGTCGCTCAGTCGTGTCCAACTCTTTGCGACCCCATGGACTGTAGCCCACTAGGCTCCTCTGTCCACGGGATTTTCCAGGCAAGAGAACTGGCGTGGGTTGCCATTTCCTCCTCTAGGGGATCTTCCTGACCCAGGGATTGAACCTGGGTCTCCTGCATTGTATGCAGACGCTTTCCTGTCTGAGCCTAGAATAAAACCCGCCATTTTATGCATAGCTTATGAAAGTCCTACCTGATTTGGTTCACAATTTCAACTTCATCATGAGTCTTCTCTCTAGTTTACTCTTTTCCAATGGTAAAGATTTTCTTTTCATTCTACGGACACACCAACAAGCTCTTTCCTTCCTTGGGACGTTAGCATATGTCCTTCTCTATGCCTAATACTCCAACTTCCCAAATGCTAGTTTTCCTTCGCCTCTCAATTTTCAGATAGTCTGAAAGTAAAATTTACTTCTTCAAAGAAGACCTCTCTAATCATTTAGAAAGTCAATCACAGTTAATACCATATTCTGTCAAAATTCATATATTTATATACAAACCTAGACAGCGCATTAAAACGTAGAGACATCACTTTGCCGGCAGAGGTCCATCTAGTCAAAGTTATGGCTTTTCCACTAGTCATGTATGGATGTGAGAGTTGGACCATAAAGAAGGCTGAGCACTGAAGAACTGATGCCTTTGAATTGCGGTGTTGGAGAAGATTCTCAAGAAACCCTTGGACTGCGAGCTCAAACCAGTCAATCGTAAAGAAAATCAACCCTGAATATTCATTGGAAGGACTGATGCTGAAGCTGAAAGTACAATACTTTGGCTACCTGACGTGCAGAACGGACTCATCGGAAAAGACCCTGATGCTGGGAAAGATTGACGGCAGGAGGAGAAGGGGATGACAGAGAATGAGATGGTTGGATGACATCACCGATTCAATGGACATGAGTTTGAGCAAGTTCTGGGAGTTGGTGATGGACAGGGAGGCCTGGCATGCTGCAGTTCTTGGGGTCGCAAAGAATCAGACACGACTGAGCATCTGAACTGAACTGAACTGAATATTCCATTGTGTATATGTACCAAAGCTTTCTTATCCATTTGTCTGCTGATGGGCATCTAGGTTGCTTCCATGTCCTAGCTATTGTAAATAGTGCTGTGATGAACATTGGGATACACGTGTCTCTTTCAATTCTGGTTTCCTCGGTGTGTATGCCCAGCAGTGGGATTGCTGGGCATTATGGAAGTTCTATTTCCAGTTTTTGAAGGAATCTCCACACTGTTTTCCATAGCGGCTGTACTAGTTTGCATTCCCACCAACAGTGTAAGAGGGTTCCCTTTTCTCCACACCCTCTCCAGCATTTATTGTTTGTAGACTTTTGGATAGCTGCCATCCTGACTGGCGTGTAACGGTATCTCATTGTGGTTTTGATTTGCATTTCTCTGATGATGAGTGATGTTGAACACTTTTTTAAAATTAAATTTTGTCTGATATAAGTAGAGTTACCCCTGCTCTCTTTGGTTACCATTTGAACAGAATAAACTTTTTCCCATTCTTTAACTTTGAGCCTATGTGTGTCCTTAATTATGACGTTAGTCTCTTGTAAGCAGTATATATAATTGGGTCTTTTTTAAAAACACATTCATTCACTCTGCTTTTTTGTAATTTAATCCACTTACAATTTGAGTAATTATTGATAGATAAGAACTTGCTAAGGTCACATATTAATTGTTTTTTGGCTGTTTTGTAGTTCCCTTGTTCCTTGTTTTCTCTCTTGCTGTCTCCCTTTATGAATTGATGATTTTACATAGTGGTGTGGTTTGATTCTCTCGATATCGTCATCTTTAGTGTATCTAATGTAGGTTTTGCTTTGTGGTTACCATGAAGCTTACATAAAATATCTTATAGATATAACAATTTATTTTATGCTAATAACAACAACTTGGCATACAAAAGCTATATTCTGTTCCTCCTCCCCTCCTTTATGTTTTTGATGTCACAATTCACCTCTTTTATGCTGAGCATTCATTAACAAATTATCACATTAATAGTTATTGTTATTTTTAATATTTGTATCCTTTAATTTTTTTGCTAGAGTTAAGTGGTTAACACACTGCCATATTACAACGTCAGAGAACCAACCCCTTCGCATGCATGAGGAACTGGCTCCAGAAGCCCCCCGACACACACCGCACTCAAATCCACAGACGCTGAAGTGCCTTATAGAAGACGGCATGGTGTCTGCGCTGAACCGACACACGTCCTGCACATTTTAAATCACATCTGTGTTTGCTGTGCTGAGTCGCTCAGTCGTGTCTGACTCTTCGTGACCCCATGGACGGTAGCCCGCCAGGCTCCTCTGTCCATGGGGATTCTCCAGGCAAGAACACTGGAGTGGGTTGCCATGCCCTCCTCCAGGGGATCTTCCCAACCCAGGGATCGAACCCAGGTCTCCCGGATTGCAGGTGGATTCTTTACTGTCTGAGCCATCAGGGAAGCCCATAAATCATACCTAGATTACTTATAATACCTAACACAATGTAAATGCTATGTTAATAGCTATAAATAAAATGTAAATGCGATATAAATAGTTGCTGGTTCATGGCAAATTCAACGTTTGCTTTTTGAAATTTTCTGGAATTATTTTTCAAATGTGTTTGTTCTGTATTTGCTTACATCCATGAATGTGGAATCTACAGATACAAAGGGCTAACTATACTCTGAATTTGATTATATACTTACCTTTACCAGTGTGTTGCATATTTTCATATGTTTTCATGTTACCAGTTAGCATCCTTTTATTTCAACTTGAAGAACTCCTTTCAGTATTTCTTGCACTGTAGGTCTAGTAATGATGAATTCCTCAAGTTTTGTCAAAAAAAAAAATATGTATTTTGCCTTCATTTCTGCAGGAACATGTTCCAAGATAAAATACTCTTTGTTGGCAGTTTTTGCTTCCTTTTAGCACTTTGAATATACAATCTTACTCTCTCCTGGCCTATGAGATTTCTGCTGAGAAATCCACTGATAGGCTTATTGGCATTCCAGATGGTGGCAAGCTTCTTTGCTCTTACTACTTTTATGATTATCTCTTTGCCCTTGAATTTTGAAGATTTTATTATGGAGTGACTTGGAGAAGATCTCTTTAAGTTGAATTTACTTGGGGATTTATAAGGTTCATGAAGTTAGATGTCCAAATTTATTCCAGATTTGAGAGTTCTCAGTCATTAGGTTTTAAATAGATTTTCTGTCCCTTTCTATCTCTCTTCTGTTTCTGGGATTTCAGCAATTTTAGATGACTTATCTTGACTTTATCCATAATTTATATGGGCTTTTTTCACTCTTATTCATTCTTTTTTCTTTGTTTTCCTGTGACTCAGTAATTTCCAAAGTCCTGTCTTCTGTGCTGCAGATTCTTTCTTGAGGTTGATCCATTCTGTTACAGATGCTCTCCAGTACATCTTTTATCTCATCCATTGTGTTCTTCAGCTCCAGAACTATTATTTCTATCTCTTTGTTGGTCTTATAATTTTGTTTATATGTTATTATCCTAATTTTGTGTAATTATCTTTCTGTGGTGTGTGTGTGTATTTCATTGAGCTTTCTTGAAGCAGTTCTATTTATTTCTTTATCAGATGAATTGCAGATATTCACATTTTTGTATTATGTTACTCAAAATTACTGTGATCCTCTTGTGGTGTCATAGTTCCTGGATCTCTCACGTTTCTTGAAGCTTTGAATTGTTGTCTTCACATCTGAAGCAGCAATCACCTCTCGTCTTCACTGACTGACATTGGGAGAGAAATACCTTCTGTCAGCTCTGTTAGGGATTCTAAGGCTTTCACAGATCTTCCATGGATTCAAATACCAGGACTGACTTAATTTTCTATTGTTGTTATAATAAATTACCTTGAATGTAGTGGCTTAAAAACAATATAAATTTATTTTCTTACAGTTCTGGGAGTTAGAAGTCTGATTTGGGTCTCACTGGACTAAAACCCAGGTGTTTGCAAAGCTCTGTTCCTTTCTGTTATGGTATGAATGCTGGTGGCCTCCCAAAATTCATATGCTGAAATTCTAATGCCTGGTGTGATACAATTAATAAGTGCAACTTTGGGATCTCCTTTGGTCATGAAGCTGAAGCGCTCATGAATAGGACCAGTGCTCCTATAAAGCAGATCTCACAGAGCTCTCCATAACCTTCCACCATGTGAGAATATAACATGACGTCTGCGACCTGGAACAGGGCCCGCAAACCAATCATGCTGGCACTCTGATCTTGGATTTCCAGTCTCCAGAACTGCAAGAAATACATTTCTGTCATCTATAAGCCCTGTAGTCTGTGGTTCTGTTAGAGCAGCCTAAATGGACCAAGACACTTTCTGCAGCCCGAAGCGTTCAGGCTTTTTAGCGTTCACAGACACTAAGAAAGCAAGCAAGGGATCTGTCTGCGTGCACTTCCCAATTCCTGCAGCACGCCTGCATTCCTCGGCTCAGGGCTCCCTTCTTCCATCTTCCAAGCCACAATTTTATACTCCTCTGACCCTTCCTCATCATGACAGCTGGATCTTGAACCCCTTTAAAGATTTATGTGATGAGGATGGAGGCACCCAGATAAGCCAAGATAGTCTCGCCCCTCCCATCGCAAGGTCCTTAACTTGAATCACATCTGAAAAGTGTCATTTTCCTAGAATAACACAGTTACGGGTCCCAGGGGCTAGGGTGTGGACATACTCAGGGAAGCCATTCTTCTGTCTTGCACTTCTCTTTCCGAGTCTCAATCCCCTCACCTGTATAACAGGAGAGATAATGGTTCCTACTTTACAGGATTATAAGGATAAAATGTGTTTATACACATGAAGCAGTTGGCCCAGCATCTGGCATATAATTGTGGCCTTAAAACTGTTAGCTACTCTCATAAATAATAACCTATACCTGCCCTGCCCATCCACTTTTAACAAAATCCACTTTCCACCACCACAAAATAGTCAGGGCCATTAATTTTGAACCCTTCTTTATCACAGATTATTTCTGTTTCTCAGAGAACAAAATTTTCTGTTTCCACTGGTTAATCTTAACATTTCAAAAATACTTGTCTCCTTTTCAAATAAACAGGAGAGGTAGTACCAAGAGTTATACTTGTACAAATGAAATTTTCAAACCGCCACTCACTAATGTGTCTTAGACTCCTTAAAAACTTCTCCTTTGACTCTCCATGGATACTTTTCAATCTAAATAAACCCCACACTAATATTCATCATAAAGAGTCATGTCTCTTTCCCCCAGGCCCAGAGCTGAAAGTGGTGAGGCAGCTAGCCAATCACCTAACTGTTTTCAGAGGGCCTGGTGCCACAGTGTAACCAGATTGTCAAGGTTCACCTAGAGGATTACCTGCTAAATCACAAGTTTAAAGAAAACAATTTGCAGTTACCCAAGAGGAAACAACACACTTACTTATCTCCAGACTCTTCACACAGACTGTATTAAATTTTCCATAACCAAATTTACTGCAGAACTGAGAACAAGCATGCAATATTTGTGCTGAAAGTTTTTGATATTTGAAACTGCCTTTTATAAAGAAGCTTAAAACGTAGTGCAATTCCTCATCTCTTTGGCAAGACTCATTTTTTTCCATTTTGGAAAACTTGCTTGGCCATCTAAATCCTCCAGAATACAAAGTAAAAATCAGTTCAAACCACAGGACATAAATTAAACTAGATAATGGTTTCCACTGTTAAGATTTTTAAACACTATATTTGATGTCACTGAATTGTTCAAGAATTCTTTTAGCACCAATTTTTGTACATTTTTAAACCAATAAAATGCAAATACTCAAACAAATGAAGGGAAAAAGGAACAAAAGATGACATAAAAATACTCTTTTAACAACTACTAATTATATATTAAAATATAGCAATTGATGAGCCAAATGCTAATGAACTCTTAGAAAACTGTTAAGCATTTTTCCAACACAAAGTAGTCGTTGCATTAGGTGTACAATATAGGAATTTAGAAAACATGTAGAATTCAGCCAGATAGATTTGTTGTAGTCAACATTCACAGACGCTAAAAAAGAAAGCATGTTTTGTTTGAAAAGGGCACCTCAATTCCCACCCCTGCCATCAAGTGAAAGGGAAAATATATGAGGATATCAACTGTGAAATGTCAGCATACTAAGTAGGGTATACAGCTTGTGTTTTTTGATATGAAAGGCAAAGACATCAGTGAATGTGGTTTGAAAGTCCACCTGCCACAGAGCTAGACTGTATTTTCCATGTTCTATAAAGCCGCTCAGGGTACATGCAGAATGCAGAAGCACCATCTCCAAACATCGCCCCATCACCACCCACAGCTGTTCACGGGAGTGCCGGAGAGAATGCGGTGTGCTACAGAAAATAAATTTAGAAATAAAAAGAGCTTCCGAATTTAAACAAGAAAACGAAAGAACTGAAGCAAATGATATGGTTACCTTATCCCATGAGACAAGCATGCATGAATGAATGAATATTATAAGATTTTTTACTAAGCCTAAACACAACCACAAACTGTAAAAAGAGTCTAGCTCTTTTGTTGTCACTATCAAAGGGGGGAAAATGAGCTAGTCCAAAGCAACAGTGCAAAAGGCAGATAATGAAAGCTCGAAATGGAAATGGTGATAAACTATGTGTGCAAGTCCTGTAGATTAGATGAATATTTATTACAGTTCCATTTCAGATTCCACTAAAAGCACATACCATCTTAAAGAATAATTTTAAAAGCCCTCGTATTTTCATTTCAAAAGAAAAAGGAATGTAATCTACATGGATGCATCTGAATTCATAAATGGCAATAAGTCATAATATCTTTACATGTTTCTCAAAAACCAAGAACACCCTAATCACCTCCCAGATTTAACAAGATGACATCAAAACTATAAACAGGATCATTTCCCACACAACGATATCACAGACACCTCTGAGGGGACAGCAGAACATTACACAGTGTAAAGCGCACATGGAAAGGGTAAGTGCAACCAGACCACCCAGGCTTTATGAGTGAACATCATAAGATCAGTAACGTGTGAAATTTAGCCCAAATCCTGCTGCCCAGGCCAGGTATTTTTGCTTTTCTTACAATGGTAAGTTGGCTGGAAACTTTTAAATGATAGGATACTGTCGTTTGAGATGGATTTTGCTTTGAAAATATGGTTTGATAGATCACACTACAAAATATAGCTTGATAGACCTCTCCCAAAGGAAATGGGCTCCCAAGTGGAAGAAGGGCGCTCAGGAAGACACGATTTCCACACCAGCTTGGCCAAGGATAAGACTGTGGGAAATACACTGAGGTTCGATTTGATGGTTCTCTTAAGCAAAACGAAAATCCAAACAAACAAACAAACAAAATCCTCTTTCATACCAGTGGCAAGATAGTGGCACTTGTTTCTGTAAAATCGATGAAGCGATGGCGTGTACCAAAGCCTATATCTCATTAATCTGTCTTGTTTAGTTGCTCAGTCGTGTCTGACTCTCTGTGACCCCACTGGACTGTAACCCACCAGGCTCCTCTGTGCATGGGATTGCCCAGGCAAGAATACCGGAGTGTGTTGCCAGGTACTTCTCCAGTGCTTCTTCCCAACCCAGGATCTGAACCAGCGTCTCCCACATTGGCAGGTGGATCCTTACCACGGAGACACCAGGGAAGCTCAGCTAAGACAATGATAACTGGGAGTCAGATTTATAGTCCACAAAGTATACTCACTGGTCTGACACAGTTTAAGAAATATATCTAGTTAATGGGATCCAAAACTTTTATTTGCTTCCCCTCAATCATCTGGATAATTTGTCTAAAACACTGCTCTCTTCTACTGTATCTTTTTAAATAATTTGGGCTGAATAAATTTTACTCATTTTTCAGTTGTACCTACTCCCCCATTTCATGTCAATCTGCCATCCTATTTTTCAGAACAGAAAAATCAGAAACACACTCCATATTTTACTAATATAAACCGATGGCAGAAAGACATCAGAAGCCAAAATATTCTTATTTTTTCCCTTTTCTTCCCCTTAACCAGCTTAGAAAAGGAAACAAAAAAGAAAAACAAGAGTCTGTCTTGCTTGAGCTTTTAATTAGCTCATCTCCCAAAAGAGGTAAGGCAGTGCTGTCAAGTGATGTTCTGGTTTCAAATAATTACCTGAAATGAGAGTCTGGGGCTGGAGTAACTATTGCCTCATCAGCATTCATCACTATTTCCCTAGCATAAAGTGAAAGAAAAATAGTATTAAAAGAAAAAGAGAAGACAAAATTACAAACAGTGTACACAACTTTAAAAATATATCTTGGCATTGACTATCTTTTCCCCAGACACTGTTTCACTGCACACAGTTTGATGGTCAATAAGAGCCACACTCTTGAACCATACCTATCTAGGACAAGTTCCATGTTTCTACTTTCTGTGCAGAGATTCTTACACTTTAGGGGGCCCCAGAACCATCTGGGGAGCTTATTAAAAGCTCAGATTCCCAGGACTCAAAAGATTCTGAAGCAGAACGTATAGTCTGGGGCCTATGAAATCCAAACACCCCAGGTTGATTCTCATTCCACACACGCAGGGTTCACACATGGAGAAATACTTCCCTAGGGATCAGGCACTACATCTTCTGCATATCAGAAGAAAGATTTCCTGAATAAACCCCACACCCTGATAAGATGAAAACCCAGCCACGATTCTGTCTCACTGCCCACTTATGAATAAAGCTAGCGCACCTACCCTAAACTGGAGCTTCTGGTGACGGGCCCTTAGTACCCCCAGAAGGAATTCCTTTTATTTGAAGCAGGTCTTTGTTCTAACCTTTGGAATCATATTTTATAACAAATGTTTTCCTCCGTCAAGGCCTCAGTCTGACAACATAGACAGTGTAGGCAGTCCCCCGTGGAGGACTGGCAGGGCTACAAACCCAGTGAAACTTCTCCTGGAGGTCACATGGGACCATTCTTTCCTACAGAGAGATGCAGAGGTGTAGGCTGTTAAGAGATTTGGGT
Organism: Cervus canadensis; assembly: GCF_019320065.1. NCBI lineage: Eukaryota > Metazoa > Chordata > Mammalia > Artiodactyla > Cervidae > Cervus > Cervus canadensis. Next base: position 76,096,298 of record NC_057397.1, read on the forward strand.
AAAGTGTTAGTCGCTGAGTCGTGTACGATTTTTTGCGACCCCATGGACTTCAGCCCGCCAGGCTCCTCTGTCCGAGGGATTCTCCAGGCAAGAACACTGGAGAGGGTTGCCGTTTCCTTCTCCAGGGGATCTTCCCCACCCAGGGGTCGAGCCTGCCTCGCCTGCATTGGAGGGCGGGCTCGTTACTACTGGCGCCACCTGGGGGTAAAGCTGCGTGGGATTACGATGGGAACAGAGAGAGAAAATACCAAAGGAGAGCATCTTTTCTAAAGATGGAGGACGCCCACGAAAAAACAAATTCAAACGATACAGAATTTAAGTGAGAAGGCAAGATCTCTCTCCTCAGATCCAACCTTCCAGCTCTGTCCTCCTAAAACAGACACTTCAATTTCTTTATTTTTAGTTATTTTACTGGTCACCATCACCACGATATATCTCCATGTCTCTCTTTATTTATCAAGGCCAGGCAGCTTCCCCGTTTCCTCATCGTGAGAGATGAGGGATTTGGGTACCCAGCTCTCCTCCTCTCTCTCCTCTGCCTATTATTTATTACTCATTTGAGATATCCCCAGTGTTTGCCTCCATAATTTTAAATTATGTTATTAAATTGCTAGCTCTGAATTAATTATCTCAGGCAGTATCTAAAGATGCTTTGAAAAAATGAGGAAATTAGCCCATATCCTTCCTAAAGGTAAAATGTTCAAAACTTTTTCTTAATCACTACCTTATGTGTTAGGTGACTAACCTGAGGCAAATCCATTGAAATCCTTCTCTCTTCTCTTCCTAGGCAGCAGTGTGTCAGACAGGTATACTGTGGAGAATTGTTATAGAGCTTCTAAAACCCTATATTTGAAATAAATATGAACTGATCTGACTGTTCTCATACATCATCATTCCAATAGACATCATTATCTTCTTGTCACTTTGATATGATACATGATTTTTGACTCACACTACATGACTCTCACGTGTTAATAGAAAGTTCATGCTTCATCTTAAGGCTTCCCAGGTAGCATGCTTTATTTCAGCCCCATAGAAGCCCTTCTTATTTGACAGGGTCCTTGATTTCTAATCAAACTTCATCAGTATCATCCAAAAATAATAAAATGTGTATTGCAGAAGAAAAGAAAGTTACTAACTAACACCCTAAAACAAAGACAAGCTATCCGTTCTGAAAGAACGATTGCTTTCAAACAACCTCATTGGCTTAGTTTTGCTAGAGAATAAATAACAGAAATTGCTCAAAAGCTAACATATAATGAAGCAAATGGCAGAGTCATAGTGAGTACTTAACAAATCCCAACTATTAAAGGCATGGCATTGCTGGAACATGCCTACTGAACCAAAATGGCAGACTCACCTATCAGTCACTCGTTCTTATGCCCGATGGGAAGGTGGCTTCTTTCATTGTTGCTTTGAGAAACAATACAGACATTGAATCAAAAGAAAGAGAAATAAACACTACAATTACAAATCAAAGGACACCCTTTACAAGAATTCTATGTCATATCCAACTAGAGACACAAGTGCTGTTTTTTTGTTTTAACCACACTTGCACCACACAGAGCATTTTTTCAGTATCATCACGAGGCTAATCTATGTCATCAAGCTTGGATTTTCCTGGAATCAGTTCATTTTCCCGGTAGGAAGTTACTGTCTCTTGGAAAACACACAGCATTAGCCAATTGTACAGTGCCTTTTAAACATTTATCACAAGCCTTTGTGGAAAAGTGTAAACCTTTAGGCAAGTTTATAAAGTCATCATTAGGGTATCCATACTGATCACAAATAAATACGTTCCACAAGAGTAAGTTATTCAATGCCAAAATGATTATTAGGAAATTAATAAGATATATTTATCATACTATCATAACATAAAGCTTTAAATAGACATGTCTGTTATCTAAAGAAAAAAATTAACCAACAGAATGCTCAAACAGTGTGAAATAAAAATATATCCAGTGAGGCTGACTTCAAATATTTCATAAGCATCTATTCAATGGACAAGGTGCAGAGATGAAAAGCCACATTAGCAAATAAACGACAGCCAAAACGTGTGGGGTGGAAAAGTCTAAAAGGTACAATATGAGTTTTATTTTAAAAAATCACAATTAGATTCAAAATATTTTACAATGCAAAAAATAATAATTTTAATATACATATTAGATAGCCTATCATATATACCATTTAATGGTATATCAGGCAGAAATGAGTTTAAAACATTTTATAAATTGTTGGCTCTGTAGGCAGAAATACTTGAATATTTGAAATTTTGGAAGTTAAATATGAGTTATGTTGAAAGCGAAAACCTATTTTAAAAAAGCTTAATCTACAAGCTGATGATCTGAGCCTAGTTACTATGTGAAGAAGAACTGGGCTTCCCAGGTGGCTCAGTGGTAAAGAGTCCATCTGCCAACGCAGGATTTGCAGGTTCAGTCCCTGGGCTGGGAAGATCCCCCGGGGAAGGGAATGGTGACCCACTCCAGGATTCTTGCCTGGAGAATCCCATGGACAGAGTTATGTGACGCGTCCATGTGTGCGAAGTCCCTTCAGTCATGTCCAGCTCTTTGCGACCCCATGGACTGTATCTGCCAGGCTCCTCTGTCCATGGGATTCTCCAGGCAAGAAAACTGGAGTGGGTTGCCATGCCCTCCTCCGGGGGATCTTCCTGACCCAGGGATCGAACAAGCCTCTCTTACATCTCTGGCATTGGCAGGTAGGTTCTTTACCACTAGGGCACCTGGGAAGCCCAGATTATGCGATGGAAGCTTTGTGTTGGGTTTGAGATTTTCCCAAGAGGAAGAAAAATAATGGTTAGCAAAACCCTAATTCTAACTAAATCTTTCTACTCTCTATTCATGAATCAGAATTCTACCCCTAGAATTTATTTCAGTAGAAAATATTTCCCTGCTCTAGAGACTATTTAATATAATGCTTTTGTTATTATTCATTGGTACCAAATGGTAAATAATTCCACAGTGCATATGTAGCATCAAAAGTACCAAGAAATCACAACTCATGAATATAAATGATTATGGTCGATTCAGTATTTCATAAGAACAATCACTATGTATGTGCAGTGGACCCTCTTTACTACAGAATTTATACTAGCCCCTGGTGAACAGCAATTTTTAGATATTAATGCTTTTAGTTTCAGCAATTTTCTCTGCATTCTCTATATATTACAAATACTTGGTAACTGTAGCTACTATTTACTGTGCAACGTAACCCTAAATGTTAGGCCAGAGTTATAACGTAGTGGTCACAACAAACATGTTCAAGTGAAAGTTTACTAAGGGTTACTTATGATTGTTTCATGTGACTTCAAATTAAGCTCCCATAGAGGTAAATCTAATTGCTAGTACAATTCAGATTCGATTTTTATTATTTTCATTATTTTGTTACAAAGATCAGGAAACAAAAGCTAGACCAAAGAATAGAAGGAGAAAAGCAGAATTATCACAATGGTGAAGGTACTGAACTGAATTTTTCCAGTACGGCTCTGAAGTTTCAACATATACTTTCCAAAGCCAGTGTAAGAAGAAAACCAAGGATTAGATTAGTGTTATAATTTGACAAAATTCTGTTCTTTGAGCCTCTGATACTTCTGTACCTTTGTGAATTCTATTCCCCCTTTCAGCCACAGCCGAAGTGCATCCAGTCTTTCATGGATCAAATGCCCAACTTCTTCCATTAAGTCCTTTTTGATTATTTAAACCAATATGAATGTATTTCAACTTTTAATATTTAGAGTTTAAATAAACCAATTTAGCATAGAATTAGGTAGACTATTTTTAGAGTAAGTTTTAGGTACACAGCAAAATTGACCAGAAGGTACAAAGGCTTCCTACGTATACCTGCTTTTGAACACAGATAGCCTCCCTCTTTATCAACACCCCCATCAGAGTGGTACATTTGTTACAACCAACGCATCATTACCCATTGCCCGTCATCTGTGTTAGGCTTCCCACTTGGTGGTGTTCATTCTGTGAGTTGGGACACATTTATAATGGCATGTGTCCACTATGATAGTATCATATTTGGTAATTTCACTGCCAGTTTATCCTTTCCTTCTTCCTAAGCCCAACAACCACTGGTATTCTCTTTTATTGTTTCTATAGTTTTGCCTTCTCCCAACTGTCATATAGTCAAACAGTATGCAGGCATTTTTATATTAGCTTCTCTCACTTAGCAATATGTATTTAAGATTCCTCCATGTCTTTTCCTGGCTTGATGGCTCATTTCTTTTCAGCACCGAGTAATAATCCAGTGTCTACATGTACCCCAGTTTATCCATTCACCTACTGAAAGGCCTCTTGGTTGTTTCCAAGTTTTGGCAATTATGAATAAAGCACCTGTAACCACAGGTGTGGAGGGTTTTATGTAGGTGTAAGTTTTCAACTCCTTTGGGTAAATACCCAGGAATGTGACTGCTGGATCATACGGTAAGAGTAGGCGTGGTTTTGCAAGAAACCACCAAACTACATTCCAAAGGGACTGTACCATTTTGTATTCCTAGTAGCAATAAATTAGTTTCTGTTGCCCCACATCCTACCAGCATTTGGTGTTGTCAGTATTCTGGATTTTTAGCTACTCTAATAGGTGTGAAGTGAGTGGTATCTCTCACTTTAATCTACAGTTCCCTGATAACATTTGATGTGAACCATCTCTTCATACGCTTATCTGCCATCTGTATATCTTCTCTGGTGAGGGATCTGTTAAGACCTTTGACCTGTGTTTTTTAAGTTGTTTATTCTTGTTGTTGAGTTTTAAGAGTTCTTTGTGTATTTGGGTCAGCTTTCTGTATCAGCGTTATCAGGCTTCTTCAGATCGTTCCTATGACTTGTCTTTTCATTCTCTTGATGTTGTTTTTCACACAGAAATTTTTAAAATTAATGAAGTCCAACTTATCAATTCTTTCATTTTGAATCACAACCTTTGTGTTGTATCTGAAAAGTCACTGACAAATCCAAGGCCATCTAGGTTTTATCCTATTTTACTTTTAGGAATTTTATAGTTTTGCATTTGACATTTAGGTCTATGATCTACTTTGAATTAATTTTTGAGAAGAGTACAAGGTCTTTGTCTAGATTCAATTTTTATTTGCAAGTGGCTGTCCAGTTGCTCCAGTAGTAATTGTTGAAGACCCCCTCTTCACCATTGTGTTACCTCCGCTTCTTTGTCACACATTTATGGAGGTCCATCTCTGAGCTCTCTACCACGTTCCATTGATCCATTTGTTTATGCTTTTCTACTGTCGTTTTATAGTATGTCTTGAAGTGGGGTAGCATCAATCTTCCCCTCATGCTGTTTTTTTAGATTTTTTTCTTTTTTCATAATCATAATTAATAATAACTTATTATTATTTCCAGCTTTGATTCATGCTATATGCCAAAGAAGATGCTTGGCTAATGTAAATCTAGTGAATTCACCTAGAATCTAGAAAAAAGTCAAGTTCCCTGGTTAAATGGGAAAAGGGGACAAAATATAAGCCAAGAGGTACTGTGTAACCCTGCTGATGAGAAGTACTTGAATGTCCATGTTGAATGTCCTTGCAGTTAAGGGAAACTAATTTGTATAATGCACATTTTCTTGGCCCTGTGAGCTAATTAGTTGGTCAATGTGAATACAACAGCTGATATGCTCTGCTCAGCCCCCCTCACTTCCTCTTGAGATGGAGTGTCCCTGCAGAGGTCACAGACTTGCCTCTCTTCCAGGAGGTACGTTTCACCTGGGTAGGGCTCCTGCTTGGGCCACAACCCGGAGTAGAACCAGACTTTAGAACAAGGAATCTGCACAACCGAGACTGCTGACTGCAAGTCTATTTGGGTAGCGGATATCAATCTACTTGCTCTGCCCACTCTCTGTTAGTAATAAACATTATTTTTGCCTCTATACTTCTTTTGCGTTTTTCTCTCAACATCTTTTCAGATGTTGAGAAAGGATGCTTTTAGTTGGAGCTCTCTTGAGAGACCCACAAACCCATTTTTGTAAAATTCTGAATGTATGTTTACTTAAAAATCTAAAAAGCAATTATATCACAGTGAGAGAATTATAGACAATTCAGTTTTGCATCTTTGCATATTCTAAACTTTTATGAATATATATTGTAATTGGGGAAAAAAAGGTTAAACATATATATTTTTCAATAAAATGTTTATCTCCTCCTTGGGAAAAAATAATTGGTCATTCATAGTCCTTACATAAGGTGTTGCCTGAAAATGCTCACTATTCTTATTTTAGGCATTAAACAGTATTTCAGTAATGAGTCCCCAAATGGATTGCACAGTCAGGAGAAGCTTGCAGGAATTCTCCTGCCTCCTATATTATTAAGAACCTTCTCTAATCAGCTAACAGACTCTTGCAGTAATCAAAGAACACTGCCTCCCTTTAGCAGTTACAGATCTACATGACTTTTCACAAACACATCACCGCGTTGCCTTCCCATGGGAGACACAGCATCCCTTCAGTCCAGTGGAAGCCATAGTGCACTTTAATGGTGACATTTTCCTCCAAATATCACTCACTTTCATAGAAGCCAGCAGCTTCAAAGTGCCGGAGGCAGCAGGCTTGGAATCAGGAGACATTTATTCCCTTCTCCATTACTCTATTTCTGCTCACTTAGCCTGGCTTCATTTTGATCACCCAAAAAATAGAAAAATAACGCTTGTTTGTTTCTTAACAGTAATAGGAGGAAAAGAAATGGGAGTCCATAGAGAAAGGCTACAATCTGAGACTCTTACAAATAAAGAAAACTATACACACGTGAACATTCAGAATCATTATTATGTGATTAATTTTAGCAGTTCCTCCATTTAGGTTATGTAATAATTTTTTAACTCAAGATGAACTTAAATCTGAGACATTTTTCTCCAAAGATCACTAACTTTAAGCCAGGAGCTTCACAGCGCTAGAGGCTGGATGGGTACCAAGATGGCAGAGAAGCAAGCCCTTTGTCTCCAAGAGGAAAGCTGGCATTCTCCAGCTCGACATCACCCTTGAGAGCTTCTTTCCCCAATCAAGAAATGAAAAATCACTTGTATGTGGCCAGTTAACCAAATAATAGTGGAGGAATGCCAGTTCTGGGAAAAGACGTTTTGATAGATGTGAAAGGAATGAAGTCAGATTCCTGCTTTATTAAACAACAACGGATCGGTGTTCTACCCACAAGAGGAAGCTTACAAAGGAACAGAACAGTTGTGCCAGGGAGCTGAAACCCACAAGCATCTACAGCAGTTTGAAAAGGACAGAAGCATAAAGTACATAAAGCATAAACAGCACAAAAACAAGTGACATCTGATAAAACACAAGAGACTCAGTAGAAAGGCACTACAGCTTGAAGACAGAACGGAGCAAATTAGACTCAAGGAAAAAGCTTGTTTTTGTGAATCTGAACACACTGGCCAGACCAGGGAGGCAGAAAATAACCTTTGCAACTTATCAGGGCTATAGACGTCAAATAACTGGGAAAGGCCATCTTAAATAGTTGTTGTGTTTTTTTTTTTTGGCAAGTGTTTTGCTTATTTTTTTAATAATTGAATTAATGAGCTTGATTTCAGTGTCCTTTAAAAAAAAAAAACAAGTAGGCAAAAGAAATAAGGCAGTGTTGACAAACATAGCATTAGAAGATCCTTAAATGTTCTGCAATAGTTAAGCTTGCAGCTTAGAACTAAACCCAGCTATGATCTTAGGGTGACAGCTGCAACAAATGTGGAGAGTTAAGAGTATCATTAGAAATCGGGGAGATGGATTTTGAGGGTTTGCGTTCCCTTTTTGAAGTGATCATTTTGCCTGATTACCTCAGAGGCTTAAAGGAGATCAAAAGCTCCAGATGCTGTAATCTACTTTGTTGGAAAGAACTTCTAACTGAATCAGACATGGATAGAATACAATTACGTAAAAAGTAATAAAGTCTCCGATCAAGATTTGGAGCAGCAGCGTTTGGACTGCTCTAATTTCCTTACTGTTTCTTTTACAAAAGACATTGGTCGTTAGAAACATGCATTGTTTCCAAAATGCCAATAATTCCTGTTTAAGATGGGAGAAAAGACGATTAGGGAAAAAATTCTTGGGGACTTTTTCTATATTTATGTTTTTGCTATGAAAATTATAGTCACATAAGACAGTGGGGATGGCATGGATATATAGTCATAATGAAAAGGGATAAACATGGCTTCATATTTGAATTTATGACAAAGCATTTGGACAGATCTGGCAAAGCCCAACTCCCAACAAAACCAGATGGAGCCGCATATCACAGAGAGAAGCTCACAGGAGCTTTCCTCTAGAATGCAAAAACAAATTCCCACTTCTGAACATTTTTTAAACAGTGTGTCTATATATTTGTTCTTCATATCTTGGCCAATCCTCTCCAGATAACCTCTGTACTCAAATTTTGAGAAACAGAAAATGATAAAGCAGTTGAGATGTTTACTTTCAACTCAGTATTGACAGTCAGTCAGTCAGTCAGGCTCATAACACTATCGTGGGCACTTGGAGGTACATATTAAAGAAAAAGCATTGTTTTTGAACCAAAGAAAATGAATGGTGATGTTATCGATGATACGGGACACACAAGTTCAGAAATTCATTAGAGGAAGAAGCCAAATGCAAGAGATGCAAGAAGGCATTTCTGACAAGAATCTGATCATTTTTGTTTTCACTTTTGCTGTGGAAGGGCTCACGCGGTGAGGATCGCCAGCCTCTGCTTGCTACACACTGCCACCTCCAGGCCATCCCGCGACTGCGGGAGAGGAACTTGCCTTCTTTCTCAGGACTGAAAGTAAACGTCCTAATTAATTTCATCATGCCCCTATTTCTCATGCAGCATTAAAGTTAACTATGCAAATGCACACTGGATCTTATGTCTATAATCATAAAATAGAAGCGCTGCCTAGGGTTTGAGACTGGTTTAGGAAAACTGAAAAAGTCCCTTCCTGCACATAACATTTCATAGCATGGCATGTTTTCATTCCTGTTCCATTTCATTTCAGGAAGCAGATTATCAGGACTAGGTGGTCAAAAAATTCTGAGTAAGGATCCCAGTTCCGCTAATTGAGATAAATCTAATATGCAAATACAGCATTTAATGAAGGCTTTAGATGACAGTGCTAGCTGGCAGCAAGAGTATTTTTACCTAAATGTTTAATTATCTGTGATGCAAGTAGCCACTGCTTCTCAAGGAAAACATCACCAATGTTTACATTTAAAAGATTTAGATTTTTTAGATCATCTTTTTATGTACATAGAAAAAGGAAGTTAAAAGTAGAAAGACTTTAAGTGACACACTTTTAAAAATAAACAAACTCAAGGATTAGTATCTGCTGAATATAAAAAAAATGACCAAAATATCATGGTTATTAGGAGGAAACCATTATGAATTTAAAGAACAATTTGGTTCTTTCAGTTAGGAACAAGAACATTATAACATTTTCCCTTTGGAAAGAATTATCAAGTTACTTGCTTGAAAAAAAAATTGATCAAATCAGGCCAGAAAAGCAGCTTCCATGGCAACCAGTGCATTAGAAGATCATAGATGTTCTATATCCTCATTTAGCATCTTGACTGATATAAATTCAGAGAGATTTAGTAAGCGCTACATGAACTGAAAGCTAAATTTGATCATACTGATTGGTGAAACCTACAATAAAATTAGTGGCGAAAAAAATCAACAGATTCCCAAAGATGGACTGTGATTTTTGTTAAATGCTTTAAACTCTCCCTTAACGTGAATTAATCAGAAACAGTCTTACACTTTAAAAATCTTTCTTTTTGTTCCACTGCAAATGTTTGACTGAAAATTTCTGTATATACATCACATTTCTGTTATTCAATTCACATCTTAAATGCACTGGAGAAGCTCCCTGTTTATAGGAATCATGCAGTGGCATCATTTTATAAAACAAAATCTTTATGTAGTACAAATAGCAACAATTTTCTCTCCTCCGCGTATTTGTTAAATAATGATCCCCAGATATTGAATTTTCTTAAGGTAACACAGCCATAATTTGCAGATAACAAAATACCAGGAGACACTTTGAGAAATTACTCCTTGAGAGTTCAAAATTCAAAGATACCACACTGCAAAAAAGAATTTGTACAAGCTGATTATCTCATATTTTCCTATATTATAAATAATAAGCATTTGTGTATTAATCTGGTCTACTGACAGACAACCAGTGGATAAAGAATCCTCCTGCCAATGCAGGAGACACAGAAGACGCAGCTTCCACCCCTGGCTCAGAAAGGTCCCCGGGAGGAGGAAAATGGCAACCCACTCCAGTATTCTTGCCTGAAAACCCCACGGGCAGGAGGGTCGCAAGACTCGGACACAACTGAGCAACTCTCACACACACACATGACAGGCAATAAGGATCCTGCAATTCAGATTCCCAGGTTGAGTTTGCATGCTGAGTTGCTTCAGCCGTGTCCAACTCTTTGTGACCGCATGTAGCCCGCCAGGCTGCTCTGTCCATGGATTCTCCAGGCCAGAATACTGGAGTGGGTTGCCATTTCCGACCCCACAGGTTGATTTTGGCATAGCAAAAGCTCAGTGACCTGGCTATACTATGCATTCCAACACCAGAGGGAGGAAAATAATATATCAGTTCTTTCTTAGTTAATAAGCTTTATCGTAGCTAAATTTAGTTTCCTTTTCTTTCAACGCTAATTGAAACCTGCAATATGTTGCATCATTCTGGATTGGTGTGTGTGCGTATATAGTATACATATATATAGTGCGGCTTGCCTGTAACATCTAACAACTGACCACGTGAAAGATGCACCACCCCCTCACAAAGGAATAAAAGATCTCATTTAAAACTTTTAGATGATAGTCTATTTTGGGGGGAGAAATTCTCTCCAGATAATTTCAAGATCTGAGTTGACATTATGCATTTAGTAGTGATACAACATAGAACAAAAATATTAATCTTGATTCCTTACTCTTATCCAGTACTTCTGTCTGAACTTAAAGGCTTTTAAATTCGCTGTCTTATTTCTCAAAATGAGGATGGTATTTTACTCCAAATTATTTTAAATATTTGAAAATTATTTAAGACTCTGCAAGCCAACAATCACTTTTGCCTGAAATACTACCTTCCCCAGAAGAAATACACTATGATTCCATTTGCCAAATAATTAGGGGAAAGGGTTTGGTTCTATTTTGAATTAATTAGAGAGTTACTTCCATTTTGCCATCTAGGTTCCTATTTGTAAGAAAAGCCTGATCACGGGTGTGACTGTATTAGTAATTTTAATACTTATGTTGCAGGAGGGGGAAATACACACTTTATATAGAAACATCTGATAATGACAGTGTCTGTGACAGGCCCTTTGAAATTTAATAAGGCATTTATATAACACATCGGTTTTGACTAGATCGCAACACTGTACAGATCATCTCACTGGTTTTCACAACATGCTTGACAGACAGGATATCCACCCTGAAGCTAGTGGGTCAGGGACATGAATGGTGACCCACGTTTAAGTCTGTAACTACTTGTAACTACTCTGAGCCCCTTGAGGGTGAGCAGAATGTCTTATCATCGCATCTGCCCTGCTGAATGAACACTCCGCTGCGCACAAGCTGAAAACTGAAACGAATTCATGACTGTGCCTCCACATCCCTTTATCGCCACAGATCACTAGCTCAGCCCACTGAATCTTACGCCGCTGTGACGTATCTCCACGTAGCTAAATTAAGCACGGCAGAGACTCCGCCTGCAGTGCAGCAGACCCCAGCTCAACTCCTGGGTCAGGAAGCTCCCCTGGAGAAGGAACAGGCCACCCACGCCAGGATTCTTGGGCTTCCCTGGTGCTCAGATGGTGAAGAGTCTGCCTGCCGTGCGGGAGACCTGGGTTCAATTTCTGAATTGGAGGAGCCGCTGGGGGAGAGCATGGCAACTGACTCCAGTATTTCTGCCCAGAGATTCCCCACGGACAGAGGAGCCTGGTGGGCTACAGACCACGGGGCTGCAAAGAGTTGGACATGACTGAGCGACTAAGCACAGCCCAAAGGCCACACGTAGAAGAGGAATCTTCCACGCAGCTATTCTCTAGATGAAACAAGAGCAATCCTTCTGCTTTTTCTTTGAAAACTGGAAAATGAAATAACTTGGAAACTATGGTGCATAAGTTTAGACCATCATCTAAAAGACATGATCCAGCTAACTGGAGGATGCTTATACAGTAATAATTTATCTAAGGTTAACCATAGGTCTTAGTCCATTACCATTACTTAATGAATGTCCATGGGGATTACTGGTTTCTTCAAAAGAAACCTAGAAGCTTCCATCTGAGGGCTTGGATGGGAAACGGAAAGACACGGAAGCAGCAGGTCTCCAGGACGCCCCCGTGGACGGCCCCCTGTCTCCCACCCGCTGTGGTCTTCGCCGCCGTCCTGAATCTCAGGCCCTGGTCCTGACAAGGATGCTCTGGAGACCCACGGAATATGGCAGAAATGATGGTACCTTTCTTCTGAGATGACGTTATAGATAACGGCTGCTTCCATCTTATGCTCTCCTTCTCTCCGTGTGTGTCCTTCTCTTTAGTTGAAGTCTCCAACTAAACACCTGCAAGGAACCGAGGCTTCCCAGTAACCACATGAGTAAGCTTTAGAGTAATCCCGGGTCCCGAGTAGAGACTTGGGGTAACAGCGACCAGCCTACAGGGTGGCTGCAAACCCTTGAGAGACTCAGATGCATAATCTCAACTGAGTTGCTCCCAAATTTTTGACCCTCAGAAACTGTGAGATAATAAAGGCTCATTCTTTTAAGCTGCAATGTTTTGGGCTAATTTGTTTCACAGAAATAGGTAACTAATACTGATTTGTAGATATATCTAAGGATTTTACGTTTTTGCAGGTTGAAAGTACGAGTGTAGAATTAAAAGTTTTTTAAAATACAAAAAGTGAACATCTAACTACATAAGACATGATCAGGATTTGGTTTTTCTACACTAAAGTTTGCCTGCGTGCAAGGTTGCCTCAGTCATGTGTGATTCTTTGTGACCCCATGGACTGTAGCCCGCCAGGCTCCTCTGTCCATGGGATTCTCCAGGCAAGAAGACTGGAGTGGGTTGCCCTGCCCTCCTCCGGGGGATCTCCCTGACCCAGGAGATCAAACCTGGGTCTCCCGCATTGCAGGCAGATTCTTTACCGCTGAGCCATGGGGGAAGACCCAGATTAAATTTTACGACTCCTAAATCATGGACATTGGGAAAAGCTGGAAATCTAAAAAGGTTTGTAATGAACACTTTCTGCCATGATAAAGAAAACTTTTAAGACATGAGGGAGTGGATAATATTCCTGGATCAAAATACTGAACTAACAGCATGAGAAATAAACTCAACATAAAAAGAATAATGATCAAAGTGATGCTAAATAATTCACAGAGAGTTTTGTAATAAAACAAGGCCTTATGGGCTTAGGGTCTATATCTAGAGCAGATTGGAATATGAATGTCTCGTAAATTAAAGACATGAAGAAGGCTGAGTACCGAAGAATAGGTGCTTTTAAACTGTGGTGTTGGAGAAGACTCTTGAGAGTCCCTTGGACTGCAAGGAGATCCAACCAGTCCATCCTAAAGAAAATCAAAATGCTGAATATTCATGGGAAGGACTGAGGCTGAAGCTGAAGTTCCAATCCTTTGGCCACCTGATGTGAAGAGCCAACTCATTGGAAAATACCCTGATGCTGGGAAAGACTGAAGGCAGAAGAAGTGGACGACAGAGGACAAGATGGTTGGATGGCATCACCGACTCAACGGACATGAGTTTGAGCAAGCCCCAGGAGACAGTGGAGGACAGAGGAGCCTTGTGTGCTGCAGTCAGTGGGGTTGCAAACAGTCAGACACGACGTAGCAACTGAGCAACGGCAACAAAACAAATTAGACAAATAGTTTGGAAAAATCACTTTTTAAAAGATTATATATTGATAAAATTGATCTTTTGACAAAGTCTTCTCTGAAATACCTGTAGGGAACAAAAGAATGATGCGTGACAACAGGCACAGCAAGAGAGCGGATGTAATATATCAAGTGTTGAAACTTGATCTTAGAACTTCTGATCAAAGGGTAGATGAAAGCTGGAAGAAATACTGTAACAAAGATTTCTACCTGGAGCATGGATATTGAGGCTACTGCTGCTGCTGGTAACGTGTTTAAATGTGTTTAACATGCAACAGAGAAGTAGGGTGAAAAGATTTGCTTGGTCTCCAAGATGCTTTGATTTCATGTACAAAAGCTGCAATCTCTATCTCCATAAAACATGATTTTCATTTTGGACTCTATATCAAAAATGTGCAATCCTTCAAGAATCACCACAATTTAGGCAGCACATTTATATAAGGAAAAAAATGGTCCCATGTTCAATACATTGAAGTGTGTTGTGCTAATGTGTTTCATAAAATAAAGCAACCTTTAGAAAACATATAGTTAATAGGCCCACATGAGGACCCTTAAAAAGGTGAATTAACTTGAATATGGAGATTATTTGATTTCATATTTATAAATAAAATGGAAAGAAATTCCACTATCTAGAAAATCTATTCTTTTTTATGTAATGTTTCAGAAATTTCTTTCGAAAGATTTTTCTTTTGGACAAAGCATACTCTTTTCATTTTATCCTGTGATTCTTCATACTACCTGACTTGTAAGAAGGTGACTGATATTTCCTTTTGAGGTTAGTTCAAACATCCTCTCAAGGGATCAATAACACAAATTCTAAGAAATTTAGTACCCACCCCCTGCCATGTACTGCTAGGTTAGCCAGAGGACCTAAAATCTTCAAAACACATGAGTTATTTTTCTATTATCAAACACATTACTTTGAACTACAGTTTTTTAAAAAAGAGACATTAGCCCATTTACTTCTTATACAATATAACACGCTACAGAATAAATGAAAGATTACTAAATATTCTAGATAATCCAATATAAAGCATAAAACTAATTAGTCTCTTCATTTTCAAATGGTTAAGCAATGGTATTTGTCAATTTGATCTTTAAGCTAATATTTTAAATAATTCTTCCATATCACCTGGGAAGCTCCTCAGGCAATACTTCATATCAGTGTTTTGAACAGGAATTTTTCTGTGTAGTCTCTCTCACTGTCACAAGAATCCTACATTTATTGTATTTATTGACTGCAGAGAGTCTGGAGAAACATTAAGAGGGCAAAACTGGGTGGTTTTTTTAAGTACATTTAACAGGAAGCATTTAAGATCAAACTTCACATGGCTACTTCCCGAATCAGCAGGGTTTGATTTCTGCAGTCCAGATTCTTGCCAAATAGCAGAATCACAAATACCAGCCATTTTTATCTAAGGCTCAATTGTGATCAACCATCTACACAGAAAATTGCCAAGGACTCCTCTAGATCACCATTTCTCAAACTGTGGTCTCTGGCCCATGGGCATCAGAATCCACCAAGATGCTTTTTAATAACAGATTTCTGAGCCCCACCCTTGAGCTGCTGAGTCAGACTCTACCTAGGCAATCCTTAGACGATCTAAAACTTGAGAATCTACTTTAGATGTGTTTTGCTACATTTCGATCAAGCCAGACTACCAAAGAGCTACAGAAAGAAAAAGACACATAAACTCCTCAAATTATATTTATTTTACGTATTTGTTAGTGGATATTGACTGCTATATCACACAGTTTCCTTTCTGTGGGAACACAGAAAGCATGGATTTCAGGGAAAAGGTTGGGTTTTCCTGGAAAAAAGCTTCACTTTTATTTATAATTCTTTCTTCTTTCTTTGTTCTGGTTACTAGATAGCTCAGCAACAAATTTGAGACCTACCTTTGGTAATATTACAATACGTAATAAAATGTTTTGAACCTACGTCAACAATCTATTTGAATCTTCCACCTACCCATGCAGGCGATGCAAGACACGTGGGTTCAATCCCTGGTAGGAAAGACCCCCTAGAGGAGGAAATGGTAACCCATTCTAGAATTCTTGTCTGGAAAACCCCATGGATGGAGGAGCCTGGTAAGCTATAGTCCATGGGATTGCAGAGTCGGACACGTGACTGAGTGACCATGTACACACACATGTAATAAAATGTTTTGAACATACTTCAGTAGGTTCATTTGATATCTTCAAAGATGCGTGGATAGTAAAATGACTTAGTTTGACAGAAAAATGATATAAATTGGTAGACAGGTCAATAAATCTCCTTATAATGCAATCTAAGATTACTTTCATTATTTTGATTGTGAGGTTGCACATTAACTCCATCCATTGAAATACATGCTTTATTATGTATGCTTTACACAAGTCTCCCCATCTTTTCCTTTAAATGTTAAAAATTATTTTATTTGGCTTCTCATTCTCCATATCCCAGACCTGGTGCAAAGGTACAACTGGGGACAAACTGGGGATGAGAAATGTAGAGGACCTGAGTGTGCCATCCGAGGTGAAGCGGTGTCCAGGAAGAGTGGAGAGGCGGACACCGGACCTATAACCCAGAGCTCTCTGCTGTCATAGTCAGCTGATAACCTATTCAATAATGTAGCCCATATTTCAACGACTTTTCCAAAAACGTGAGAAACTTGTCAATGGGCCAAGATCCATCTACACTAAATATACTGAATTTCTGCAACATTACTAGATTAGTCATTGAAAAGAAAAACATGTGTGGACTGGTATTAGCTGCTTGCCTTAGTATATCAACATGGGCTAATTCCCAGGGATCACTTTCCTTCATATTCTTCAGTAAGTGCTCAAACTAGTCCTTCACAAGTCATTTGGGGTGATGAACTAGTCTGTTTGTTTTTTTTTTTAATTTTCCACCTATCATGGACTGAAACGTTTGTAAAATTCAGTAAGTGACTCACTAGAAAAATGAAATCACATACAAAGACACAAAATGCAAGTGCATTTCTTAATATTTTTAAAATATCTTAAAATTATTATTGTTACATTTGATAGATGTAAAATTCTCTGACAACTGTCTACAAAAGTTTCTAAATGCTTACTCTCTATTTATATATTTTTAATTGGAGCAGTAACATTATGCAGATAAGTACCTGTCTTTGGGCTACTGTTTCTGCAACTTTCCATAAACAACTCCAGTAATAACCCATCAGTTTATAGTTTATGAACCCAATTTCCTATAAATTTTTACAAAAGGGATTATGCTTGCCCCTCTCAATTTCTCTTAATCTTTTTCTCCTCCAAACAATTACAGTTGAAAATGAATTAGCAGTCCCCGAGACAAATCCTTTTAGTAGTACATGGTATAATTGAACCAAATCTAATTAGAATAGCTTTCTAGCTATTCTTTTCTCAATTTGGGCCCTAATTTGGGACATCACTTCCTTTTTCACCATTGTTGTTTGGGGATTTCACTCACCAGCATCAGCTTCTTATCCCTTCGGGGCACAAAGAGAACTGGATTTCTCAAGCTCTTGCCAGTTGGGCGGGACTATGACTGATCAGGCAACGGAGAGTGTCAAGACCTGAGCTAGTCTATTCCTGTTGCCTGGACCAAGTCACCAAAAACAAGCAAGCAAACAAACAGAGCAAATGAGCCACAAAACACGCCTACAACTCGGTCCTGGCAGGTTCCCCTGCAGCGTTTGGTGGAGCCTGCCCCCACTGCCCGAGGCTCTGAAGGATTGTGTAAAGACAGACTCACTTGCCACTCGCACTGGAAACAAAATACAAGCAAGAACTGCATCTCCGTTGCGTTGTGTACCTGAGATTGTAGAATTAACTGTTACTATAACCTAACCTAGGCTATCCTAGTTAACAGTATTTTTAAAAATGGAAAATGAAGCAAGAGAAACAGACATCAAACCAATATTAAGAAATGGAATAACTGTAGTAAAATTTAAAAGAAAAATGAAATAAAGGGTGACATTTCCTTATATCAAGAGGACTTGACTTAGTCTAAGCTAGGCCAGGGGGTCCAGGAAGGTCTCCATGAAGACAGGAAACAGGTTGAGACACAAGCATGATGTGCAGTTATTTGGAAGAAGAGGAAAACAAATACTTCAGACAAAACAAACCATCTGTGAAGGTCTGGAAATTGGAAAATGTGATGGCTGCCATGTTAAAAAGAACCAAGCAACGCTTGGTGAGCTTGGTGAGCTGCGAGCCCATGAGATGCCTCCCTGACACAAGGTTTTTGCCTCTTGTTCCTCGGTCACGCTGCTAAACTCCTCTCTACAGTCTCAGTTCTCTGAGGACCCCTGATCAATGTTCTGGAGACACACGTTCTTCTGCAGTAGTCTGGGTTCACAGATTACCTGAAAAATCTCATGTTTTTTACATGCCTGACCCATACAAGTTCCTAGTAAATAGCTGATTACTGACTTAATGAACGAAGAAAAGGAATAACTGAAAAAAAATAGTGTGCACGGATCCACATCTGTCATCTGTTCTCAAGCAAAAGTCAAACCCCAAAATCATGTTAGAGCTATCCTAAGTGTTGTGATTTTCTAAATGTTGTTCCTATCACTTCTCTCTCAAGGATAGAGGGATCTCAAACCAGTTCTCACCAAAATGTAGAGAGAGCCAATATAAATTATTGAAAACAATTGATTTTTAAAGAATTTAAAAAATGCCATTTTATTACTGCCAATAACACAAATTAATAGAATGACAGCAAGGCTAAGGAGGTATTCTACTAATCCTTTTTTAATGAATCAGTCCCAAAAAACACCTATTGGATATCACCTGTATGACTACTCTTAGAGACGCAGTAAATAGTCTTTAGAATCTGTGCTACAAATCTTGAAGAACACAAAATCATTCAGAAAATCAGCACACTTAGCTGGATAGACTAGAAGGTTACTGGAGATTACCAGAGTAAAAACAGTGTATTTTTATGAAAGTTAACATATTTGTATTAGCATGCTCATTTAATTTATGTGAATATATGTAACAAAATTAATTGAAAAAATCTTATTTCCTGAAATTGATGTTTTATTCCCAAATCTTTTCCTATATACTATTTTAAATAATAGATTTCTCCTTTGTGAAAGGTACTGAAAAATAAAATTGACTTAAATTTGGACATATGTAGGTGCAGAAAAGTCTAGAAAACAAATAACCAAAGAGGATAGGCCCTTTCACCCAGAAGTGTTTTACAGTTTCTGTTCTTCACAAACTAATCTTTATGATCTTTCATATTCTCTCTTTTCACTGAGTGGTGAGCATCTATGGAAAAACTACCTTAACATTCCATCTACCTTTGATTCAAGAACTATCTCTAGTTTATCAAAGGTCCTAGGATAATGGTTACAAAACAGATCCCAACTTCATTTTTTTCAATTCATTTTTTTCAATTAATTTTGTTACATATATTCACATAAATTAAATGAGCATGCTAAAACAAATATGTTAACTTTCATAAAAATACACTGTTTTTACTCTGGTAATCTCCAGTAACTTCTAGTCTATGCAACTTGTTCTTCCCCCAAAATTATATTTTTTAAAATTTTGCTCTCCAGATTATTTTACATATGAATAACCAACACAGAACTCTATTTTCAATTTTTAAAAAATATGTCACTAGAAATTTAAACATAAAAATAAAAAGCAGTTCAGTCAGTCTGAGATTTGCCCTGGGTATCACTTCCTGCCTCTCCTTGCTGATAGCTAGCAAGGTTGTTTCCGTGATTGTACTTTATCTTGATCCACTTTACATTTCAACTTAATGAAAAGTCATCCTCACTCTCAGGATACTGCTCTTTTACGAATCAGAATCACATGAATCATTTATGCAGTCTTCAAGATCAAGTCAGTGCCTCTGTTATTACAATATCTAATCTACTATAAACATAACCCTCTGAGACAAAAATCACTTGCAATAATTATAATTAATATATCTGTTTTCATCAAAATTAATAAATTTTACAGTGTACAGCTGCAGTAATGCTGGATCATATTCTGATAAATTATTCTTACATTGTATACTTGGCATAGCTCAAGATTCCAGTTGCATGAAGGCAAAGATGGATGGATGTATTCTTCAGCATAAAATATGTCAGGCTCACTAAAAGAAAAACACGGGGTCAAATGCAACTTAAAGATGAGTCACTACTCTCCTTTGTAGTCTGGTGATCAAACGCATCTATTACCCTTCAGGCTTTCAACTCTTCTGTTTTTTTCTCCTTCTACAATAGCTCCTAATTACCCACGTCAGTGAATCATCTCACAAAACATTACCAGAATTCCATCTTTAAAAATCTGCTGCATTTAAAGTCATTGTGTTCAGTTATTCCAATAATAGAGGCTGACGTCCTGGTCTCTGTCCCCGGTGACTCAACTGGGAAAGAACCTGCGTGCGAGTGAGGAGACACGAGAGACGCGTGCTGGACCCCTGGGTCAGGAAGATCCCCTGCAGGAGGAGACAGCAACCTTCTCCGGTATTCTCGCCTAGAGAATCTCAAGGGCAGAGGAGCTGGCGGGCTACAGCCCGTGGGGTCACGAGGATGGGGACATGACTGAGCGCACAGGCACGCTCTATTTAAGGAATATTTAAAATCAGCGGATACATATGGATTCTCAGAGTGATATTCCTTTTTTTTAATTCTACTCCTTTCTAAAAGAAAAATCCTTAGTGATATCAAGGGGACAGAGTTCATGAAAAGATTATGAGGAATCACCCTATGAGAAGATGACTTTTACTCAAAATCCTCAAGGGCCTTCCCATCTTCCATATGGATTGCAGTTTAAGCTGATAAATAGACAGGGTTTTGTCTCGGCTTGAAAGCCTATAATTTACTTCTGTATAGAGAAGTTTAAATGGATTTTTCTTCGACTTAAACACTGGTATTTTTCATCACCATTTTCTTCTTAGCATATTCACTCGTCAGTAATGTCAGATGACTGCGGGGAGTGGAAAGATAACTCCTGCATTTAACAATGGAGCAGATATTATACCGTTTAAGATAGGTCAGAGGTACCTTTCCAAAGGGTATCAACAGTGACCTTAAATGATCATTTTCTCCCATAAGTAAAACAATTTGAGGTAATATTCACCAGAACCAATTGCAACTTCAAGGTCTAGAGATCAAGGGTCTCTTGTACTCTTCATTAGCACATGTGAAACTTAAGGTCAGAAAGAATTCCAATGATGCTTCTGGTTTTATAGCATATCTTCAGAGAGAAAGATTCCATCACAAGTAAATTTTAGCTCATACTCTTCCTACTCTAGTTCTATGGATAAGAGAGGGAGAGAGAAAAATTTGGGCTGTCAATTCTATAGTTATTTAAAATTAGATCTAGTGACTTTCACTTTCAAATTGTCTTAATGCATACCCCACACAAGATAGATCCAAAATGCTTACTAGCAGATACACACTTTGAATTCCAATGTACACTGTGTCTGTTGTCTCTTTTTAAATTCAACACACATCTTTTTGATAGTGAGCTGCAGGAGCTGTTTGTGCATTTTGGAGATCAATCCCTTGTCAGTTGCTTCATTTGCAAATATTTTCTCCCATTCCAAGGGTTGTCTTTATGTTTTGTTTATGGTTTCCTTTGCTGTGTAAAAGCTTTTAAGTTTAATTAGATCCCAATTGTTTATTTTTGTTTTTATTTTCATTACTTTAGGAGGTGGATCAAAAAAGATCTTGCTGTGATTTATGCAAAGAATGTTCTGCCTATGTTTTCCTCTAATAGTTTTATAGCATCCAGCCTTACATTTAAACAAATAACCCAGTCAAAAAAATGGGCAGATCCAAATAGACGTTTTCCAAAGAAGACATACAGGTGGCCAAGAGGCACATGAAAAGGTGCTCAACATCACTAATTATTAGAGAGATGCAAATCAAAACCACAGTGAAGTATCAACTCACACTGGTCAGAATGGCCATCGTCAAAAACTCTGCAGACAGTAAGTGCTGGAGAGGGTGTGGAGCAAAGGAATCTTCCAACATTTACTGGTGGGAACATAAGTTGATACAGCTAGAATGGAGAACGGTATGGCGGTTTCTTAAAAAACTAAAAACAGAACCAGCATAGGACGATCCCACTCCTGGGCACATACCCAGAAAACCTAATTCAAAAGGACACACGCATCCCAACTCTCACCGCAGCACTGCTTACAATAGCCAGGACAGGGAAGCAACCTGAATGTCCGCAACAGAGGAAATGATACAGAAGACGTGGTACATATACACAGTGGAAAACTGCTCAGCCATAGAAAAGAACAAAATAATGCTATTTGCAGGAACGTGGATGGACCCAGAGATTGTCATACTGCTTGAAGTCAGACACAGAAAGACAAATATGATATTGCTTACACGTGGAAGCTAAAAAACAGGGTACAGATGAATTTACTTATGAAACAGAAGCAGAGTCATGGATGTAGAAGACAGAACTTATGGTTACCAGGGGAAAAAGGAGGGAGGGATCAATTGGGAGACTGCAACTGACATTCACACTACCACATGTAAGACAGATGACTAATAAGGACCTGCTGTATGGCACAAGGAATTCCCCTCAATACTCTGTAACGGCCGGCATGGGGAAAGGGTCCACACACACAGAACAGAGTGCATGTATGCACATGTGCAGCTGATTCATTTTTATGTACACCTGAAACTAATACGACACTGTAAATCAATTACACTCCATAGACTTTCCGAAAGATCAATCCATGTCATTACTTGAATGGAAAAAGTAGAAATGAAAAATCCTCTCCACATCATCTTACACCATCACAGGCACTAAACATAAAGTAGTTATAAAACCAGACACAGTGCTAGTCCTGTCTATTAGTCCAGACGTAATCCCCGGGATCTGTGTCAGGAATACCGAAAAGAGACGAAAGGGTGGCATTCCATGGAATATGATACAGAAAAAGCCATTCCCCTCAGAGGCTAGAATTGAGTGATATGGAATTAGTGCATCAGCTCCAAATCTTCTTCATGCAATTGTAAGTAGAAAAGTGAGAACCAAGAGTTTGTAGTTAAGTGGACATTCAGTTAGCTAGGCAACTACATCCAAAGTGTGTTGTAAAACAAATCCATGTCTAAGAGAAAAAAGGTCCTACATAAACCACATGACTTAAAACTTAGACCTAGACTGATAAGAAAGCATAAAAGACATACTTCAGGTGAAATATCCCTGAGAGCAGGAATTTACCAAATCAAGATTTAAGGTTATTTCCAAGAAATGAAATTCTGGGATAAAACCAATCAAATTTTAATAAAACTGTGTATTCTTCCTCATTTATGTATTTATTTATGTTATCAAGCAGAGGAGAGGCTGAGAATGACCTAATTTGACATCCTTTAAAGTGAAAAGCCTTAATGACATTATTTGACCAGAATTTCAATGAGTCATTAGGATAATACAAATATCCCAAAATGTTGATGCAGTCATGGACTATATATAGAAGAAAATTTCAAAAGAAGAGGAACACAGTGTTTGCATCGTTAAAAGAGAAAGAAACCCTGAACTCAGCAGGGATAAGGTGACATTTGGAATGTTGCATTTTTCCCCCATACTTGACATTTAAAGAGGGACATTGGCAATACACAGAAGTCCTTCTTGAAATACATTCAGTGGAGTGTCACTGTGTTACAGAGAATAAGGTTATTGTGATCAAATAAATTTGAAAAATACCAGATTAAAAACGTATGTCACTTTTAAAGCAATTTAAAAATTGTTTAAAAAACCTCTTTCATATAGGCGTCCTTGGAAAATGTCTGTACAAGTATGCACTGAAGATTTGGGTTTTGGCCTTTCCCTGAGGACTTTGACCATGGGATCCCTTTTTAAGATGGCGCTCTCAGAAATAGTATCACAAAGTGCATGCTTTTGGAAATATTGCCCTAAGTATGTTCAAAAGGTCATGGACCAAATGATAAGAAATTTGAAAGCCATACTCTTTGATTGGAAAAGTAGGCATTTTATATTGGGAACGAAAAGGCTAAGGAGAATCATAAGAAGTGAATTAAATTGGAAGACACTGATTTCTTCTGAGGACATATAAATTACAATCATTGAATGGAAATCAGAGGACACCTTTGGGCTTAATATACGAAAGGCATTTCTGTCATTATATCTAAGAGTGTCCTGGTCTTCCACAAGTAGCCACGAGGCTTCCTAAAAGAATTACATTTTTCCCTAATAGCCATCAGTCAGGAAATTTGGGAAAGAAACCTTGTATAGATAAAAGTTCAAACTGAAATGAGGTTAAAATTAATTCCAATACTATGACTTATATCTATGCATAATCATTTCTTCTCACTAAATCCACCTATATAGTTCTGCCATATTAGTAATAATCACAGAACATACCCCCTACTTGCCATCACTCCCTAATTAAAACTTCCAGTGGCTCTTATACTGGTTATCAAATAAGTTCCTATTTCTTCAGACTTTCCGTTAGTCATGTGACTGAGCCTAACATAGAAAAACTCTAGCACTGTGTGAAAAAAGACACGTGTTGATGGTGTGACGCTGTACAGATACTGTCTTGGGGGTAGGAGGTTACTGAATGTTGTCTCAAAACAGTTAAATCATAAGAATACTCTAAGGGGTTTTTGGAAAGGCAAGGTTTTCAGCGATCCATATTCAGCAGTTCTGAATCTGGTGTGGGGTATGGCCCAGGAGTGTACGCTTTTCAGAAGCCCTCCAGTAGATCCTGGTCAACTGGTTTTGGAGCCCATCTGAATTCAGGCACCACTTGCGTGGGGAGGAGGGGTGGAAACACACACCGCCCTGCCTCCTCTCACGGTTATTATCATGTCTCTGAAGTGAACGGTGGTGACAGACAGGCAAGATCTAAGACCCTCAAATCCTTATCCTCAAATGTGCATCCAGTCAAGGCTTTGCCCTTGATGGACTAAACTGGCTCACTTTTAAACCACAAGGATGGTTTTGCCCAGACTTGACCAGTTGAGTAGCCTGGATGATGCCTCTTTACCCTGGGCCAGATCTGGTTGTGAAATGGATTTTCCTTGACCAGAAACCCTTCCCACTTTGGCAGGCAACCTCAGGCCTATCTTTCCATACTTGTCACATGCCATCTCCCAACGCATAATTCCAAAGATGAGTCAAAGGCTAAAGAATATCACTTTATTACTCTCTTTTCCCGAGCACAAGTTCCTCTTTGGAAACTACTCTCATGAGGAACATCTTCTCCATAAAAGTTGAGCTAGAGAACCATGAACGTTCCTCAGATCGGTGCTGTGTCCTCCCCAGAGGATTTAAGGATTGTTACCAACATTTAAAGCCTCCTATAATTTTCATTCAAACTACCTTTCTATTTTCTGCTTCTTTTGTGACACCTTCACAAAGTGATCTACTTACTGTCTCCTGAACATTTAATCTTTAACAAATAACCATGTTCTCTCATCATGTCTCCAAGCCTATGGACATACTACTTTGTCAAATGTTGGCCCCAGTAAAACCAAGCTTTTTAGACCAGATGTTAGCAAGCTTTTTCTATGAAAGACCAGGGAGCCAGCATTTTTGCCTTTGTCAGCCATCCTGTCCTCGTTACAACTACTCCATTCTGCTGTAGCATGAAAGTAGGCACACACTTTGTGTTAGATGAACAGGTAAAGCTGCTGTCCTTATAAAACTTTATAGAAGCAGACACGGGCAAATGTGGTCTGAAGCTCATGGTTCACAAAGCCATATTTTAGATTCAGCTCAAGAGTTATCTTCTCTGACTCCTTTCATGAAACTTCAGACCCGTTCATCCCAATCAAGCAAAAATAGAATTTCTTTTTTAATGCTCATCTAGAATTTATATATATTTTTATTATACTAACTCTCTTATTGTACTATGTATTTACATATTTAGTTTCCTCTCTAAACAGTGAATCCATCAAGGATAAAGACTGTCGTATAAATCAGTATCAAACAAAACAGCTAGCAATCCTATAGGTATTCAATAAATTTTGACTATTTGAATAAACAAATGAATTAATTAATTACTAGATGATGAATATGAATGTTAATTTAATATGAATCATGAAAAATGGATAGGATTCAGCAGACCTTTGAAATGTAAGTATAAAATACTTTTACATCTAAGGAGAAACTATTTGTTTTTCTCCCCAGACACCCTCCTTCATTCAATCTATAAGTATTGATTGGGAGTACGTGCTAAGGGCAAAGCCCTTGAGAATTAACATTCTGTAAAGCAGAGCGGCCCAGAGTTGAGGACTATAAAGTACTCTAAGTCATTGTGCCCACTAAATGTGCCTATTATCGCCTGTGCATGAAAGTCCTTTTAAAAGTTAATGGGATCCAAATGCATAGAGCAGAATAAAACTGAGGAATACTCAGACCAAATTACACAAGAATTTATGGCACTCTGTCCCTCTATGTTGAATCAAGGGATTTGGGTTACTGAAGATAGCATTCTGATGAATTCTTTTCATCTATTCTACACATCACTGTCCTTTCGTTAGCAACATGTTGGAGAGCATGGCAGGGCACCAACATACTAATCCTTTGTTTCAGAAGATCCCTAGGTCTTTATGTCCCCTTTAAGTACCTTTAATCTTCTTTAATTAAGAATTTCTTAATTTTTATTGTTTACTATTCTGTCCAACTGGCTCTCCTCATGGCCATCTGCTCTAATATATATTTCATAACTGATCTTCATATATTTTAGATGTCATACTACTCTGGGCAATCATTTATGCAGTTGCTAAGAGCCAATTTCTGTTGACTGAAAACTTAATATTTAAATGATGAAAGCTTAAATTATTTCTCCAAACATCTGAATATCTATTGTTAAGTTTTGAACATATCTGATCACATTAAATGTATACCTCCTGGTTTGGGACAAATGGACTTCATGTGTATATTAGTATCCTGAGCCTCTACAGTGTTCAAATGAGGTCCAGTTCATTGTCATAACTGAAATTTTCACTGGTTCTGACATTATCTGCCAAGGCTGAACTTCAACTCATTGAAGTTGCCCCCATCCACCATCAAGTATTTGAGGATTGCCAAGAGATGTCTTCTGTATTCTCATGAAGAAATCCATTCTCACTTAGTATTAACCCTTATCTGCCACTTCTTACTGTAAAATAGGATCAGTATATGAAGCCTTCAAGGTCCCTTGCGATACTAATAGAGGGAATAACATCACCCTCTTTGTTCTGCTTTGCTGGTGGGGACAAGTTGGAGGGCCTATGCCCCAGTAGTTCACATATCTTAGTAAACCAAGTCTATTTTTCATCAGTGTTTTTATTCTTAACACACAGACATAGGTCCATGTATTCTTTTTTTTTTTTTTTTTTTATTCAGCAATGGTTTTTTTTTTTTTTTCTTTTTTCTCATTTCAGTGGGTTTTGTCATACATTGACATGAATCAGCCATAGATCTACACGTATTCCCCATCCCGATCCCCCCTCCCACCTCCCTCTCCACCCGATTCCTCTGGGTCTTCCCAGTGCACTAGGCCCGAGCACTTGTCTCATGCATCCCACCTGGGCTGGTGATCTGTTTCACATAGATAGTATACATGCTGTTCTTTTGAAACATCCCACCCTCACCTTCTCCCACAGAGTTCAAAAGTCTGTTCTGTATTTCTGTGTCTCTTTTTCTGTTTTGCATATAGGGTTATCGTTACCATCTTTCTAAATTCCATATATATGTGTTAGTATGCTGTAATGTTCTTTATCTTTCTGGCTTACTTCACTCTGTATAATGGGCTCCAGTTTCATCCATCTCATTAGGACTGTTCAAATGAATTCTTTTTAACGGCTGAGTAATATTCCATGGTGTATATGTACCACAGCTTCCTTATCCATTCATCTGCTGATGGGCATCTAGGTTGCTTCCATGTCCTGGCTATTATAAACAGTGCTGCGATGAACATTGGGGTGCACGTGTCTCTTTCAGATCTGGTTTCCTCAGTGTGTATGCCCAGAAGTGGGATTGCTGGGTCATATGGCAGTTCTATTTCCAGTTTTTTAAGATTTCTCCACACTGTTTTCCATAGCGGCTGTACTAGTTTGCATTCCCACCAACAGTGTAAGAGGGTTCCCTTTTCTCCACACCCTCTCCAGCATTTATTGCTTGTAGACTTTTGGATAGCAGCCATTCTGACTGGCATGTAATGGTACCTCATTGTGGTTTTGATTTGCATTTCTCTGATAATGAGTGATGTTGAGCATCTTTTCATGTGTTTGTTAGCCATCTGTATGTCTTCTTTGGAGAAATGTCTGTTTAGTTCTTTGGCCCATTTTTTGATTGGGTCATTTATTTTTCTGGAATTGAGCTGCAGGAGTTGCTTGTATATTTTTGAGATTAATCCTTTGTCTGTTTCTTCATTTGCTATTATTTTCTCCCAATCTGAGGCTGTCTTTTCACCTTACTTATAGTTTCCTTTGTTGTGCAAAAGCTTTTAAGTTTCATTAGGTCCCATTTGTTTATTTTTGCTTTTATTTCCAATATTCTGGGAGGTGGGTCATAGAGGATCCTGCTGTGATTTATGTCGGAGAGTGTTTTGCCTATGTTCTCCTCTAGGAGTTTTATAGTTTCTGGTCTTACATTTAGATCTTTAATCCATTTTGAGTTTATTTTGTGTATGGTGTTAGAAAGTGTTCTAGTTTCATTCTTTTACAAGTGGTTGACCAGTTTTCCCAGCACCACTTGTTAAAGAGGTTGTCTTTTTTCCATTGTATATCCTTGCCTCCTTTGTCAAAGATAAGGTGTCCATAGGTTCGTGGATATCTCTCTGGGCTTTCTATTCTGTTCCATTGATCTATATTTCTGTCTTTGTGCCAGTACCATACTGTCTTGATGACTGTGGCTTTGTAGTAGAGTCTGAAGTCAGGCAGGTTGATTCCTCCAGTTCCATTCTTCTTTCTCAAGATTACTTTGGCTATTCGAGGTTTTTTGTATTTCCATACAAATTGTGAAATTATTTGTTCTAGTTCTGTGAAAAATACCATTGGTAGCTTGATAGGATTGCATTGAATCTATAGATTGCTTTGGGTAGAATAGTCATTTTGACAATATTGATTCTTCCAATCCATGAACACGGTATGTTTCTCCATCTGTTTGTGTCCTCTTTGATTTCTTTCATCAGTGTTTTATAGTTTTCTATGTATAGGTCTTTTGTTTCTTTAGGTAGATATACTCCTAAGTATTTTATTCTTTTTGTTGCAATGGTGAATGGTATTGTTTCCTTAATTTCTCTTTCTGTTTTTTCATTGTTAGTATATAGGAATGCAAGGGATTTCTGTGTGTTAATTTTATATCCTGCAACTTTACTATATTCATTGATTAGCTCTAGTAATTTTCTGGTAGAGTCTTTAGGGTTTTCTATGTAGAGGATCATGTCATCTGCAAACAGTGAGAGTTTCACTTCTTCTTTTCCTATGTGGATTCCTTTCATGTATTCTAATACATGGTATCAGGGTATACCTTGTAAGGTAGGCTTTCAAGTAGAAATTTGCAGCTGTCTTCAGAATAGGCTCTCTCCTCTGATGTCAGGAATTTTGTTCTTGGGAAAAGTTTATTTCCTTGATGGATTTCCTCAGGACCAGTTCTTTCAAAGGATCAGCTCACTGTTATTATAGTTAATATACTCTAATATCTCCCAGACTGGCCCCTGTCCTCACTGCTGTTTGTCATATTGAAAGACCAGCTTGTGCTCAAAATAGAATCCTTGCTACGTTCATAATACTTTTATCCTGAATGCTTTCTTTAATTTAGTAAAGACCGCTCATAAGAATTATCAAAAAACAGTTAATCCACTTCTTTCTGGATAAAAAAAAATGACATACAGGCTCTCATATATTAATACTGCTAACTATCTTATACGGAGAATTCCCTGATGACTTTGACTTTGTATTTAATGCTGGAAAAGATCTTGGATAATGCCTGCAGTGGCAATGTTCTACCAATGAGAACATTTAGGTCCAGAAAAATTAAAGGAATTTTAAAGGTCAAGCAGTCAGAAAGTTGAAGATTGATTACTATAGTCACTTGGAAAGACTAGAAAGATAAAACTTTGAAGAAAAGGCTAGGAAAAATTCATCACAGACTTCTATGTATTCAGTCACCACAGGTCCTGGGAATTCCTAGCACTGAGCTAGGAATGGCAGCATGCCTTAGGCAGGCTGACGACAAAGCTAACACATACCACAGTTCACATTATTTTCCCATGGAAAGCTTATAATAAGGAAATGTTGCCAACCAAAAATTATGCTGAGTCCACGCCCCGCACCAAATTTTAAAACTGTATTTAAGACAACGCAGTTTTTGTCATTTGGTATCATTTTTGTGTGCCCACTCTTTCCTCTAGTAAGTGCTCTTATGACAGTGTTGGAGATTTTTCTGTATTTATTGTATGGTGCCAAAAGATAGGTCAAAGGACATCTCTGAAATTCTTGTGGGCTAAGAAAAGAGAACATATTTCAGTGTCTTCTAAAAACAAAAGGACTCTGGGAATGGGAGCAATGAATCTGCTCTCTGACAGCTCCTCTGCTTGTGACGGTTATTGCTTACAGGGCATTACTGCTCTCTGCAAGTGGGAACTGCGCTCCTGGGACTGCTCTGCACGTAACCTTTAACTCACACTGGATAGCAAACAAATGAAAGAGAGGCAATACCATCAGATGTGATGATTTATTTTTAAAGCCCAAGTTTTTTGTTTAATATAAATGTAAAAACATAACTTTCCCTTCAAGCCAGCCAGGTAGTTTAGGCAATTTATCAAGCCAAAAGCACTGAAGCTTCACAGTAAGAAAGGAAGAAAATGCATTTGTGCCCAAGTAATTGTCTTTCTCTTTCTGTAATCTACTAAGATGCATTTTGGGTAAGGTGATTACAAATAAAGATTACAGTCAAATACAGAAATTTCTTCATGCAATTAGTCCAATTTCTTCTTTAACTTTTAGAGGTGCTACAACATGACAAATGTTGTCTCCTTTTGCCTTAGAACTGTTTTGTATTTTTTTTTTTTTATTTCTTCAAGAAAAGTTGTTGGCTCTCATTTTCTAATGAATTGTAGTCCTTCTGAAAGACGTTTTTTCTTTCATTGTTTCCTTTGATGAAAGCTATTTTATAACCTTTGCACAAGTCCTGCCCAAATACAAGCAGACCCATGTAAAGTGCGAGTTGTGTTGTGACTATTCCACATAGCAATCAGGTATTTATTGGGCACTTACTACATGCCAGGAAGTATAAGGAAACGCAAAGGTTAACAAAAATTATAAGATTATTGATCTCATGGAATTGACTATAGTGGGAAGATAAGAATGAACATAAGGAAATAAATAAACAAGATAAATTAAAGTGGGTTAAATGACTTAGGGTAGGGATGGCAGTTACTTCAAAGTGAGTAGAGAGACAGTACTTCCCTGGGAAAGGAATATTTGAGCTGAAACATGAAGACAAGAAGGACTCAGGCTTAAGAAGATCCAAGGGGAAATATTTGGGATAGAAGGAATAAGCAATGTGAAGACTCAGTCAGAACAGAAAGGGGTCAGTGAGGGGGAGTCACAGAGATGCATGCTGAGAGTAGACAGGGGCCGGGTCGCCCAGCGCTTTGCAGGTCACCGCAGAGGATTCGATTGCATCAGGGCGCAGGAGACCGATAGCGGGAAGCCTGAAGCAAAGGGACACGGGGTCTTCAGGAAAGAAAGAAAAGAGAAGCGAAGCAGTAACTTCATTACGATATATTCTTGAGGTGTTTGCTCATTTGTTTTTTGCACAGAAATTTTGAAGCTTTGGAATTTAGCAGAATGATGGTATAGCATTTCTCGTCTAATAGACTGAATGCTTCCTTACTGTTTTGAGGTAACTAAGCCTGTTCTAACTTGATTTGCAGGTGCATAAAAGTGGAGAGACTACAGCTACCTAATAATATACACTCCCAAGTATATTTAGTGGAACAGGGAACTCCAGAAACAGGGAAAAAATAATATAAATGCTATAAAACCTGAAGAATAATTTGAATCACAAATTGGCAATTAAACCTTACATTCTCTGAAAAATGCAGAAGCCCATAGGCTGACTGTCTTCATCAACACAATAACCAAATTTCAAAACAAGGCTGCCTTGCCTTTACTGTCTTCAAATTCACACTCATAATAGAAAGTCAAATGAGAGGACTGTTACATTTGAATTAAAATTTCATACATCAGACTTCAAAATCAAAAATAGCTGTAATGTTAAGACATTTCAAAGCATAGAAACATTAAGGAAATAGACTATACATTAAATCCTTTCATCTGTTAAATTTTGTACCATTTCCCACATATTCTCAGAACAATGGGGAAAAAACTCAGGAAATTACTTCCAGAATTAGATCAGAAAAAATTAAAAACCATTTTCTGTGCAATTTACTGTACATTTTGAAAACAAAGTTCTTAATGCCACTGAAAGCCTTTAATAAACTTTGGGCTGCATTTTATGAAAGCAAAAGGAAATCTCTGCTCAAAGATACAGCTGATGTGATTCTGAAAGTCAGTTTGTCAAAGGAATTAAATCAGACTAAAAAACTGGCTCAAAGTAAGCAAAACTGGCCAACTGAATGAATATTTTGTTAGATACCTGTACAAATATGGTACAGAAGATGTGTTTTAAAAGAAGCTGAAAATTCAGCTTAACTGATTCACCTTGAGAAGCCTTTATATACTGTCTAAACACAGAAAACCTGCCATTTTCTTCCCCATTTGTCTTTTCAGCTTTAATATCCAAACATCTTAGTGGTTTAGATGAGACTTTTGTCACAACACTAACACTGGTGTGTTGAGGTTTGGCAGAGACTGGGCTTGGGAATTCTGTCTTTCCACTACTATATTCTGTTCTGTCCCTTGATCTGAAAGATCAGAGACCCAGAGGAAAATATAAATACCAACTACTGGCAATGCGCAAGAATTCCTCAATTGTTTACCATTAATTTAAGTCAAGACTAGATTAATTTGAATTCAATTTGAATTGTTATTGAGTACTTAAAAGTATACATGTAATTCACAAGATATAGATGAAGAAGAATAAAAACATTAAGAATGATGTAAATACTTGTTTCTGAAATTTAACTACTTAAATTCAGTTCATCTTCCACAGTGTCTCTCTGATACTATATCTTGGTCCTATATCTTCCTGGGAAATGGAAACTGGCAATAAATTGAAATATTTCTGAAGAGAGAACCATACAGAGCAGGTAACCCATCAATTTAAAAACAGCAGAATAACACAGACGTTGAGCCTGTGAATGCTGGAAGTAGGCTACCTGGTCTTGATTCTGGCTCTTCCACTTGGTAGTCATTAACTTCCATTATTTGTATAATGGGAATAATAATAGTACCTACATCGTAGGATTTGGCAAATAATTAAATGAGAAGATATCTATAAAGTGTTGAAAATTGTTCCTGGCATGTAATTAAAAGTATATATACCTGTTAGGCATTATTTTTTTAAAAGAAGTAACAGTTTACAAATGACCAGGAATTGTTCAAGATAAATAAAAGTGAATCCTGAAGTCTACAGTTAATGAAGTGTGAATAAATTATAAGCAATGGTACTTAAAAAGTAATTGTAGTATCATCTGGTTTTATTCTAACTTATTTATCATTGGGGAATAAGCACAAACAATAAATAAACCCCAAAAGGGTGTATTAATAAATTCATTATCGAAAAATAACTAATCAAACAAGGGACACACTCCTAGCTATATGATAACTTGAAAAATCATGAATGGGCTTACAAACAGCTGATTTCA
Organism: Cervus canadensis; assembly: GCF_019320065.1. Lineage (NCBI taxonomy): Eukaryota > Metazoa > Chordata > Mammalia > Artiodactyla > Cervidae > Cervus > Cervus canadensis. Next base: position 76,129,973 of record NC_057397.1, read on the forward strand.
AATCTAGGCTCCATCTATGCTAGTTAGAAAATCTCTCTGATATTCACAGGGTGGGTGGTTCCAATAAAACAGAAATATTAGGGGAAAAAATCTCATGAGCTTGGAATAGGGATTGAGAGAATTGTGTCAGTATCCCTCAGCACCTGGCCCAGAGTAAATATTCAATAAAAGTTGCCATGCTTCCCTTTTAAGACACTGTCACTGAGGTCAGCTCAGCCTTCCTGCAATACCTGTCTGTGTCGCCACAGCTTGGGGCAAAGGCGAAGGCTGAGTTGGTAACTGGTCTACCCTGGGAAAGGACTGACTGCTCCAACAGGTATCTCATCAGGGGAAGGCAACTGGGATAAATCCTAAGTTGAAAAAAATAAAAGGAAGAGGAAGATTTTCCTCTCTTGGGCCTCAGGATTTTGTATTACTGAGATTACGTAGACCAATGTACCTTGCTCACGATTCACTGAATTTAGTGCAGTGTGATGGCCCGTAGCAGACTGGATCACGCTCAAGGACAGCCTCACACGCACTGCACTGCGAGAGCTGGCAAGACAGAGCCAGCACAAGGCAACCAGAAACGAATCAGCAACTCTTCTTAAAAGTGGGAACAGCTGCCTCTCCTTCCTATCATTTTTTTCTGTTTGGTCTTCATAGAAAGACACATTTGTACTTGCTTCAAGCAGATGCTTCCACCCTCTTACCTAATGATATGGGGAATCACCAGGGTAGTATTTTGGAAGAACAGATGTTGACTTCAACAAATGTGGCATTTTACTGTGGACAAAGCCGAAGAAAATCTGGCAAATACAATTTTCATAGGCCTACTCATCTGTAGAACTATTCCCAAGAATATTTAATCTAGATTAGCACTGTCACATAAAAATGTGTGAGCTACTTGTTGAACTTTAGATTTTCTGGTAGCTATATTTAAAAAATAAATAAATGGCATAATAAAAAATATATCTGATTTAACCCAATATTTCAAAAATATTATTTCAAGATGCAACCAGGAAGTTCCCTGGCAATCTAGTGGTTAGGACTCTGCACTTACACTGCTGGGGGCCCAGGCCGAGTTCAATCCCTGGTCAGGGAGCTAAAATCAGGCAAGTCACAGGCTGCAGCCAAAGGAAAAGAAAATGTAATCAATACAAAAGTATTAATGAAATATTTTACACTCTTTCTTTTGTACTTATCTTAAAAATCTATAGGGTATCTCATACATATGCGTGTCTGCCACATCACTAAGTCATGTCCAACTCTTGCGACCTCGACTGTAGCCCACCAAGCTTCTCTGTCCATGGGATTTCTCAGGAAAGAATACTGGAACGAGTTGCCATTTCCTCCTCCAGGGGATCTCATCCCAGAGATTGAATCCATGTCTCCTGCACAGACAGGTGGATTCTTTACCACGGAGCCACCTAGGAAACTATCTTATACATATAGCATATCTCAATGCAGACTAACCACATTTAGTTAGTTGCTAGTAAACCAGCTCAGATCTAAAGAGTTGACATGAAATAATATAAGTAGACTGGGTTTTAGTGTTCCTTTTTAATGACCATATATCTCTATTTAGCACCATTTGAGATAACAAACTCTAATGTATTTTTTTGAGTCAGTTTTTAATCTGTTTCAATTCCTGGGCATAATCTAGGTGGTATAAATGGCTGCAATTGTCTTATCCAAAACTACCAGGGAGAATTTTGAAGTAGTGGTTCTCAAGAGGAAACCCAATGTACAAGATCAGAACCCACAGCAATATGCCCTTAAAAGCCATCCTGAAATGCTTTTAAATTTTAATTACAATATCTAAGAAGATAGATATTTGCTGGATGGATGAGCAAAGAGATGATGATGAAGAATGTATAACTGGATAAAATTCATATTTCATAACTTTATAGTTTGTATTTTTGTTGGTAAAGATTTATTATGTGTTCTGTTAAACCATTTATGGTGAAATAAACAAACACAGATAGATATTACTACGGGTTATCTAAAACTTTTCCTCCAAGTAAAATTTACAGAAACCTGACATTACTTCTAAATCATTCAATTCATGGTAGGAACTGTATAATCAAGACAGACAGAGGCATGGCGTAAAAAAAAACTAGGACAGACAATAGAAGGTGAAGAACAGTAGATCCTTAAATTCATTACTTCAATTTTTTCAAGACTTTCTAAATCTTGTTGCTTTAAAGTTGTTCAAAAATTTAGAAATATTATCTCTACCTTTAATCATATTCTACATAAGCAGAGGAATCTGAAAATAATCATTAAAACCTCATTATCTCCTGTCCACACTATAATAGCTTGTAATTACGTCCTACTTTTTTCTCGTGTTAGCCTATCCAAGACACTATATCAAGGTCTTCTTATAAAAATGTAGTTTTTATTACACTCTTCCCATACTCAAGGACTTCCTCGCTACTATCAGATCAACTTCAAACTCCTTGACATCCTAAATCTTCCATCGGATGCCCACACATAATAATGTCTCCTGACTCACTATCTCATCAGCCACTCCTCTTTATATTTCTGCTCATTCTGTGCCTAACAAATTATTTATGTCCAGAATCTATGAGAAATGGTGGAGAGAGACATGCCAAAGTGCTCTATGAAATTTCACTCTGTCCTTTCTGAGGCCAGCCAGAGCGCCCATGAATCAGCTGCAATAGACAGATACGCACACCTGGCCAGGAAGCAGCTATAAATGTGAAAGAAGAAGTGATGGGATCAAAACACTGGAATGGGCAATCTGATTTTATGAGATCAAAAACACAGAACGGACAATCTCTTCAGTTGACATGTTAGAAACTCCTGCCAAACACTGAGAGGTCTTAAACCCTGAGTCCCTAAAGAGCTGCCCAGTGCTAAGGACTTTTAGTGGTATTTGAAGGTCTGTTTTATCAAGGTCGTTGAAATGTGCCAAATTAAATGACCTGTCCAGCACATGAATCAGTTTTGGGAATTTTAAGAGTTGAGTTTTTTTCCAGAAACTTTCCAGATCAACTAAAATTATGGTTAGATGTGAATTCTTATTGTTTTACATGAGATCAGACCTTATTAAAGCTAAAAATATAGATAATTTCATCACAGGCTCCTGTGTCACCTTCATGCAGAAAGAAGATGCAATGTCAGTCCTATAATTAAGTGGAAGAGAAAATGCATGAAAGTTGATCTGGTTACATATAAGATCTATAAAAGGACTGTGTCTCTTTCATCCCCATTTTCAACAATTCCCAACATTGAGAATAGGGGACATCTTAGAGTCTTTCTTTCAATTCTTTCAGTCATTTATGACTGCTTAGTGAATAATCTGGGTGTCAGAAGTATTCTACCAAATGCATCTCAGGTTCTCAACTATCTACAGAATTTCCTATGTCCCAGCACATCCCTTTCTAAGAGTCAAATGTGTTCATAGAAAGGATTTGAATCTTTTACTCACAAAAGTGTTGGTTTTGAATGGGCAAGGATGTATTCTTTATAGGGAATGCTGATATAATGTGTGCCAAAACAAGTTAAAATATACACCATCATGTAGTTTTCAGAATTTTAGGCTAGGTCTAGATAACTATGTGCATTTGCTAATATGTAGTTTTCTAATTTAAGATAGAATTGAATTTTTCTTTCTTTTGGAAATATCAAAAAAGCAACATTGTTTAACAGTGTCAAATACATGAAAAAGGCTATATAAATTTTATTTAGGATTATTATTGCTCTTTCCTAATATAAAATTTTATATAATAGAGCTGTTCTTTTACCAAGTGAAAAAATAAACAATTTTTAACAATGGTACCTTTTAAGAAAAACTCAAGTGAGGTAAATTTGGCAAATAAGACATCTACTACAAGGCAATCATACTAAAATCTCATAAGCATCAATGTATAAGTAATATAATTGTGGTCCAAGAAAAATTCTATTAAGCAGTGGTATTAACATTTTTCTCCACTGTTTTCCTATTTTTAATATGGGTCACTGATCAGCTCCTTCAAAAATCATTTGTTATAAAATACTTTAGAAAAAGTAAGTTGACATTCTGGTCATAACAATGGGTTAAACAGTCTGCCTTTCTTCTACACACACACGCATACACAGGACATATTTTATTACAGAAAATGGAAATCATCTAATGTTGCCAGAGTCCTACTATCATTAGGCTTACAGGCTTATATTACAGTGTGTATTATCTCATTGACTCCTCACAAAGAGGGGATATAAATATTAATATTTCTATTTTTACAGAGGAGGAAAATGAGTCTCATACATAAGGTGATTTTTCCAAAGATCAGTGAACTAGGAAGGTGGAATCTGGATGTGAATTCAAGTGCTCTGCTTCTACAAGCTGTTTATTTATACACCATGACTCTGCTTTTTTAGAGCCTTGCTCTTTTTGTGTTGTTTTTCCAGGAGCTTTGTTCTTGAAACAACATTTCAGGGAATCAGGAGAGCCTCACATTTTCCCTCAAATTAGTTCTGGTACAGAAACACCACACATACACGCACACATGTGCACACATGCTCACGCACATACTAAGCTATGCAAAAGATTTTAAAGTTAGGACATTTAATCACTTTTGGTGGACTCTTGTGCATGTATGATGCATTCCCAATGAGAAGACATAATGAGAAAGAGGCTAGATGGTTGTGGTGGTTATAAACATATTTTAGAGTCAAAAGCTTGATTCCTCCACTTCAGCGCTGTGTGGCCTTGAGCAAATTGTAACTTCTCTACATCTCAGACTCCTCACCTGTAAAATGGGTTGAAGAATACTGCCTACTTCATAAAGCCGTTACACAGGGCCCGTGGCCCGGAGCCTGGCGGGGAGCAGAGGCACCGTTAAACCACACCATCCTCGGGTTCAAAGGGAGTGAACAGAAGACTTGTTTCCTGGTCACTAGGACTGCTGTCCAATTTTCGGAGGTGAGTTTCACACCAACTGTGGGGTGTTTTGCAAAGTGAACTTTGCAGGTTTTTACAATGAGAAGCAATTAAGTCACCTGCTGAGCTGTCATATACAGGCTATTGAGAGGACTGTAGGGTTGGAGAAGCTAAGTTGCCCAAGTTCAAAAAGCAAGTTCTTCAGCTGAGCTACATAATAGGAAAAAAGGTCACCTTTGACTGATTTTTGCTCTTGGCTATCAAAGGTGGACAGTCTTTCACAGCATATTCCCCACGTGCTTTAACAGCCCCCTGATGGACACTTTTGATAGAACGTTGGAAAGAAATGTTAAAGAAGTGAAATGTCTAAACTAAGCTTTCTCTCTGCAAGAAACTATCTTCTGTTGTAACTACCTCTCACTCCACCATGGTGCACTCTTGAAAAGGACCCCTTACAAAACCAAAGATACAAATAGAGAACAAAAATCCATGCTACAACTCTCCTTTAAAATGCTTTAGGTTTATTTGGAAAGTTCTACAAATATTCAGAGACTCGGCTGGAAGATTATTCAAGAAAGGAACCTCAGAGTCCAGCTGAACGTTGATGAATGCTCTTCCATCTAGCGCAGTTCAAACAAACAATAATTCAGAGTTATTAAATTTACCTCTTAAAAGATTTCAAAAGAACTTGGAGGTTAAGCAATGTGCCAGCAGTACTGAATGTGCATAATCTCCATAAACTAAAAGCAACGTCTGTGTGAAGTCATGATAACCATGTGAGACAAAAAACACAAGCCTCAATCAATACAAGTACTGCTTGGGAGGGATAAGGCAAAATAACTTGTTGGATCATACTGTGTCTCTGATTTTGGTGAATTAAACAGTTGCTTTCTTATCATACAGGAAAAACTTAAGAGGTAAAATTCAGTATTATAGATACATTCAGATGTATATGAAATTGACAATTATGTGGAGTGGGTGAGGAGTAAGTCTAGCAACCATAAAGTGATCCAACTTGAACATTGATGGTAATGCTAAAATTTAATTTAATCTTATTCAAAGAGAAACGCATATAAGTAATAGAAGTAGAAAATACGCCTTTGCACTTGCCAGTTAACTAGAAAAAGAAAGAGCAGCACCTTCAAAGCACTATCAGTGGATAATCCAGTTAGAATGACTCTTTTGAAGTAGCGATCACTTTCCTTGCTGCAGGAAAGCAGTGGGATGCAGTACTGTGTAAATCAGACCATTGTTCTCAATACCTTTCTCCTTCCATATTATAAAATCATCAGTCTACTCCTTTAGCTGTGTCATTTTACTGTCCTTCCCTCTCTGGGGATGCCTCCTCACTCCCACGGACATTGGGCTTGGCCACGTGACTCTGGAGTGACAGAGCAGGGAAGATGAACAGTGGCCCCACCACCTCCCCAAGCTCCACGTCCCTAGATGCGACCACCTGCGGGCCAAGCGCTATGTTTACTATACGCAATTGGTTGAATCAACAGATGCAGAATCTGTAGATACAGAGGGCTGACTAAGGGACTTGAACCACCTCAGAATTTGCATCCGTAGGGGGCCCTGAAACCAATTCCTCCCCGTCCCAGGGGATTACCAGGGACGACTATGTGTGGTCACCAGGGCACCTCTGATGTTGTGATGAAAGTACACCCTTAGCACAACAAAAATGAGAAACATGAGCAGACCTGAACCCAATCCACAGCTGGAGTCAAACCCTGCTGACCCACAGCCTGAAACAGAGCTGACTCAGCAGGCCCCCAGATACAGAGATGAAGAAAGTAAGTATGGATAATTGAAAGCTTCTGAATTCTGGGATGGTTTGTGTAGCATTATTGAAACAATAGCTGTCTTAAATGTTTAGAATGTGGATTTCAAAGTCAGAGAGGTCTCGATATGAACAATTATTCTGAAGCTTAACTGTCAACTGTGCAAACTTCTTAATCTATCTGACTCAGTCCCCTCATTTTATAAATCTTTGTGCAATGATGTCAACCTACTAGCATTGCTGTAAAGATTAAATAGCACAGTATATGCAAAACAAACTGGATATGCCCAAGAAATTCCTCTGTAAATAGCTCCTGTCAGCAGCATCATCATTATAATCAAGTCATTTCTTCTATAATAGTCAAGGCCTCACTGAGTCAATGGTAGCTTGGATCATGAAAGAACTTGTGTAAGACATCCATGGTAGGGTCTTACACAAAGTAGAACTTCATCAACATCTCTTTCCTAATAACTCTTTCCCAACCAGCACATACAAAAATGGGACTCACGATTTTTATTTCAGTAGCTTCCTATGCTAAATAACCAAGGTGACCAAAAATAAAGCATCTTTTTGCACAAAGAGATGTAAACTCACTAGTTCATCGCAGGCTGAGGCCATAATCAAATCACTTTGAGAATAACAACTAATATTTCTCTGGTTTTCAAACCCATCTGCTACTTAGCCAATAGTCTGCATAGTCCTCCCCCCACCCCCACACACACACCCACACCCACACCCACACACCATGAGTACGGCTATGAGCCTGTGGTGGGAATCTCACACGTTTGAGGATCTACTGCTATAGTGTGTTAGGACTGACTACTAAACCAAAGTGCCAGAAAATGACAGACTTAAATAATAAACGATAATTTCTAACAGTTCTGGAGGCTGGAAGTCTGAGATCAGGGTGCTCTCATGCTTGAGTTCTTGTTGAAGGCAGTCTTCCGGTTTTGTAGACGGCCATTTTCTAATTGTTTCCTCTCATGGTGGAGAGAGAGAAAGAGAATTACTCTGTGTCTCAAAGAACACTAATCCTACTCATGAGGGCCTCACCCTCCAAAACCTAAGTATCTCCCAAGGACCCCACCTCTCTGGGGGTTGGGACACGAACCCGAGGCGGACGCAGACGTTCCATCCATAAGGCCCGCTGTGTGACTGGGCACCGCCATCTTTCCTAGGCTCAGCGACTGCTTCCATGGGGCTCCACAGTCCTCAAGCCCCCTGCACTTGGCGCTGGAGGCACTTCCCAAGTCATGGCCTTTGCCAGCTGATAGCCAAAGCGACTCAGTGTTCTAGGCTAACATGGGTCCCTTTTCTCATCCACAACAACTCGTCAGAAATGAACCAACGTAATAATCTCCTCCATCCTAATAACTTACAGAGATTTTAGAGGAAATAATCCTTTCACGTTTTATGCACAGCCCTCATGCTCATAATATCCAAAACTGAGCCTGCCACAGAAGGAAGGAAGGGAGAAGCTGGACTTGAAACAAATCTGAGAGATAGAAACCATTCTGTGGGCAGAATCACCACTCTGGGGCCAGTCCTGCTACTGGGTCAATTCTGTACTTTGTTATGGGTCAAGTTTGTTTTCTTTGCCTTTCCTATTAATATGGATTATTCTCTATGAGGTCCTCCAGTCCATCTTTCGAGATTTATCTTTCCACACATCTAGTCTCACTGATCTACTCACACAAACTCAGGCTTATAATGATATTGCCTTGAGCCTCCTGCTATAAATAAACTGCCATTTATTTGGTACAAAACAAAATGAATAAATGATGAGGAAAAAGCTTGACTGTGGGTAAGTTATTATATGCATATGTTCAGCGTTATTCTATTTTTAACCTCCTGGTTATCTAATAAGGAGCTCAGACACAGCACATCAAAAAATGAACTCTTGATTCTTCAGCCCACGCCCAACCCAAGAACCTAAAAGTGACCTTTGGCTCTGCTGCTTCTCAGATTTCACATGCAATCCAACAGCAAATCTCTGTGACTCTACATTCAAAATAAATTTAGAATCCAGCAACTATTCATCGCTTCCATCACAGTGTTGCTGACTCAGGCCTCTCATCACCTCTTACCTGGGCAGTTACAAAAAACCCTCAAGTGGTCACTTCTTCTGCACCACACCATCTACTGTCTAGTCTTAGTAAAGAAGCCTGTGTGATCCTCTAAAAATATAAATCAGAAAATATCTTTGCTCTGGTCTTAGCCATTTACTGCTTCCCATCTCACTCACAATAAAAGCTAGGATCTGCTCCCTTCACCTCATGGCAAATAAAAGGGGAAAAAGTGGAAGTGGTGACAGGTTTTATTTTCTTGGGCTCCAAAATCACTGCAGACGGTGACTGCAGCCATGAAATTAAAAGACATTTGCTCCTTGGGAGAAAAACCATGACCAACCTAGACAGCATATTAAAAAGCAGAGACATTACTTTGTTGACAAAGGTGGTGGTTTGATGGTTTTAGTCACTAAGTCGTGTCCGACTCTTGCGACCCCATGGACTGCAACCTGCCAGGCTCCTCTGTCCATGGGATTCTCTGGGCAAGAATGTTGGAGTGGGTTGCCATTTTCTTCTCCAGGGGATGTTCCTGACCCAGGGATTGAACCTGGGTCTCCTGTGTTGCAGGCAGATTCTTCACCAACTGAGCCACAGGAAAGCCCTGTAGCTTCCCTGTCGACAAAGGTCCATCTAGTCAAGTTATGGTTTTTCCAGTGGTCGTGTACGGATGTGAGATCTGGACCATAAAGAAGGCTGGGTGCTGAAGAACTGATGTTTTTGAACTGTGGTGTTGGAGAAGACTCTTGAGAGTCCCTTGGACTGCAAGGAGATCCAACCAGTCCATCCTGAAGGAGATCAGTCCTGGGTGTTCATTGGAAGGACTGATGCTGAAGCTGAAACTCCAGTACTTTGGCCACCTGATGTGAAGAGCTGACTCACTGGAAAAGACCCTGATGCTGAGAAAGTTGAAGGCAAAAGGAGAAGGGGGTGGCAGAGGATGAGATGGTTAGATAGCATCACCTACTCAACGGACTTGAGTCTGAGCAAGCTCCGGGAGATACTGAAGGATGGGGAAGCCTGACGAGCTGCAGTCCATGGGTCGCAAAGTGTAAGACGTGACTGAGCAGCTGAGCAACTAGAGTTCTTACAATACCTACAAGACCCTACATCACCCGACACCCCGGTTCCACCCTCACTCACCCTGTTCCAGTTCACCGACCTCCTTGCTATTTCTCCGCTATCCCAGACCAGTTTCCGTCTTACGGCCTTGGCCCTGCTGGTCCCTCCGCCTGGAATGCTCTTCCTCCAAGCGGACTCTTGGGTGACTAATTCCCACAACTTTCCTCAGATCGCGTTTTCTCAGCAGACCCATCCTAGCTCTACTGACTCCTCTCTCCCCGCTCCACCTTGACCACCTTCTCCCATTCCCTCTCCCCTGATTTATTCCTTCAATTTTCCCAAGCATATCAGCACCTATGATAGTAAATATTTATCCATTCATTGTTTACTTGTCTTTTGTCTATTCCCCCTCCTGCATGTAAAGCTGTATGCGGATGGGTGCCTTTCTCTGTTTTGTTCATCAAACAGTGCTAGATCTATAAAGGAACACATATTAAAAGGAAGAAAAATAAAATTATTTCATAACATAGTTTATGTATATCAAATAGTACCTGCCCATCCTATGGTATAGCTCAGGGAACTATATTCAGTTATCTTGTGATGAACCATAATGGAAAAGAATTTGAAAAAGTATGTGTATATATGTATAATTGAGTCACTTTGCTGTACAGTAGAAATTAACACAACATTGAAAATCTATTCTATTCAATAAAATATGTTTTAAAAAATAGTACTTGTCTCATTTGAGCAGAGGACCAAATAGAGTTGTCAAATTTTATGAAACACATTTTCTTCTTCAATTCTAGTTATTTTTCCAAGTAGTCTGTATGCACACCATTCTCTTGCACAAAAACACATAGTAATTATTTCATCTATTTAAATGTCTTACACATGCAAGCTTCACATTTGTTGATGCTCTATCTAATCTCCTGGGACCCAAGAGGTGTAAATTGATATGCGAATGGAAATTAGTCTGAATAGCTACATCATGATATAATTTTTAGAAATGGGAAAATATCAAACACTGCTGATGGAAAAATGATACAGATAACCTACACCATAGAGAGAAAGTGGAAGGCACTTTGGAACAAGTAAGATGAAAGTTATGTATCAGCTTCATAAACACTCTTTACCTACATTCACTCTAAAACAGCGTCTGCTTCTTCGGGCTCACACATAGACCTCAAGTATAACAAGTTAAAAACAAAAGATTCTCCTCCCATTCCCCAGACTTTCTCTTTCCTTAAGAAGAAAAATGGCACCGACATTTACCCTATTATTCCTTCATTATTCCACCAACATTATTCCTTCAACTTCAACACCTACTTAACACCAATAACCAAGCTCTGCCAATTCTATTCCGTAATGTTTCTCAAAACCACCATTCCATTTCTTGCCTATGCCACTGGAGCATACTCCTAAGTCGACATCCACCCGACGGCTTGCCTTTATCAAATCTAGCCTCCAAAGAACATCTGATCTTACCATTTCACTGCAGGAAACATTCTGGTCCCCCTTGCCTTTACAGTCAAGTTTTAAAAATCTTAACGTGTCTGACCCAAAACTCTTTGGTATCTTAATATTGCCTTCCTCTTGAGAGTCAATTAAAGAAAGCATTCTATGCCTGAGTGCAAAGTACACAGTAGAATATTTAAGAGGGATGAGTTGGGTTAGGTCTCCACAGAAGCAAACCGTAAGAAGATTTGAGATGATCTGAGATAAACAGAAGCTCCCGTACCTCGGCCACCTGATGGGAAGAGCTGACTCACTAGAAAAGACCCTTCGAGAAAGACTGGAGGCAGAGGAGAAGGACGCCCAAAGGGCGGGATGGTTGGATGGCGCCACCAGCTCACTGCACGTGAGTCTGAGCAAACTCCGGGAGACAGTGGAGGGCAGAGGAGCCTGGTGGGCGGCAGTCCATGGGGTTACAAAGAGCTGGACGTGGCTTAGCAACCGAACAGCAATAACAAGGAGAAAAGAGGAAGATGAGGGAGGGAGAGAGGAGGGGGTGGGCAGAGAGGAAGGAAGGGAGGGAGGAGGAAGTGGGGAAAGCTACCCCAGCATCAGTCCCGTCAGCAGTGTCTGACCGTGACAGCGTGAACTGTAGGCCCCCAGGCCCCTCTGTCCACGGGACCCTCCAGGGAAGAAGGCTGGAGCGGGTTGCCATGCCCTCCTCCCAGGATCTTCCCGACCCAGGGATCGACCCCGTGTCTCCTGCGTCTCCAGCATTGCAGCTGGATTCTTTACCACTCAGCCACTGGGGAAGCCCACCTTCACAGATGATGAGTCAGTAACATTTCATGTGAAAGTATAGTATTTCTGTTGTAAGTAACAAACAACTTTTAAAACTTTATTGGCATCATAAGTGAATACTCAAATGAAAAAGATTTCTCACTGCAAGAATTATTTTCAGTTTTTCCATATTAAATACTTGCGGTAATCTCCTAGTGACATAAGGGACTAATAAGCCTGACGGTAATGATACACTGCTCATTAAGGAAGAAGCAGCTCCTTCTCGTTTCAAGTTAAAACTAGATGACAGGTGAAAATCTGTCGTTGCTCTCCTTGTTTATTTAGTTTTGGGGACTCATAATTACTGTATAGCTCTATTTCACCCAATCGGATGACAATTATGCAGTTTGCTGATTTGGAAAGTGGTTTCACATGCTTCGTCTCTTCCACCTTCATGAACACCCTGTTCTCTAGACAAGGAATGTCTAATTGTTGAATCGAAGTGACTCGCCCCAGTTGAGTTGCTGTTGACGGGGCCAGTTCACTGCTCCTTTTTTCAACCACGCTGACTGTCTGCATCTTTGTGGGAATTGTGGATTCTTATTTATGATTAGATGGTTTGGTTTTGTAGCTGCAAGAAGCCCTTCTTGTCATTTATATTCATAGAAATATCAAATATTACAGCGAGCTACCTTATATCAACTCATCTCTCCCTTCAAAGAGCCGATGAGAAAATAAGACAAAGGGGATGTAGGGAGATGCACTGACTACAACCCTTTAGTTCCCTGAAAGGGCAGCAAGTACAGCATAAAAACCTGCTGTCTGCTCTCACCTGTAAGGACAAGGATGAGCCTAATTTATACCAACAGTAATGTGACTTTGCTTTCTCATTTTCTTTTCAAATCTGGTGGCAAAAGTAAACAAAATTATAAGGAAGTTTTTGGAATTTCTATTCCTACCAACTTTTAAAATTTAAAAATACTTACCATAAGAAAGTCTTCTGCTGCCTTCTTATCTCACTCTCCCCTTTTTTTCTGCTGTAAATAACCTGGTGATATACAGTTGAAACTACTGGCATCTTAAAAGTAACTTCCAGGTCTTTAATCTTGCTGTTTCTGTTATCTTCCTATCTGTTTTCTTTGAACTATAAAAGCTCCATCTCTGCCTTTAGCTATTTCTTTAAAAAAAAAAAAATCTACATCTCAAAATTTTTGCTCTTCTCCTCCTCAATCAGAAGCAGTCAGGATGATGTTTTGTGGGATAAGGCTGCCAGCAGGGAGCTGGATACATCTTCAAACCGACGCTTCCCAGCCACGGTTTCTTTCCTAATGATTCACCAATGGTCAGTTGTGCATTCTTAAGCCATTGCAATGTGCTGAGTCTCTTCAGCCATATCTGACTCTGCAAGCCCGTGGGCCGTACCCCGCAAGGCTCCTCTGCCCGTGGGATTCTCCAGGCAAGAGCACTGGGGTGAGTTGCCAGGCCCTCCTCCAGGGACTGTCCTGACCCAGGGATGTCTCTTAAGTCTACTGCACTGGCAGGCAGGCTGTTTACCACTTTAATAACAATGTACAATTTTAAGAAAAATTTATGGACCCTTTTAAAAATAAGTTGGATCACATCCAAGGTTATTCCTGGAACACTGAAACTATAATTTTTTATGATATGCTTTCCTACATGGGAGATAAAAGGATGGTATACACTTAGAGGTAGGAATTTCAAAATTATGTTTACACCTTAGGAGTAGGTTTCCGTGACTGTTATCTGAGCCATCGACTATGGTGACAAGAAAGGTGGATAATTATTTTTTAATCTATGCATCAACTCTTCTTTAATGAAATCCAAGGAGTTTGTGTTTGGGGATATCGAAATATTTGGCACCAAATATTAAACATTTATTGTATGTCAAAATCTTGCCCACAGCCTTGCAAACTGGGTCTTGCGGAATCCAACTTGTAATTAAGAAAACTGAAGCTGAGTGAAAGCCAGTGACTTGTGAACACTACACAGCTAATAAGCAGTAGAACTGGGAATCAGCTAGAACCATCTCACTCTAAAGCTTACGGCCACTTCACAAAAATAATGATGCACAGGATCAAGATATATGTCATCCACCTTTGGGGGCGCCCGTCACTGTCCTAGGCTCTCAAACCCTCCCTAAGCAAATCTGACTCGGAGTTAGATCAGGTGAGCCAGGAACCTAACGTGAAATGTTGGAGGAAGGAAAGAAGGAAGGGAAGAAGGAGGACATGGGAAGAGGAGGGGCTGGAGGGGACTCAGAAAAGCAACAGTCCCTGACCCACTCCACCCCCGGTGCATTTCAAGTTCAAAATAACTCCACGGGGCAGCAATTACGTGAGACAGGTGTGCGCCTCTTGGTAAGTGCAGAGGTGGGAGCCAATCTAACAGAGCAATTTCTCTCCCACTTTATCGGCTATAACATGCTGTGCACATCACAGTTCTTTAGGACAAATGCATTTCAAAAGAAAAATTAGTCCTGAACACTGAAACTTGCAACTGTGTATATTTTACCAAATGTCAATTGCTATTTGCTGCCTGATTTGAGTGAGTCTGATTCATTATGCAGTTTCAAGCCTGAGAAAGTTCTTTTCAAATAGAAAAAAAAAGAAAAAATGACTTGTCCCAAATCTTGGACCACATGCAGTTTCCAGAAGTATAATTTAAGTCATTTTCCATCATTCACTTATAATTTTGCTTTCTACTCTCCTGCTTCCAGCTAGGTTACAACCTCCTGGCCATAAGAAAAATTGCCTCAAGTTTTACCTTAATTCTCCCATTTTAAGATAATTTCAGATAAGAGCACATATTTGTTTGAGAGTCTACTGTACTATTCTCCTTTCTCTGACTAAATGTTAGACTGAATTTTTTTTATTTCAAATTTCTCTTCAAACTGTATCACTCTTCACTGATGATTAAGTGTAATATTACTTATGATCATGTAAAAGGATCCTTCTAGTCGCAAAATGTCTCAAGACAGATATTTTTTGTCATGATTGTCGAATTATCTCCCGAGATCTGTTTTAAAATAATATAATGTGGTGAAACAAATTTAAATTTTGTTATTATTTGTACCACAATATTCTAAATGAATGCTACCGGAAGTGAATTTTGAACATATCTTATGGCCTATATTTGTGCCAATAACAATAACAATAATATTCATTTTGTGCTTATATGTACCAGTGTTTAAAATGAATTATCTCATTTAAGCATCACAAAAGACCATTTCATTCTGTACTTCAGATTTCTTCCTCAGGTAAAATTCCAAGATGAGAGATTCCTGGGTCACTAATTGTGGGCAATTTGCAAACTCAAAATACAGTTGTATCTACAAAGATTATATTAATTTATGCTCCCACCATCAATGCATGAAAACTCCTTTCATACCATATTGTTGTTAGGACTCGGTAGTCTGTCATTCTTTTTTCAAAAATTTCTTCATTTGACAAGCAAAAAATGAGACCTCCCTCTTGTTTTAATTTGCATACTGGTAAGTTCACTGGCCTATTTTATTTCCTAACTGTCTCTTAGTGTCACGCTGTTATCTTCGAGGATTTTCTTAATGCTGTGGTCCTCAATTTGAAAGTACTATTTAAATACTAAAACGATTAACCTTCCTCACATTGATTATAAGTAGTTGTCCCAATTCAGCTTGTCTTCAGTCTTTGTTATTCGGGACCTGCAGTCTTTTATGTTCAAATAATTAAATGTATTTATCTTAGTCTTTATATATTATTCCATTACAAAGCCATCTTAATAAAACGCAAAGAGTTCATATCACTCCCCTATTTTTTGACCTGCAGTGGCCCGCCCCTCAGTGTAACATTCAAGATCACGACTTAGTTCTCATGTATCTCTTACAGATCATCTTTCCTCATGTTCACCCTTCAAGACTGTGATCTAATCTTGCCAAATTCCTTTTGTGAAAGCAACCTGCTTTCTTTCCCACAGCTCATTCTTTTCTCCTGTCATTTTCCCCACTTCTGACACCCATTGTCTCCAGCCCCATCCCATTCTCCTAAGTCCTCCTGTAACTTCAAGAGTCAGATCCCAAGTTTTCTTTTAGGATGCTCTTCCCAAGCCACTCATCCTGTAGACACTGGACGATTTTCTCAAACGTTCCCATAGATTCCAAGTGCAGTTCCTTCATAGCATTTACGGTATACTCTTTCCTTCCCAACTAGATGCGAGATGCTCTGTGCAGGCCAATAGCTACATATTTGCATCTATGTATTATTTGACACATAGTTATGTCAGTCATCTTTTTGTTAAATGAATTAATGACAAAAATTGATGATGAGGGTACTGGAATATCTGAATATGTTTTATTTATAAATATATATCTATATGATTTTTATTTCTAATACATGATGTGAAGAGAAATAATTTGGGAGTCTAACTACTTGAAGTAGCAAAGGAAAGGGCAATGCTATGTCAAGAAGTATAAACATGTTTCTGAGGCCAAGAACTATCGAAGTTACGCCACAGCACCTAGCTGAAGCATCTGTAAAGAATGATTTATTATGGCCTTGAGAAAGATGTGTATTTTTTCTTCCTCCTGTTATATCTGCCTATTTTACTTAACCTCAAATAACACATAGTAAGTGAAATTTAAATGTTACATCAAGCGATAACATCAGAAAAGAGAGTTTAAAGGAAAAAAAATGAAAGAAAAACTAACAAGAGAAATCTTAGGATGGTTCAATGAAATATCAGGTAAAAGGTAATTTTAAAGGGAATTGGATGGGTAGAAAACAAGATTCTATTTCATTAGCTACATAAACCATTTCAGTGTGAACATCACTGATGAGAATTATGAACCTTCCCACAAGCTGCCAAATAAAGCAGTCTCTGATGTTTATTTTTCCCAGTCTGCTTCATGAATTTCAGCCTGGTGAAAACACTGATTCACTCTCAGAGCCCATTCACAAATCACTAACCTGAAAAATGCAGCGGTTGGGTGTGGCAGGGAAAGGGGCCTGGGCCCTTCATGGTACAAGCTTTCAAGATTAAATAAAGTGCTTTGTCAAAAATGAAAATTATTGTCCTAAAGAACAAAAGTATCCTCAATAAAACAAAAATTGATCTCATTTCAGTGAAAAATGCTATAAATCCATGAAACATGTTTCTCGATACAGTAAAGCAGAGATTATTGCAATAAACCTTTAAAGGAAGGCATGTCAGCAAAGCAAAATATCCAGCACATGTCACTAAATATCTGTTTATCTCCAATGACTTTTGTCCAGGTTTAACCTCAGATCTTCACTTACTTTTTCATTTAACAAAAATGTTGGGTCTTTGGGTTGAATAACATACTATTAAGGACTTCAATAAACTAGTTCATATAACTTCATAAGTCATAAAATCTTGTTAAGGAGCTGATAATTTAATAAAAGTATGAAAAGAAAGCAATGAATACCTTAACTTTAAAAGCACAATGGGGGAGAATGCTGCACCAGTTCAACAATTTTACTTTGTTTAAACTAGTATGGCAAAGATAATTATTTGACTCACATATTAAAAATGTACAACGTCTATAGTCATGTACAAAGCAAATATTTTCGCCAATAAAATTAATAAAACATCAGGCAGTAAGCTAGTCGGTTTCATCTATCAAACTGTAAAAGACTGAAAAGGTACAAACACCCACGGTGAGTGAGTGAGTGCGCAGGGAAGCCCAAGCTCTCCACTCTGCGGATGAGCAAGAAGATCCGTGTAATTTCTTTCTGAAGTCCTCTGACTATATATATACATATATATACATATATCTATATATCTCATGTCTTCAACATTTTTCTAAGTATTTTTTTCGCCTTTTCTGCCTAAGGAAATACTGATACTGACTATTCCATATTGACACTGTTTCTTTCCTTTTAAAAAAATATATTCATTCACTTGACTGTGCTGGGTCTCAGCTGGGCCACAGCGGGGTCTTTGCTCTCTGGGAGGCATTGGGAATCTTTAGTTGCAGCATGCAGGATCTCCTTTCCTGACCAGGGATCAAACTCACATGGGTTCTCCACATTGGAAGCGTGGAGTCTTAGCCACTGGCCCACCAGGGAAGTCTGACACTGTTTCTTTTTGAGTCCTGTAGGTAAAGTAAGACTTTTTCCCCCTCATGTCACATGCCACCAGACCTAGAAGTGGGTTAGGTGTCCTTATTTGCCCTTGCCATTTCCAACTGTTATTCTCAAAATAGTTTAAAAATACACACACACACACCCCTACACACACCCACACCCCCAACACACACACCCCGCCACACACACACCCTCAAACAGACACACCCATATTATTTTAAGGTAAGACTTTACCATATAACAAAGCTTCTTGATGACAGCATCTTTTTAAAAAAGTATCAAGAGCAAAGGCATGCTAGATACATTAATTAAGGTAAAGAAAATGGTCAGGAAAGGAAGAGAAAGCACAAATCTGAACATGAAGATTTCATAGCACCTTTGTGAGTCTAACCACCCTTTACTTTTGCTGTTTTCACATTTCTACTAGCTGTGTGGCGATCTTACACACTCTCATCTAATACGGCATCTCTGCCTCCTGACAGTAGAGGTAGCAGCTGCAACAGGAAGCACGGTTCACCAAAAAAAATAAAGGGGAGAGAGATTGTCATTACCAGTGACACAAACTCATCATTGCCCCTTCGCCATTAGTAAGCCTACCACACTCCTAAATGGGGCAATGTCAGTGAAAAATCGTAACATCAGACTTCCCTACCCATGCCTAATCTAGTTCACAAGCCAACCTAAAGTTGGGAATACTGATTTATTACCATTTCCCAATTTTTTTCCTGAAGGCACACTGTATAATTTGAATAACAGATTTCTGGAGTCAGAGCCTCATTACTGCAATGATTCAGCCCTCTATATATATCATTTATAATGCTATTTATGTCCATTTCATAAAAGAGCTGCAACATTTTCTCCATCAATTTCTGCTGCAAACTGCAAATGAGACAAAAGCCTTTCACTTGCATATATATCATAATGTTGCCCATTGATTATAGTAATGTTTTTCAAATTTGATAATCACAACCAGCCATTAAAAAATCACTCCTTTCTATAAACTATAAAGCTTAAAATCATTGAACAGATTGGAAAAGCAATTATTAAAGCTATTTAGCAGAAAGTTTCTCTCAACAGAAATTTTATTATGCCTAATTTATATGAGATCTTATACCAGAAGATGGCATAAATGTGCTGCTTCTCTCTACGCTCCCCTTGAAGGACAGAAAGGACCCAAAAAATCATCTCATTATTATATTTTCACCTGAAACCCAGAAGTTAAGGTTACTCAAAATTTGTTACAGAAAAAAATATCCAACAGTCTCATGAATGCAACTGAACAGTCCTACCTCATCTTTCACAATGACTGTTACAATGTGGATTTATCCGAGAGGGTCCACCGTGAACATGAAATGAACTATTATTTGGCTATTGACCTTGAATGGAATTCAATGATCTAGTTATGGGCAAAATCACCTCTGCACATCTTATTCATCATCACCTATCACTGTACTTAGGAACATGGATACCAGTACTGAGCTTGCAGACAAGTCAGTGCCTAAAGCCTTTAAGTCACACTCACATTTCCTCCCTGGCCTTAAACTTTCCCCTTGGATGAAGAGGAGTAGTAATCTTGCCCATCTCAAAGGATTACTGCGCTGGTGAATCACCAACGCACAGTGCCCGGCATACAGGAAGCTGTTGCTGTTTAGCTGCTAAGTCGTGTCTGATACTATCGTGACCTCATGGACTGTCGCTCACCAGGCTCTTCCGTCCATGGGATTTCCCCAGGGGACTGTCAGGACCCAGGAACTGAATCCACATATCCTGCTTTGGAAGGTGATTCTTTACCTCTGAGCCACAGGGGGGCCCTAGAAAGTACTTAGTGGGTAATGAGTATCATGGAAATTTTTCTCTCACCACGCACTTGATCTGTAGTTCAGTTAGTGGGCAGGGATAGGATTTTATTTGGGAAATACAGTGACATCAACAAGATAGTAGAATAGAACTTTTTAGCCCTCTCTCCCCACCTAGAGAAACACAGATTTTGACAAACACTTAAAGATGAGAGTACCTTTGTGAGAGCTTGGAAGTCCAGCAGAAAGGTCCTTGCACCCCACTGAAGCAAAAAATCTGAGAACAGATGCATCAAAGAGGACAAGAGGAAGTTTCACTTTATCCACAGGAGCCTTCACCAAGATGGTACCACCGTTCAGGGCTAAGAGCGGCCTCTCAGCCCACGATTTCTGCCATGAAGAAAGTGACAGCACAGTAGATGTCCACCTTCACAGCTGTGAGGAATACTGCCCAGGAGGCCTGCTACTTCCATGCCCCAGCCAGAAGGCTGAAGCCACCAGCATGGCTGATTAAACTGTTGTTAAGTTATTGCCAGATTACACTTGGCTGTTTTACCTATATTTTATAAAACCACAAAGACACCACCAAAAAACTGTTAGAACTATGAACAAATTCAGTAAAGTTATACACAAAATCAACATCCAAAACAGCACTTCCGTACACCGAAATGAACGATGCTGGTGGCTTCCAGGTCACAAGTGCTGGAGGAAACGGGAAGATGCTGGTCACCAGGTACAAAATCTCAAGCTATACGGGGTAAATAATTCTGGTAATCTAACGTGCAGCACGGTGACCGTGGTTAACAACACTGCGTTACATACCTGACATTGGCTAAGAGGATAGACCTTTGGTGTTCTCAAAATGTAATAATAATGGTACCTATGTGAGGCAATGGATATGTTAATGAGCTCAACTGTGGTAATCATTTCACAGTCTGGGCTTCCCTGGTGGCTCAGCTGGTAAAGATCCGCCTGCAATGCAGGAGACCTCGGTTCGATTCTCCGGGTTGGGAACATTCATGAGAAGGGATAGGCTACCCACTCCAGTATTCTTGGGCTTCCCTTGTGGCTCAACTGGTAAAGAATCTGCCTGCAGTGCAGGAGACCTGGCTTTGATCCCTGGATTGGGAAGATCTCCTGGAGAAGGGAAAGGCTACCCACTCCAGTATTCTGGCCTGGAGAATTCCATGGACTGTATTGTCCATGGGGTCTCAAAGAGTCGGACACGACTGAGCGACTTTCACTTTCACTTTTCACAGTCTATACATATATTAAAACATCACTTTGTACATCCATATATATAATTTTTATTTATCAAATATACCTCAATAAAGATTAGGGGGAGAAACGATATGCAAATAATTCTTTGGAATCAGTAAAAAGACTGAGCTAAAAATGGAAAAATGCAAAAGATTCTATAAAGCACCTCTAAAATAATAGTATGCTCAAATGGCCAATAAAAATTTTTATTAAGATGCATTTAGTGCATTTCTTACAGAAATAAATATGATGAAGCATGCACCAAAAGAGAATGTTTTGAAACTTCACAGCTAAATATTTTATTTTCCTTCATCCCCAAAGAAACAAAATAAAAAGGAAATTAATTTGCACATTTTCTGAAGCCTTCTAAATGTTCAATAAATCTAGCAGGCAAAGGCATATAGGTGTAGGCAAATCAGATTTAGTGAGTCGATTCTCCCCTTGTACTCAACGTTAATTTATTCATTCATTTCTCAAGTTACATAGGAACTGGAGTACTCAAAGCCCTGTAAGCTTTATAAACATTATTATTTTGATAAGTAATTTTTATCCATAAAGTTTTATTATTTCTATAGAACACTGAGTTAAGTCTCACACATGGCAACTTAAATTGAGACTCTGCCATCAAGAAATCTATAATTAAGAAGCAAGACAGACTACCGTATAAAAGAACAAATAAGCACATGGGTTAAGATGTGTACATGTCTTATGGATACTAGTATCAATAATTAGCAGAAATGTAAAAATAATAACAGTATTTTACAGTTACAAAGCACTTTTCTAATATACATGTTACATGCTTCTCAGACTAATACTCTGAAATAAGACTTTATTCCCACTTCATAGGTAAAGAAACTGACACCGATCATGCTTGGTATGTATTCATTTTCTACTCATGGCAGTCACTGAGCATCCCTGAACTTTCCTTCACTCTCCGGGGGGTGGGTGTGTGTGTGTGTGTGTGTGTGTGTGTGTGTGTTTTCCTAAAATTTTATTTATTTTTTAATTGAAGGATAATTGCTCTACAGAATTGTGCTGGTTTCTGCCAAACACCAAGATGCGTCAGCCACAGGTACACACCTGCCCCTCCCTGTGACCCCCCCCCCGCCCCCCTCCCCACCCCACTTCCCTCCCCACCCCGCCCTCGGGGTTTATACAGAGCCCCGGGTTTGAGTTCCCTGAGTCATGCAGCAAATTCCCGCTGGCTGTCTATTTCACACGTGGTAATGTATGTCTCCATGTTACCATCCATACATCCCACCCTCTCCTGCCTCCCATCCTCCCTTAGTTTTAACAAAATCTCTCAGAGCTTAGCAAGGTACATGGCACTCAAGCTAGAGACTACACTTCCATCTGAGTAAGCTCTGACCACCAGGCAGTGAGTGGAACTGAGCTGTACAACCTCAGATTCCATAACTAAGGTCCATTTCCTTCTTACTCCCTCTCTCTGTCTGCGGACTGCAAGGCGGATGTGATGCTGACGTCAGCCTCGGGAGGAGGACAGCACCGCTAGTGGAGCACTGCGCTGGAAGGATCTCGGCCGGGAGGACCTCCCGGAGCACAGCTGCCCCCTTCCCTGCACCCTGCACTCACAGGTCTGTGTGGTTGCATCAGAGACACATGAACCCCTCTCCTGTGTTATCTGAGCCCTGTACCTGAGGTCTCTGCTCACTCCTCTGTCTCAGCCCCATTTCTCTTTACATTATTTCAGCCATAACCTTACCAGTCCATCACTGAGGGAGCTAGAGATCATCTGGCTAGAGATGCATCAAGAAGTTGGTCCTTAATCCTAACCCCTGAGCCAACACCCTTCACGTTCACCTTAGGGAAAGAGACTCTTGGCACAATAAACAAGCGTGGCTGCAAAGAAACGTGTTACAGTGATTTTCTGGATCTTCTTGACCTCACATCCTGTGGAACAGAGGATATTAAAAGTAATATATGCTTCTTTCTCCGACCATTTTACCAGAGTCACTTCTTAAAAAATAGAGTAAGCAGAATGGTGAGTCTCTTCCATTTCCTACAGAAACGGCCACGTCCGTTAAACACAAGGAGTTTGCTGTCTCCGCAGCAAACCTGGCTGTCTCTGCACCAGGAGGCAAGCACGCTGCGGCGCCGGAAGTCCCGCGTTCTGGCACATTCTCCTGAGTCAGCTCCGAGCCTGAGTCAGGGCCCCTTTCCTTTCTTCACTGTTCCGCTACTGCACCCATCTCGGCACGAATCTTAACTCTGCCACAACAAGCCCACCATGCGTTTTTATGCCTCTGTTCTCTTCCTTCATTATATTGCTTTTTGCTGATTTATTTGTCGCCCTCTGGAAAAAGAAACACAATTTACTTTTAAAAATACGGACACGGATAAAACTATACACACATACACACAAGTTCAAAAACAAAGCCAAACATATATACAACCATCTGTGATAAAAGTAAGGCTGTACCCATGTTAACATGTAATAGAATGGTCTCAATATTCAAATACAACACAGCAAATAATGTCCAATACAAACATGCTGGAGTGATTTTACTAAATGCCATGTACATGCTTTCCTTTTTACCAGATCAATCCCATGTGGGACACATGTGAAATACATGCTGATCTGACCCACTATTGATCTTATTTCTTTTGTTTTTAATGAAAACCGTGGTTGAAAACCCTAATTTATACAAACAAGTCATTGTGAGTAGTATTAAGGGAAGCACATTCTAGATAACAAGAAAATTCTTCAAGTTAATTGAAATTAATAGTAAGATTAAATTCTGCGATCATCTTCCAGTGTAAATGAAGAACTATGCTGTAATATGTCATTTATGCCTTTAGGCACTAAGTTTAACTCAATTATTTGTTCAGATTTGATTTGAAAATCAAGTACATCTTTTATTTAAATGTTTCTCTTAATCTTTCAGATATCTCCTTTGGAAGTAACAATTAAAAATTTGGGATAGAAAAGTGAAATGTAATACTGTATCTAATGCTACTTTTTTCAAATTGTCATTAAAAGTTACAATGCTGAGAAAAAAATAGCTCTGGCCATTACTTGCAAATCTCACTGTAACAAGAATTTTTTCATAATATCTCAAATATATCTGATTTGTTGAACTATGTCATCTAATTTCAAATTTAATTGACTAAGGCTGCCAAAAATATTTTTGAAATATGCCAAACTCTCTTATCTAAATATTGTCTTTAGCTTACTGGTATGACAAACACATTGATACTGGTAGTTTCTGATATTTTTAAATAACTCCACAGCATTTTCTAGTTATACTTACTGCTTCACAAACTTCTGATTCCTTTACAGTTTTTCAACTTTATATTAATCAATAGTACATTTTCCTAACTCTATAGATATATCTCATTCAGTTGCAGGTGGATTAAATTTAAACACAATATACCTTTATAAAATCATCTTGCCTAAAATTTTGTAACCTGCAAAACTGGTGCTATCATCAATTTGTAGCATAACATCTCCATCAGCTGTTATTCATGTAATAACTATTACTTCTAAACATTCTGCAACTGTGCATATTTGAGAGGACAGTGGGTTATTAGTAAACCATATAGTTTTAAGTTGTAAGTTGTTTTATCACCAAAAGCCCAAGTAGCTCACCCTATCTACTGAAAGAAGACTTTTTAGCATCTTAATGAGACGTTTTTCCTAATGGCGCCCAATCACAAGCACATTTGTCTCTGCTGAGGATTTCTCAGACGAGGTCAGGGGGGCCGAGCAGGATACAGGACTCGCCTTGTCCCCTGAACACATCAGAAACACACGTCCCCGTGGAAGGATTCTCACTGGAAACTAACTGGACGCTGGCAGGCCGGCTGCCGCAGGACACGAGCTCTAAGGAGGAGTCCCAGGGGATTGGGTAGGAAGGGAAGGGACGATGGGGTGGGCCCTGCGCGCCTGGGAGGGGGCCCGGGGAGGACAGGGACCCTCAGGGAGTGCCCCCGGGGGAGTGAGCGCTGAGAGCCACACAGTGGGGACCCCGGCCTGGGGTCCAGCCCGGGGACAGATCAGCACAGCTGGCTGGGGGGCCTGTCGGAAGCCTGGTCTCTGCTACCGAGGGATGTGCACACACGTGTGTGTGTGTGTGTGTGTGTGTGTGAAATCATGTCTGACTCTTTGCGACCCCATGGACTGTGGCCCACCAGACTCCTCTGTCCATGGGATGTGTGTGTGTGTGTGTGAGTGTGTGTGTGTGTGTGTGAAATCATCTCTGACTCTTCTCGACCCCATGGACTGTGGCCCACCAGGCTCCTCTGTCCATGGGGTGTGTGTGTGTGTGTGTGTGTGTGTGTGTGTGAAATCATGTCTGACTCTTGGGGGCCTGTCGGAAGCCTGGTCTCTGCTACCGAGGGATGTGCACACACGTGTGTGTGTGTGTGTGTGTGTGTGTGAGAAATCATGTCTGACTCTTTGCGACCCCATGGACTGTGGCCCACCAGACTCCTCTGTCCATGGGATGTGTGTGTGTGTGTGTGTGTGTGTGTGTGTGTGTGTGTGTGTGTGAAATCATCTCTGACTGTTCACGACCCCATGGACTGTGGCCCACCAGGCTCCTCTGTCCATGGGATGTGTGTGTGTGTGTGTGTGTGTGTGTGTGTGTGAAATCATGTCTGACTCTTGGGGGCCTGTCAGAAGCCTGGTCTCTGCTACCGAGGGATGTGCACACACGTGTGTGTGTGTGTGTGTGTGTGTGTGAGAAATCATGTCTGACTCTTTGCGACCCCATGGACTGTGGCCCACCAGACTCCTCTGTCCATGGGATGTGTGTGTGTGTGTGTGTGTGTGTGTGAAATCATCTCTGACTGTTCACGACCCCATGGACTGTGGCCCACCAGACTCCTCTGCCCATGGGATGTGTGTGTGAGTGTGTGTGTGTGAGTGTGTGTGTGTGTGTGTGAAATCATGTCTGACTCTTTGCGACCCCATGGACTGTGGCCCACCAGGCTCCTCTGTCCATGGGATGCTCCAGGCAAGAACACTGCAGTGGGTCACCATGCCCTCCTCCAGCGGGTCTCCCCGACCCAGGGATCGATCCCGGGCCTCCCGCACTGCAGGAGGGTTCTTTACCGTCTGAGCCACCGGGGACGCCCGAGAGAGGGCCGCGCTCACACTTCAGGCACGAGGCCCTCAGACCCGGCCCTCGGCTTCTGCTCCAGCAGCTCGGGCCTAACGCTGGCTGAGTGAGGAGGAGCCCGCACCCGGCTCGGCCTGAGCGTCTTCATCTCCAGCCCGGCCCCACCGACATGACGGCCGCCTGCACAGGCTGCGGGAAGGGGGACCCGCGCTCACACCTGCCCCAGCCCTCCCCGCCGCAGCCCCGGCACACGGACTGCAGAAACGCTCCCGACACCCACATCCTTCAGGCCCGCGATGATATTAACTGCTCCGCCTGCTTCCCTAAGAGACGGAAAGCAGATAAGGAAACAAAGAGCTTTGTTTCAACTGAAAGAGGAAGAAGACATCTCTGAAAAAACAACCAGTGAAAAAGAAACACTTCACCAAAAAGCTCAAAGCATCAGTAATAGAATGCTAACTGACTTACGGAAAGAACAGATGAGCGCAGGGACAATGTTAGCAAGGAAGTAGGAACACAGAAAAGAAGCAGTCAGAACTAAAGAACACCGTAACTGAAGTAAAAAACACACCAGAAGGAATTAACAGAAAGCTAGGTGATACAGAAAAACACGTTAAGTGATCACGGAGAAGACAGACTAATGGAAATCACCCAATTAGAACAGTAAAATAATAACAAACCATTTTTTAAATGAGAATGGATTAAGGAATCTCTAGGACAATGTCAAGCATACCAACATTCGCATTATCTGGGTCCCAGGAGAAAAGAAAGGGGTCAAAAATGTATTTTATGAAATTATGGCTTGAAACTTTACAAACCTGAGGAAGGAAACAGATCTCCAAGTCAGGAAGAACAGAGGGTCCCAAACAACAACCACACCAAGACATATCATAATTAAGATGGCAAAAGGTAAAGAGAATCTAAAGGCAACAAGAGAAAACAAAGAGTCATATAAAAAGGAACGCCCCATAAGACTATCAGGTGATTTTTCTGCATAGAATTTGCAGGTCAAAAGGGAGCGGCATGACATTTAAAGCCCTGAAAGGGAAGACCTGCAACCTAGGATACTTTACACAGTGAGATCATCATTTAGAATTGAGGAGAGGTAAGGAAGTCCTCAGACAAGCAGAAACTAAGAGTTCATCAATACCACACCTACCCAGAAAGAAATGTTAGAGTCTTCTTAAGTAGAAAAGATTATATCTTTTCATAGAAGTAAGAAACTATGGGAAAAGAAAATTCCCACTAGTAAAAGTAAACATATAATAAAGGCTGAGGATCAACCACCTAAATAAACTAGTATGAAGATTAAAAGACAGAAATTGTAAAATCCACTATAACTACAATAATCAGGAAAAGGATAAACATAAAGACAGGCAGAATAGACATCAAAAACACAAAATGTGGGGGGAGGGTATTATTTAGATCCTTTAGATTGTGTTTGAACTTAAATGATTACCTGTTTAAAACAAGCAGATGTAATTATAGGTCAACATATACAACCCCAAGGTAACCACAAATCAAAAATAATAGATACACAAAAACAAGAGAGAAAGCCTATATATACAAGCTATGTATCATAAAGACACATGTTGCACTCAACATGTCAGCAAATCTGGAAGACCCAGCAGTGGCCACAGGACTGGAAAAGGTCAACCTTCATTCCAGTTCCCAGAAGGCTAGTACTAAACAACTTCAAACTATCAGACAATTGCAGTCATCCCCCACAGTCACAAGGTCATGCTTAAAATCTTGCATGCTAGGCTTCAGCATTACACCAATCAAGAACTTCCAGGCATCCAAGCTGGGTTTAGAAAAGGCAGAGGAACCAGAGATTAAATTGCCAACAGTCACTGGATCACAGAGAAAGGGAATTCCAGAAAAATGTCTATCTCTGCTTCATTGACTACATTAAAGCATTTGACTGTGTGGATCAAAATAAACTGTGGAAAGCTCTTAAAGAGATGGAACTACCAGACCATCTTATCTGTCTTCTGAGAAACCTGTATGCAGATCAAGAAGAAACAATTAGAACCCTGTGTGGAACAACTGATTGGTTCAGGATTGATAAAGAAGTACGACAGGGCTGTCTGCTGTCACCCTGTTTGTTTAACCTATACGCTGAGCACATTATGAGAAATGCCGGGCTGGATGAGTTACAAGCTGGAATCAAGATAGGCGGGAGAAACATCAACAACCTCAGATATGTGGATGATACCACTCTAATGGCAGAAAGTGAAGAGGAACTAAAGAGCCTCTTGATAAGGGTGAAGGAGGAGAGAGAAAAATATGTCTTAAAACTAAATACTAAAAAAACTAAGATCATGGCTTTTCTGGTGGCTCAAACGGTAAAGAATTTGCCTACAAGGCAGGAGACATGGGTTTGATCCCTGGGTTGGGAACATCCCCTGGAGAAGGGAATGGCAACCCACTTCAGTATTCCAGCCTGGAGAATTCCATGGACAGAGGAGCCTGGTGGGCTACAGTCCATGGGGTTGGAAAGAGTCAGACACGACTGCCTGACTAATCACAAGATCGTGGCATCCAGTCCCATTACTTCATAGCAAATAGAAGGTAAAAAGGTAGAAGCAGTGACAGATTTCCTCTTCTTGGGCTCTAAAATCACTGCAGGTGGTGACTGCAGCCATGAAATCAGAAGATGATTGCTGCTTGGCAGGAAAGCTATGACAAACCCAGACATGGTGTTGAAAAGCAAAGACATTACTCTAGTGACAAACGTCCATATAGTCAAGGCCATGGTCTCCCCAGTGGGCACACACAGTTGTGGGAGCTGGACTGTAGAAGACTACTCAGAGTCCCTCGGGCTGCAAGGAGATCCAAGCAGTCAGTCTTAAAGGAAATAAATCCTGAATACTCATTGAAAGGTCAGATGCTGAAACTGAGGCTCCAGGCTTTTGGTCACCTGATGTGAACAGCTGACTCACTGGAAAAGTCCCTGACGCTGGGAAAGATTGAGGGCGGGAAGAGAAGAGGGGGTCAGAGGATGAGATGGCTGGATGGCATCACTGATGCAATGGACTTGAACTTGGGCAAACTTCGGGAGATGTTGAGGGACAGGGAGGCCTGGTGTCCTGCAGTCCCTGGGGTTGCAGATAGTCGGACAGGACTGGGTGACTGAACAACAACATGTATAATGACCTGTCACTAATAGGTTTGCATTTTCATTTAATTTTATACTTTGATAAAATCACATTTGAAATAACATTCATTTTCAAGTCTTGCCCTTAAGTTGTCTCTTGGGGCTATAGCTTACAGGAAATCAAAGTTTACTGACCATAACTACAGTGGCATTGGACTGTATCAGCTTAGCCAATCTAAATCAGCATTTCCTAGAATCTTCTTGTATGGCTCCAACTGAGACTGACCACAATAGAAATTTGCATAATATTAATATTTGAAAATGAAAGTGAGGAAACAACACTTTCCTCCCCTTCTCTCCCCTTTCTTCCTTTTTCCTCTTCCTTCCTTCTCATCTTGAAGGTCATTGTAAGAGTGTCAGGCAATACAGCAGCTCAGGCACCTCACTGCTGATCTGTTGCAAGCTCATCTTACTGGTAGGAGGTAAGAGCCAGGCCCATGGCATCTCCTACAGCTTCCCAGCTTCTAGGGGATTCCCTCCTTATGCTTCTCCACAAGCTGGGAAGGTCCATGTGTAGTCCTATGACAAAGGATGCCAGCTTCTATTGCAGGTCACCCACACCATCTCGTTGAGCTGGAGATGATGAAAGACTAGATTCTAGCATGTCCTTGCTCCTATTTCATTTCCTATTCTCCCCTCCAACAGCCAGCCTGACTGGCCCACAGCAACATCAGATCTAACACCAGACTCAAGAATCCTTGCTTAGACATATTCATTAGGCCTCATAATTATAAGAGCTAAGTGTAAGAAAGTGAAAGTGAAGTCTCTCAGTTGTGTCCGACTCTTTGCGGCCCCATGGACTGTAAACTACCAGGCTCCTCCGTCCACAGTATCTTCCAAGCAAGAGTACTGGAGTGGGTTACCATTCCCTTCCCCAGGGGATCTTCCCAACCCAGGGATGGAACCCAGGTGTCCTACATTATAGTCAGGTGCTTCACCGCTTTACCCTCTGAGCCACCAGGGAAGTCACAAGATCTAGATCGTAGGATCCAAAGCCTATAACAAATCCTTTATTCTATATCACTCATGCTAGTTGTTCCTTCCTGACCAAACCTTGACAACAGTCAACATTTTCTCAACGCTGACCGTTTCTGTTTCCATCCCCAACAGCTGAGGGCTTCCCTGATGGCTCAAATGGTAACGGATCAGCCTGTAATGCAAGAGACCTGAGTTTGGTTCCTGAGTCAGGAAGAGCTCCTGCAGAAGGGAAAGACTACCCACGCCAATATTCTTGCCTGGAGAATCCCATGGACTGAGGAGCCTGGTGGGCTACAGTCCATGGGGTCCCAAAGAGTTGGACACAACCGAGCCACTAACACACATACACCCCCCATAGCTGAAGCATGAGCATGCCTCTGTATTTTTACTTCATTATCTTCATTCTAATAATGAAGACTACTTATCTAAAGGTAATTGTGTTATTTCAACTAAAGTGTTATTATTTATCCCAAACTCTAAAAAGTCATGTTCCATAATGTTCTTTCAATAAAACTCACACAAGCATTGAAACTCAGTCTCAATGCTTTGCCAACTGTGAGTCAGTTTATTCTTTACTTTGTTCCAAATTAAATGTAAATCTTGTTAATATAAAATTAATTCATACAATATTGGCACCTCAGTCGAGTGATGGTCGGTATAGCATTGTGATTATAAATATAGATTGCAGAGTCAAACACCAAGTGTTGAACCCAGCTTCTCCTCACGCTTGCTGTGTATCCTGGACATGTTACCTATCTCTCCTGTCCTTCATCTCTTCATCTGTAAAATGGGACTAAGAAGAGTCCCTATGATTATAGACTTGCTGTAAAGATTTAAAAATTAATGTAACGAAAGTTTTAAGAACCATCCCTGGTATAATGTAAAGAAAGACCTTATTGGCATTAATTAGCTATTATTATTAAATATATGCCACAAATTCAGATAAGACACTAATGAGCAAAAGAACAAAGCTCTTTCTAGCTAGTAGGCTGCATTTATAACTCCTTTCCACTAATATTCTGTCTCATAACAACTCACAAGTGGCTACAGCATAAATTCTGAAGTGTCCTGTTCTTGCTAACAATGCCTATAATGCACTCTAATATTTTCTATTATTTTCTATTTGATTTTATTAACATGCTGGCCACATAACTCTTCCTCTAGGGAATTTTATTTTTTTTTCTTTTTGGTCTCAGCTTCTTGACTTAGACCTGGAAGCCTGAAACAATTATGATGGGAATGCTGGGCAGAGTTACAATAAATTGCTTAAATTAATCAGTTCCTGCCCCTGGAGCTGTGATAAATTCCCCAAAGTGCATCCTGCTACATGATGGGGGAGGAGTGGGAAGGATGTTGAGAAGACTTCACCAATATCCACTGTCATACATATATTATCACATCTCTATGAGTATATATTTTGGGAAATTCTATTTTTCTGAGCTTTGGTCCTTAACATTAACTCCTGTCATATGGGTTATGACGTATTTTAATACAATCTCCTAAGACTGCCAGCTCCCATGCCAAATGCTGCTCATAATCTACTAAGTTGACTTCATGACCTACTAAGTTATAATTTACAGCTTACAAAACCCTGTACTACCTTCAATAGCAGAGCTGTCAATCCATGCCTTCTCTTTCCAAAAAAAAAAAAAAGAGCAAAAATAAAGAACAATGCAGAGGCCGGGATCTCCTTCCAGCAAACTCATTTGTCCCTTCCTGGCCATCACCCACTGCAGTGCTTCCATCAGTGCCTAGTTTTTAGTTTTATCTTTCCCTAGTTCCCTAACCTCACCGTGTAGCATTTAAGAACATGAATACTGGAGTCAGAGATTTGAATTAGCGCCTCAGTTTTGCCCTATTAGTTCTCTGACCTTGAACAACAGTACTTACCTCTTTGAGCATCAGTTTTCCCTACATGCAAAAATAGGATACTGTAATCAACACATTCATAATATTAAAGTGAGGACCAAATGAGATAAGACATGAATACCCGGAACATATAAAGTACTTAATATAAATTAGCTGTGAATGTTGCTCTAAAAGCTAACTCACATAGTAAGCTAATTGCTCATTTTTATAAAAGACTACTTAAAAGTAATTAGCCTCCAATTAAAATAAGTAAATTAAAAAAAAAAAAAGAATGGGCCAAAATAAATAAATAAATAACAGACTACTTAATATTTCCATTTCCAGGACACTAGATGTCAAAAACTTAAGCAAAGAACTTCTAACTATAGAATGTCAAAGATCAGTCAGCTTACAAAGAGAAACTGTTTATGGCCAAAAAGTACTTCTCATGTCCTCAGGTCACATTGGTTGTTGTTCAGTCGCTGAGTCGTGTCCGACTCTTTGCGACCCGGTGGACTGCGGCGCACCAGGCTTCCCTGTCCCTCACCATGTCCCGGAGTTTGGTCAGACTCACGTCCACCGAGTCGGTGATGCCACAGCTAAGCGTCAGCGTCCAGTCGGTAACGCCACTGGGCACTGCTGACACGTCACAACACAGACAGCTATACACTTGACTCTACTGTTGCTAAAGAGAAGGGGGAAAAAAGAAGAAAACAGATTTTTTTTTCTTAAAAAGCACTAACAATATTTCTCTTTGTCTCTGAGTTAGCCTGGAAATATTTCAGAATTAGACCCATGGAAGTAAATTATTTGACTTCCTTCTTCTAAGACTAGTATTTTAAAAAAGCAAATCTTAAGAAATGATTACACATTGAGTTCTTTTGGAAAACAAGTAAGTCAAGGCGTGAATTAGCTGAATGAAAACTGTTTTTAGAATCATTAACAATCTGCATGACACCTCCCAACCCTCCCTCAATGAATCTTCTAATTTGCCACACGCTATTTTAGACTTTTGTTGAAATCTATTTATGTATTCACATTACCTATTCACAGCCAGGAGATCAGAGCTCTAAGACAGAAATCACATTAAATGCAGCAGACAAAATGTGAAAAGGCTGTAAAATTACCCATCCGTAGTTAGGGAACTGTTATTAACCCTATGGCAACAGGCCAATCTAGAGAAGTTGTTTAAAACAGTCATTCAGAGTGTTAGCACTCCACTGTGATCCCGTATTTTTCACATCCATTACGTCTGATTTACAAGTTTTCACTCTGGTAATGCGTAACATTTGCCCATTGGTAGTGTTGCTTTTTGCAGTTAGTTCTAACCAAATAGAAGTCATATATTGTATTTTGACAACAAATGCATGAGGTAGATTTATGTTTGTGTGCTCAGTGTCACACAGTTCTGAGCATTCAGCTTCCCAAGAACGGACCTCAGTGGCTTCAGCTGCTGCTACCCATAAGCTTCGTTTGGTACTAAACAGAGGCTCTTTAGGCTAGAGGACATGAGTGAAGGGCTAAAAGAGGGAAAGCTGAATAACTCTACAGACAAATAAAAAGAGCCAGGATTTGATCCTTTGGGTTTTTCCTCTCTTGCACTACTTTGATATAGGAGTATCATATGAGTGAACTGAATTCCAGTACGATAATCAGCTATGAATTCACTTTTAATTCTTTCAATATACTGTAGTGATACTTCATTCTTTAGATTTATGCTTCATTACACTGAATTGAAATGGCTAAAGAAGACCTAACTTATGCCTGGAATAAAATGGGAGCATGAAAAGAATAAAAATCTAACTTTGTATGTCTGACTAATTATAGAACTTCTTTGTATAATTGATTATATTTTGAGATGAGCTTTTACTGTCTCCAGTGTTCTTGCCTGGAGAATCCTATGGACAGAGGAGCCTGGTGGGCTGCTGTCCATAGGGTCGCACAGAGTCAGACACAACTGAAGTGACTTAGCACACATTTACTGTCTTATGCTAAAAAAAAAAAACCATCCCATTACATTCTGATCACTGCTTCTTCTAATATACTTAGTAAAAAAAACTATTCAGTTTTTCTTAAAGGATTAAAATTAAGCTAAACTGAACAAAAAGAAGCAGAATGCAAAGATGTAGGAAGGCAATCACTACTAAATAATTTGTATCTTCAACAATAACAACTCCTAAAAATGCTTTCATAATTTACCATGTTTCCACAATAACCTGTATAAGAGTGCAATACAATTTTACAAAGCTCAAAACCAAAGGAAATTAAACAATTTATTATTTATAATATATGCATACATGCTCATTCGCTTCAGTCATGTCCAACTCTGTGCAACCCCATGGACTGTAGCCCCCCAGGTTCCTCTGTCCATGGGATTCTCCAGGCAAGAGCACAGGAGTGGGTTACTGGTCCCTGCTAAAGAGGATCTTCCCGACCCAGGGATCGAACCTGGGTCTCCTGCATTTTCTGAATCACAGGCAGATTCTTTACCACTGAGCCACCGGGAGGGAAAGCAAATGAAAGATACATATTCATTTATAACCAAATAGAAAGTAGAAACAGAAATTTGAATAGTGATTACCATGGTAGGCAGAGATGCATGATAAAGGAAGAAAACTTGAAAGACGAAAGCTATTGCTGGTGTTCCAGAACGAGGCTTGGTAAGCTTAGACCCACAGGCTAGTCCCATTGTAACCTGTTGGCAACAGAAAGATTTCTTGGTAGACAGCCATGTTATTTGTTTACATACTGCCAAGTGAATGTCTTCACACTACGGCAGCAGAGTTGCTGTTCAGTCTTCAGTCGTGTCCAACTCTTTTCGGCTCCATGGACTGCAGCGCACCAGGCTTCTCTGTCCTTCACTGTCTCCTGGAGTTTGCTCAAACTCATGTCCATTGAGTCAATGATGCCATCCAACCATCTCGTCCTCTGTCGCCCCCTTCTCCTCCTGCCTTCAATCTTTCCCAGCATCTGGGTCTTTTAGAATGAGTCGGCCCTTCGCATCAGGTTGCCAAAGGATTGGAGCTTCAACCTCAGCATCAGTCCTTCCAATGAATATTCAGGACTGATTTCCTTTTAGGATTGATTTGTCTGATCTCCTTGCAATCCAAGGGACTCTCAAGAGTCTTCTCCAACACCACTGTTCAAAAGTATCAATTCCTCAGCACTCAGCCTTCTTTACAGTCCAACCCTCACATCAATACATGACTACTGGAAAATCATAGCTCTGACAACACAGACCTTTGTCAGCAAAGTGATGTCTCTGCTAAAATGCTGGCAAGATTGTCATAGTTTTTCTTCCAAGGAGCAAGCATCTTTTAATTTCATAGTTGCAGTCACTGTCCACTGTGAATTTGGAGCCCAAGAAAATAAAGTCTGTCACTATTTCCATTTTCTTCCCCATCTATTTGCCATGAAGTGATGGGACCAGATGCCATGATCTTCGCTTTTGAATGCTGAGTTTGAAGTCAGCTTTTTCACTCTCCTCTTTCTCCCTCATCAAGAGGCTCTTTAGTTCCTCTTCACTTTTTGCCATATGGGTGGTATCATCTTCATATCTGAGGCTTTAATGTTTCTCCTGGCAGTCTTAATTCCAGATTGTGATTAATCCAGCCCAGCACTTTGCATAACGTACTCTGCATATAAATTCAATAAGCCAGGTGACAATATACAACCTTGTCACACTCTTTTCCCAATTTTGAATCAGTTCATTGTTCCATGTCCGGTCCTAACTGTTGCTTCTTGACCACATACAGATTTCTCAGGAGACAGGTAAGGTGTTCTGATATTCCCATCTCTTTAAGAATTTTCCAGTTTTTTGTGATGCACACAGTCAAAGGCTTTAGCATAGCCAGTGAAGCAAAGAGATGTTTTTTCTGGTATTCCCTTGCTTTCTCCATGATCCAAAGAATGTTGGCAATTTGATCTCTGGTTCCTCTGCCTTTTCTAAGTGCAACTTGTGTATATGAAAGGTCTCAGTTCACATACTGCTAAAGCCTAGCTTGAAGGATTTTGAGCATTACCTTCCTAGCACGTGAAATGAGTATAATTGTGTGGTAGTCTGAACATTCTTTAGCATTGCCCTTCTTTGGGATTGGAATGAAAACTGGCTTTTTCTAGTCCTGTGGCAACAACTGAGTTTCCAAATTTGCTCACATATCATATTGACTATAGCAGTTAAACAGCATTATCTTCTAAATTCCAGTTAACTTTTTTATCAAATACAAATTAAAGTACAGTGTTTCTTTTTAATGCTTAATTGTCCTTATACACCATTTCATTAGAGCAAGTTTATATATAGACCAGTGATTCTCAACTAGGGTCAATTTTGACACCTCTCCACCCCTGACATGGAACATTTGGCAATATCTGAGGACTTTCCACTTGGCTATTACCACCAAGTTACCTAGTAAGTAGGGGTCAAGGATGATATGGAACAGCCTAGAATGTACAAGGTAGCCCAGATCAAGAAAGCCCCAAATGTCAATTGGGCCAAGGTTGAAACACCCTGATAGAGACTGTTGGATTGAATCAGATGACAACTAGAGTCAAGATTCTTATGGTGAGGCCAAATTCAACACAAGTGACACCTCTTACAAAATTCCTTCTGGATTTGGTGCACAGGATTGCATACCCAGGGGCGTCCCAGGTGGCACAGTGGTAAAGAATCCACCTGTCAATGCGGGAGATACAAGAGACGTCAGGAAGATCCCCTGGAGTAGGAAATGACAACCCACTCCAGGATCCTTGCCTGGAAAACTCCAGGGAGAGAGGAGCCTGGTGGACGACAATCCCTGGGGCTGCGAGGAATCGGACAGACCGCGCGACCGAGCCTGGGCACACAGCCAGACACACGCACACCCTACACACGTTCATACAAGTTGTCTACACAGTGAAAAGACTCGCGGCTCTCTCCATAATTCAGACTTCTTGGGTACGTATTTTTCTCAAATCAAAAGCATTGTTCAGTCTGAATTACCCATACATACGGATCGCCCAAGTTCTTTAGTGTATTCTCCACACAAGGAGACAGCACATGGACATATACCATGGCTGACACTTCATCGTTTCATATAGATAACTGACCATCTTTCAACAGTACGGATTGCCAAAGCACACTTTTGCGAGTGTCTTATTTGTTATGTAGCTTTGAGTAGAGTGTGTGGCATCCACACGTGCCTTGATCCACATCCAACTGACATCGGCAAGCAGCCTTTCTAAAGGATGTCTGGAAAATGACGTGTCATGAACTTCAGCAGTCTGGCTGTCACCACCAGGAGGAAAAAAATGATTTCAGCAAATGGTTCAGATGTATCCCAAAGAGGCAGTGAACATTTTCACTGAAATAAAAAATCTGTTTTATAATTAGTATTCCATATGTAACTGTTTCCTTTTTAATTTTAGTGCATTAATGGGCATTTCTAATCTTCACAAGAAGATATATGACAGCTTTGTTGTTCATTAAGTGTCTCATTAGTAGCCTCTGACAAAGTAGGATTCTAAACAACCAAAATTAGTAAATGTTAATAGCCAATTCTGAATCTTCTAAAATGCATGCTGATGTTCATAATCACAGCTAGCATGCCCATCATTATTTACTTATAGATGTTGTTAATAAAGACCTAGTAGAAACACTTATTAAGGAAATTGAAATAGTTTCTCTGCAAATGAATTAATCAATGTCTTATTCTGTGTGGTCTATTTTAAATTGCAAAATTATTCGGGTTTACAATGTGCCTTAATATGTAAAGTTCACCAAGTGAAATACAAGACATTCTCAGAATTAATCTTAATTAATTGCTCTATCCACCACTAACCTAGACAAAATTATAAAGCAGATAGTGTATATATCAGTGTGCTTTCTATCCAATATATTTAGAGGTGCAAGAGCCTCTTTTCATCGTTTTAACTAACTTCATCCCTATCGGTTCAAGTTTTTCACGTTTCCAACAGTGCAGTCACTGTTGTAAACACTGTGTGGTTCAGTCTATCACACAAAAGCCACATCCACAGATCTAGCCAGAGTGAGCCTCCTCTACCTTGAGCTACCTCTGAAGCTGTTGTAAGATCACCACGCCCTTGAAAGTGTTACTGTTTAAAGGCAACTATTTGCGTAGCATGCTCTTAAGATTCTTTTTTTTATTATTTACTTATTTGGCTTTGTGGGGTTTTAGTTGCATTATGTGAGGTTTTTCCATACAACGCTTGGATTTACTTGCCCTCAGTCATGTGGGACGTTCGTTCCCCGTTCAGGGATCAAATCTGTGTCCCTGCTTTGTAAGGCTGATTCTCAACCACTGGACCACTAGGGAAATCCAAGCCCTTAAGATTCTAAAGGCATGTTCTCTTATGTTTGAGAATTCATCTTAACTTTACATTTTATGTAAAACAGCAAAATATTACTATTAAGTATGGTGTGGAAAGTTAAGAATATATGTTATAATTCCTAGAGCAAATACTTAAAAAGTAATGTGGAAATGCCAATGACAAAGTTAAACATGGATTTTAAAAAAATACTTGATTAATCATAAATGACAGGAAAGGGGGAGCAGAGGAACAAAAACAGAAGTGGCAAAGAGAAAATAAATAACAAATTGATAGACTAAATCCAACAAAACCAATAATTACATTAAATATTAATAGACTGAACATGCCAATTAACAGAATTAAAATATCAAATTCAACTTTAAAAAAGGAAATCCCAACTACATGCTGGCTATTGCATACATAAACTTTAAAGATAAAGAACATGTAGACTGAAAGCAAATAGGTGGGAAACATAATGGATTGCTAACAGTGAGCAAGAAAAGACTGAGGTAATGTTATATTAATATCAGACAAAATATATTTCAAGACAATGTGTATCCTCTCTATGACCTGAGTGATAATGAAAATGCATTATATGAAATAAGCAGGATGCAAATGCTGCTGTTGTTGCTAAGTTGCTAAGTTGCGTCCGACTCTCTGCAATCCAATGGAATGCAGCGAACCGGGCCTCCCTGTCCTTCACTCTCTCCCAGAGGCTGCTCAAACTCATGTCCGCTGAGTTGATGATGTCATCCAACCATCTCATCCTCTGTTGCTCCCTTCTCCTCCTGCCCTCAATATTTCACAGAATCAAAGTCTTTTCCAGTGACTCAGTTCTTCGCATCAGGTAGCCAAAGGATTGGAGCTTCAGCTTCAGCATCAGTCCTTCCAATGAATAGTCAGGGTTGATTTCCTTTAGGATGGACTGGTTGGATCTCCTTGCAGTCCAAGGGACTCTCAAGAGTCTTCTCCAACAACACAGTTGAAAAAAATCAATTCTTCGGCACTCAGCCTTCTTTATGGTTCAACTCTCACATTCATACATGACTACTGGAAAAATCATAGCTTTGACTATACAGACCTTTGTCAGCAAAATGATGTCTCCCCTTTTCAATATGCTGTCAAGGTTTGCCACAGCTTTTCCTCCGAGGAGCAAGGGACTCTTCGATTTCTCTTTGCTTTCTATCATAGGGTGGTGTCATCTGCATATCTGAGGTTATTGATATTTCTCCCAGCAATGCTGATTCCAGCTTGTGCTTCATCCAGTCCAGCATCTCTCATGATGTACTCTGCATATAAGTTAAATAAGCAGGGTGACAATATGCAGCCTTGAGGTACTCCTTTCCCAATCTGAAACCAATCTGTTGTTCCATGTCTGATTCTAACTGTTGCTTCTTGACCAGCACACAGCATACAGTTTTCTCAGGAGGCAGGTAAGGTGATCTGGTATTTCCAACTCTTTAAAAATTTTCCACATGCAAATGAAATCATGCATATAAGGAAGTGTTTAACTTTAATGGTTAATTTAAATCTAGTTTCTTAAACTTCTGCCAGAAGAAGCTAGAAATAGTTCAGTAAACCAAGAATAAATAGAAGAAAGAAAAAAACAAACGTAAGAGTGAAAATCAAAGAAACAGAAAACTGGCAATTGAGAAAACTTAAAATGCCAAACATTGTTTCTTTGAAATGATCAAAGAAATCTATCAACCCCGGGCTATACTGATCCAGAGATAGAGCGATAGAATGCAAATTACCATGATCAGCTTTGAAAGAAGGCTTGTCACTACAGATCCAGAAGACATTAAAAGGACAATAAGGAAATATTTTGGCTCAGCAAGTAAAGAATCCAGCTGAAATGCAGTATACTAGGTTAGATCCCTGGGTCAGGAAGATTCCCCTGGAGGAGGAAATGGCAACCCAATCCAGTATTCTTGCCTGAAAAATCCCACGGACTGTGGCCTGGCGGGCTACAATCCAAAGGGTCAGTCAGACATGACTGAGTGACTGAGCCGTCAAAGGAAATATTTTGAGTAAATGAATGCCAACAATTTGGACTACTTGATAATATCTACTGTGAGAAGCTGTTGAAAAGAATAATGTATATAGGAAAATGTATATAAAATGCTTAGTTTACATTGGTGCCAACAATAAGTCAGGCCTTATATCTCTGACACAGGCTCTTAACTTCAAGGGCAGGAATAATTCACTTAATAAGTGAGAAAAGAGGAACTTAAAAATAATAACTAATTTTCAGGTTTACACAGAAAACAAAGAAGAGTTGTTATTTGAACCAACTGTCTACTTGGCTTTAAAGCCTATGCCTTCTTTTTTTCCAGAAACATTTTAGTAAAACTTGGCTGTTTCCAAGAAACACCCACTACATGCCCACCAATAAAAGGGAACCATAACACAGTAGAAAATTTACCATATGTCTGTGGGCTTCCTTGATAGCCCAGCTGGTAAAAAAAAATCCACTTGCAATGCAGGAGACCTGGGTTTGATCCCTGGGTCGGGAAGATCCCCTGGAGAAGGGACAGGCTGCCCACTCCAGTATTCTTGGGCATCCCTTGTGGCTCATCTGGTAAAGAATCCGCCTGCAATGTGGGAGACCTGGGTTTGATCCCTGGGTTGGGAGGATCCCCTGGAGAAGGGAAAGGATACACACTCCAGTATTCTGGCCTGGAGAATTCCAAGGACTCTATAGTCCATGGGGTCAAAAAAAGTCAGACACAACTGAGTGTCTTTCGCTTTTCACTTTCACTATGGTTTAGAGAAAAGGAACTAGTGAGTGTTCAAGCAACCCAGCAAACTCCAATATTAAAGTCACATTCTTTCTTATGGGCTATGATTAGAATGCAAAAGTAGGAAGTCAAGAGATACCTGGAGTAACAGGTAAATTTGGCCTTGGAGTACACAATGAAGCACGGCAAAGGCTAACAGAGTTTTGCCAAGAGAACGCACTGGTCATAGAAAACGCCCTCTTCCAACAACACAAGAGAAGACTCTACACATGGACATCACCAGATGGTCAATACTGAAATCAGATTGATTATATTCTTTGCAGTCAAAGATGGAGAAGCTCTATACACTCAGCAAAAACAAGACTGGGAGCTGACTGTGGCTCAGATCATGAACTCCTTATTGCCAAATTCAGACTTATTGAAGAAAGTAGGGAAAACCACTAGACCATTCAGGTATGACCAAAATCAAATCCCTTACGATTATACAGTGGAAGTGAGAAATATATTCAAGGGATTAGATCTGATAGAGTGCCTGAAGAACTATGGATGGAGGTTCATGACATTGTACAGGAGGCAGTGATCAAGACCATCCCCAAGAAAAAGAAATGCAAAAAGGCAAAATTGTTGTCTGAGGAAACCTTACAAATAGCTGAGAAAAGAAGAGAAGCAAAAGGTAAAGGAGAAAAGGAAAGATATACCCATCTGAATGCAGAGTTCCAAAGAATAGTAAGGAGAGATAAGAAAGCCTTCCTCAGTGATCAGTGCAAAGAAATAGAGGAAACCAACAGAATGGGAAAAACTAAAGATCTCCTCAAGAAAATTAGAGATATCAAGAGAACATTTCATGCAAAGATGGGCAAATAAAGGACAGAAATGGTATGGACCTAACAGAAGCAGAAGATATAAGAAGAGGTGGCAAGAATACAGAGAAGAACTATACAAAAAAGATCTTCATGACCCAGATAATCACAATGGTGTAATCACTCACCTAGAGCCAGACATCCTGGAATGTGAAGTCAGGTGGGCCTTAGGAAGCATCACTATGAACAAAGCTAGTGGAGGTGACAGAGTTCCAGTGGAGCTATTTCAAATCCTAAAAGATGATGCTGTGAAAGTGCTGCACTCAATATGCCAACAAATTTGGAAAACTCAGCAGTGGCCACAGGACTGGAAAAGGTCAGTTTTCATTCCAATCCCAAAGAAAGGCAATGCCAAAGAAGGTTCAAACTACCACACAATTGCACTCATCTCACATGCTAGCAAAGTAATGCTCAGAATTCTCCATGCCAGGCTTCAACAGTACATGAACCATGAATTTCCAGATGCTCAAGCTGGATTTAGAAAAGGCAGAGGAAGCAGAGATCAAATTGCCAACATCCATCCTAAAGGAAATCACTCCTGAATATTCATTGGAAGGACTGAGGCTGAAGCTGAAGCTCCAATACTTTGGCCATCTGATGCAAAGAACTGACTCATTTGAAAAGACCCTGATGCTGGGAAAAATTGAAGGCAGGAGGAAAAGGGGATGACAGAGGATGAGATGGTTGGATGGCATCACCGACTCAATGGGCATGAGTTTGGGTAAACTCAGGGAGTTGGTGATGGACAGGGAAGCCTGGCGTGCTGCAGTCCATGGGGTCGCAAAGAGTCAGACACTACAGAGCAACTGAACTTAAAATTAGGGTTCTGAATGAACACTGCAATAAAGCTTAATATGGACACTGAACTATTAAAGTTAAAGGACCTCTGCAGAATAACCTGTCCTCAAAGGCATTCCAGTTTGAGACTGTTGACTGAAAAATATAGCCACAGTCTGAAAGTAGAGAGTTATTTTATTTGGTGGGAATTTTTAGGACTCCAAGCCAGGAAGACAGTATCTCGGTAGCTCTGAGAAAACTGCTCCAGGCTGGAGGGGGAGTCAGGCAATACACAAGTTCGCCACAAAGGGAGCAGACAGTCTGAACATCAAAGACCAGGTATGGGTGAAGGAGCTTGGTGTTCTGTGTGCGGGAAGATGCAAGCCGCTGGGCTTACCGGTTTCATTCCTTTCACATGCACCACAGCTATCAGGGGTCAAATCCTGTTCCCCTGTTCACCCTAAGCAGTGGCTGAGGGCTGCTTCCTGCATTCCCCCAGCTCCTCCGCAGTCGCTGTCAGCATCCTCTGCATAGCGGTTTGGGGAGCCCGCATTCACAGCTGGAGACCGGACGTCCCGATAGCGGCGACATTTCTTGTCTATTGATATGGCAGGAGATAGCTTCATTTCACAAGACTCAATTTCAGAACAATAAAACCTATGCCTTTTAAATGATATAACATGATGCTTTAGTAATAGATACAGTTTACCTTAGTGTATGCTCTTAAAAAATTATATCTAAATATTATTCTCTGTGTTCTTATTACTCCTAAGATTCTAGTTGTCAAAATTGTATATTGTGAAAATTTTTTTTAATTTTACTTTTAAATTTAAAAATATAGGCTAATGATTTGCACGTTAAAATTCTAAAATTACAAGTAAATTTTAAGTACTGTGAACATAATATAAAATAACCATAATCATAGTAGCTTCTCTAGGTCAGGAAGTAGGTTTCATACAGCTTAATACTTGCTATTAGGTAGTTAGAATAGGAAACAGGAATCCAGAATGACGGTGGCTAGAAGACAAGGAAAGGAAAAGCGGGGG
Organism: Cervus canadensis; assembly: GCF_019320065.1. NCBI lineage: Eukaryota > Metazoa > Chordata > Mammalia > Artiodactyla > Cervidae > Cervus > Cervus canadensis. Next base: position 76,173,943 of record NC_057397.1, read on the forward strand.
AAAACTGAACAAAGGAAGGTCGGAGGACCAGAGTGCAGACCTCAGGTAGAACAAGCAGCACTTCTGGGTAGCCCAGTTTACACAGGGCAGGCTCAGGGGAGAGGAAAAAAACACATAAAAAGAGGAGCCAAAGGGCCGGGGTCCTCCCCACCCCCGGCCCCCCACGCTCTCTCTCTCTTCTCTTCACGTCTTTTGGGTTGGCATGCCCTTACGCCTCAAGGATGTATTTTCCTTTATTTTCTAAATAAAACTGAGCTGTAACATGGAGCCATAACACTGGTCCATCCAAGGGCTGTAACACGGGTCCAGCGCTTCAAATTTTTGTTGTGACGAGACAGAACTGAGGAAATTACGTACTCCCCTGACACTTGCCATAGGAATAATTCAGTGCCATCCAAATTACTTACTTATTTTTATGGGTGTATAATTCCTTTACGGGGTTGTGTTAGCTTCTGCCGGGCGACCAAGTGAATCAGCTGTATGTACACACGTGACCCCTCCCTCTGAGTCCCCCTCCCCCCGCCCCTCACCCAGGTCATCGCAGAGCCCCAGGCGGGCTCCCTGGGCCTCCCTGCAGCTTTCCCCCAGCTGTGTGTCTCACATGCGGTGGTATATATGTCAGTGCTGCGAGCTCAACGCACCCCACCCTGTCCTTCCCTCGCTGTGTCCGCAGATTCACTCTCTACGTCTGCATCTCTATTCCTGCCTGGCAAACAGGTTCACCTGCACCTTTTTTCTGGATTCCATAGATATGCTTTAATATATTACATTTACTTTCCTCTTTCTGACTTACTTCACTCTGTATGGCAGACTAGGTTCTTCTACATCACTGCAAGTGACCAGTTTTGTTCCTTTTTATTACTGAGTAATATTCCATTGTGTATATCTACCACATCTTTTTCATCCATTCATCTGTCGATGGATATTTAGGCTGCTTCCAAGTCCTGACTATTGCAAATAGTGTTGCAATGAAAACTGAGGTACATGTTTCTTTTTGAATTATGGTGTTCTTGGGGTTCATGCACAGTAGTGGGATTGCTGGATCTTTTTTAGTTTTTTATGTAACCTCCATACTATTCTCTAAAGTGAGTGTATCCAAATTATTTTTAACCAAATTACTTTTAAATTGTTAACTGCTATATATCTATACCCCAATGTATAGAATATAAATTTAATTCATAAATTTATAATTTGTATATAAGTTAAATGGATTTAACAGACTAACAATGAATTTAACAGATTTAAATTATGTTTAATGGATTTAACAGACAAATCATGCTGAAAGTGTAATTAATTACTTAGTTAAATTAATTACATTTCTAAAGCATCAACCAAAAATCATCTGGGCTCAGATTTCTTATCATCAAAATGCTAAATGCCAGTGGGGCAAATTTTCCATTTTCTATGTGAAATTATAATGTACCCTTACTTCTGAGGGCAAGCCTAGAGCCTATTATAGAGAGTGAAGTGAGTCAGAAAGAAAGGAAAATGTCATACACTAACACACATATATGGAATCTAGAAAAATGGTACTGAGGAATTTATTTGCAAGGCAGCAACGGAGAAACAGACATAGAGAACAGACTTGTGGACATGGGGAGAGGGGAGGAGAGGGTAAGACGTATGGAGAGAGTAATATGGAAACTGACATTACCATATGTAAGATAGATAGCCAAGGGGAATTTGCTATATGTCTCAGGGAACTTAAACAGGGACTCTGTATCAACCTAGAGGGGTGGGATGGGGAGGGAGATGGGAGGGAGGTTCAAGAAGAGGGGGATACATGTATACCTATGGCTGATTCATGTTGAGGTTTGACAGAAAACAACAAAATTCTATCAGGCATCTATCTTTCAATTAAAAAATAAATTAATTTTAAAAATGCTAAATGACAAAGGAGTGAATTTCCAATTTCTATGCGAAATTATATGCTCACTTCTGTACTATGGCAAATTATAAATCCAACATGACTACAAATCAGAAATATTTTCAGATACTCAAGAACTTAAAACATCAATTCACTGTTCTTTCCAAACATGTGTGCATGCATATTCAGTCACGTCCAACTCTGTTCAACCCCATGGACTGTAGCCCACCAGGCTTCTCTGTCCATGGGATTCTCCAGACAAGAATACTGGAGTGGGGTGCCATTTCCTCCTCCAGGGAATCTTCCCCATCCAGGGATAGAACCAGAGTCTCTTAGGTCTCCTGTATTGGTAGGCGGGTTCTTCACCACTAGTGCCTCCTGGGAAGCCCCCAGATTTCTTTCCAAGAAACCCACTTAAATAAGAGTGGAAAATAAGAAAGAAGACTTGGGATATGAAAAACAGCTTTCCCAGGATTCTGATAGAGTGAAGTGTGAAAATAACAGCTGTGCAGCAAGTCTAGGAAATAACGGGTCCAGATGAGAAGAGGAAATTAGTGGGCTCTAGGAGGAAATTCCTCCCAAAGAAAGCCCCAAGAAACAACACAGAAATACAGTTTACGAAAAACTCATCTTTGTCACATGAAGTCAATGACAGTGGGGCATGACTTACAGAAATTTATGAAGGGTTAGAAAAGCTAAGCCAGGGGCTTCCCTGGCAGTCCAGTGGTTGATTCTGAGCTCCCGCCACAGGGGCATGGGTTCAGTCTCCGGTCAGGGACCTGAGAGCTCACGTGCTGCTGTGGCACATCCAAAAAAAAAAAAAGAGCGAATCCATTTGTCCTTAATCTTGGTGATATTCTTTTTCTAACCATGAAGTATTAACAGTGGACCTTTAGGAAGGAAATTCTAGCAAGTGGTGATGATTTTGAAACTAAAAATATTAAAACAAAATTTATTTAGAATCAATATATGAAAGATCCTAAAGTATTTATATACATATAGACAATACATGAAATATTTATCCAGATGTAGGCAAAGCATAGGGTAGTTACCTCAAGTCAACCTCTAGATTAACAGTGAAAGAACTCATTATGCTTGCAAAATCAAATATAAATATTATTAGTGATAATAATGTGAAAGTAAAGCTATAGACGGCACAATTAGGAGAGGAATGATAAGGGTACTAACAATTATGTCTTACTTCAGTGCAAAACCAAGAAGACTTACTGTCTGATTTTGACGAAATAATAAGTGTAAGTTGATAAATAATGCTTAAAGTCATGAAAGTCAAAGTGTTAGTTACTCAGTCGTGTCTGACTCTTTGCAACCCCATGGACTTTCGCCTGTGAGGCGACTCTGTCTGTGAGATTCTCCAGGCAGGAACACTGGAGTGGGGGTAGCCATTCCCTTTGCAGGGAATCTTCCTGACGCAGGGACTGAACCCAGATCTCCAGCATCACAGGCAGATTCTTCACCATCTGAGCCACCGGAGAACAGCGACTGTCTGAATTTGAGGAATAACAAGCATAAGCTGACAAATAATGCTTAGTGTTATAAAGGGAGCCAATAAAAGATAATTAGTAATACCAGTAACAATGCTGAGAAAAGAGGAAGGGATTGAAAAATAGGAGTTAAATACCAATCTTTCATAGGAGAGGCAATAGAGTTGATATTTCCAAAGTTGATATTTCAAGAAATACCTTATTATTTAGATGCATGGGATTATCCAACAAAAGATCTAATAAGAACAGTTGAAAATGATTGTTTCTGACAAGGGAGTATAAAGGATGGAGCTTTTCATTATAAGCTTTTCTGTACTGCTGGAATTTTTAGCATACCCATTCTGTTTTGATAGCAACAAATAATTTTAAATAAAATATAAAACAAAGAGAAAGAGTATTTCACAGATAATAGCATATAACCTTGAATACCAAATGAATACTCTGAATATATTGCCATTGACATGAGCAAAAAAAAAAAGCCTATAAAGGCAAGAATAGAACAAATTTCTTTAAGAGGTAGACAATGGCTATAATTCATGTAAATTATTCTATATGCAATTTCATTAGCAATAAAACAAAAATTGATACAGCAAGAATAATTCTACTTCTAAAAGTTCTGCAAGCAATGCTCTTGTACAAGCTAAAAGAAATGTTGAGTCAAAACACTGCAGAGCAGCTTCAGGGCTAAGTCACCCCTGAAAAGATCCAGGTCATCAGTAAATCAAGGACTTCAACAAATTCTTAAAAGCATAAGAAGGGGAAAAAAAGCATAAGGTTTAACTCTATTCCAATAATGAGATATATAAATAACGAAAAATGTCAGCCAAAACAGTCTCCAGCAGAATTTCTGAGCCATCCACAATGCTTTCATTAAAGTTTGACTGTCACCAATTAATATAATAGAGAAAATGTCTCCTTCAAAACTAAGATCTTAGGATCCAGAGGCGTTTCTCTTTACTTGCAGTCTCTTACTTTATGTCACCTAAATGCCCAGACTATTTTAACAGTTTTAGAAACCTCAGACCCCAAACTACGTAAGGAAGATGCAATTTAAAAGTTCACAATTTTATATTATTCAACAAGCTTAAATACTGAAAACACCAATTGTCTTATAGTCTTCTCAGCTTCAAATGAGTTTCAGCTAGCTCTGGGAGTTGGCGATGGGCAGGGAGGCCTGGAGTGCTGCAGTCCATGGGGTCGCAAAGGGTCGGACAGAACTGAGCGACTGGACTGAACTTCTCAGCTTCACCCCTTCTCCACGTAAACTGGATTCAGCTGTGAACACATCCATGACGCATCAGGTGCTTATCAGGACACTTATTCCCACGTGCTTCTTATGAGTAGTCGTGTATTTCTGAGCACAACTTTGAAAAATAAGTACATTTTCTGTACTCCACATCTGCAACTTGATTTCAGGGAAAATCTACTATTCTCACACAGCCATCTAGGTGCTACTCAATATCCTATGGCAAGTTGTATGGTCCAAAGAATCTTTCTGCTCTGAAATCCATTCAAGTAAATTCTGTTATGTTAGTGACTACAGGACTGCATGACCAGGTAGATTACACTGCTTGTGCCAAGATGGGGAAATGGAACGGGAAATCTGTGTGTGTGTGTGTGTGTGTGTGTATGTTTTGTTCGCGGTCGTGGGAAGCCAGGTGGGAGCAGGAGGAGATCATAAGTCATGTATATTATGTAACATAACAGTTACAGGAAAGAAGAGTGATAGTGCACAGTGCTCCAAACAGATTCGTAACTTGTCTTAAAGCACTGTAATATGTCACAACTGCAAAGCTCCAACAAGAAACAGGATGCAAAACCCCAGAAAGCCTGAGAAACACAGGCAATAACAGTAACAGTATCAACAATTAAGTGACAAGTATTGAGGACTTATGAATCAGATAGTTTACCTATACTTACATTTATCTATATTATCTCATTTAAATCTCAAAAAAAATCCTATGCACTAAGTGCTATCACCGCCTTATTTCATTGATGAGGAAACAGAAACTTGGAAAGAATATCTGACTCGCCCATACCTAGCAAACGGTATAACAGCGATTCAAACCCAGACAGCAGAATTCCAAATCTGACATGAGGAAGCACTCAGCTGCCTAGCTCAAGGGGGCTTCCCTGGTGGTTCAGTGGTGAAGAATCCACCTGAAATGCAGGAGACGAAGATTTGATCCTTGGGTTGAGAAGATCCCCTGGAGAAGAAAATGGCAACCCACTCCAGTATTCTTGCCTGGGAAATCCCATGTACGGAGGAGCCTGGAGGACAGCAGTCCATGGGGTCAGAGAAGACTTAGCGACTAAACAACAATATAGCTCAAGACAAAGATTTACATATAAAGAGAGGACGACTGATTTTACTGAAGCTGAGCTAAAAGAGACGCATTAGGTATCAAAAAAAGGGTTTAAAGGAAAATAAGAAAAGGGGGGTTAACAACCTATTGAGCTAGTACTAAGTAAAATTTAAAGGTGCCTCAATCTCTTTTATAAATATCTCCCAAAACTCAAGACTGGTACAGGAAGTAGTTAGGTAAAAATCACAATTAACAAAATATGAGAAAGGCAAAGGTAAGGGTGAACATATTTTAAGAGTTTATTTGTAAGCAATTTTAACTTAAGAGCATATTTTAATAAGGGCTTCCCTGGTAGATCAGGCAGTAAAGAATCTGCCTGCAATGCAGAAGACCTGCCTTTGATCCCTGGGTCAGGAAGATCCCCTGAAGAAGGGCATGGCAACCCACTCCAGTATTCTTGCCTGCAGAAATCCATGGACAGAGGAGCCTGGTGGGCTACAGTCTATGGGGTCGCCAAGAGTCGGGCAAGACTAAGTGACTAATACTTTCACTTTTTAATAAAACAAGTTAAATTTATTTCTATGCATAAACAAAGTACTATGAAAGGAAACGAGAAAGTATATTTTAAAAACTAAAGGATCTAATCTTATTTTAAAAAGACTGATATACAGAGATTTGTATGGTAAAGGGAGGTAATGAAATTATGAGGTTCAGTATTACATAGGTTTAATAGGTTATTAATATTCATTTCTGTGTTCAATCTGACATTCATTTTTCTCTTTTTCTGTAAGTATTATCACTGCAACTACATTTTCCCTATTTGCAGAACTTTGAACCTGATACCCATAAGACCCTCTGTAGTCTTTCAGAAGAAGGAATTATCTAGCCTTTTGGAGAAGAGAGTAAAACCAATCTGATTGAAAAGACTCAAGATTCTATAACTCTGGTTCTACTTTGGGACAGAAATTTTTTTCAAGACCATTTGGATTTGAAATACTATATTCTTTGAGAATTTTGTTTTCTAAGAGTTGTGAATACATTTAAATATTAGATTAACAGATGGACAGGTGAAAAGATAGGTAGGTAGGTAGGTAGGTAGATAGATGGACTGATTGATTTCTAAGAGAACTTGTGAACATAGAATGTAAACTATGATGTGAAAGAAAAAAAGAGTGTAGTCAAAGGAAAGAATTAAATTCAAAATTCTATCCAAAATAATTCACTTTTGAGATTTCACCAATAAATTATTTACTCAAGTTACACAGACCAAATGTAATATTCTATGTCAGTGGGACATTTCATGGCTTGTCCCCTTCATATGTAAAAACAGCTTTTCAACTCTCTTTTTCTCGAGTTGGCTCAGGTTCCCACAAGTTTCTCTCAGATATTGCCATTTAGCACAGTGTGATTGCTACATGTGATATAATATGACAAGACTGCCCACTGATGTGTTCTCTAAAACACCCTTAAGTAACTGACTTAATACAATATTTAGAACGGTGCAATCAGCTGGGAAACCGCGCTGTTGACTGTAGTGACTGCGAGCACAGATTGTAGCATTTCCTCCAGCCTTTTATCCCTGCGCTTTCAGGGGCGATTTGCTCCCCCTGGAATCAAGTGCTCCAAATCAAACAACAGTTTTAAAACAATGTTTTCTTCTTTGGAGCACAGACTTTAAAATAGAATAAAGAGGACTCTCCTGCTTAATTGACTACTTTCTTCCTTTCTCTATAGAAATACTCCTCACACTCGGTACTACTTTCTTCCTTTCTGTACAGAAATACTCCTCACACTCGGTCCCCATTAACTGCTCAACTACAAAGGTTATTCAGAACTTCAACATAACTGATGTGGATTCATTACATCAGAAGAGGTTTTTCTAAATGTTACTTTTCCAAGCCTCATTTTTTTCCTTATCTAGTCAAAATACAAATGTAGGGTCCACTGTTAAACTACATTTCTCTAGCCATGGAACATAAATGTCTGTTTCTCTCCAGAAATCATCTATCACTTACAACAGAATCTCCTGGGGAGTTCTTTATTTCAGATTTACTGGATCAAAATCTCTTAAAAGGAGGCAAGAAAAATTGCATTTTAACAAGCTTCACAAAAGCTTTATGGACATATTAAAATTGAAAGTATTAAATTATAAATTCCATGATTCCTTATCTTGATTGTAAACTTATTAATTGAAGCTTTATGAAGACGTCAAAAAATAAACATTTTATATACATATAGAAATTTATGTGTGCATATATATATAATAAGTTAGCAAAATATTATAATCAAACTTCAAGACTTCAAACTCAGACCCATTAACTATAAGATAATTTTTAAATTTTCAAATAACAAGGTTCAGTTCAGTCGCTCAGTCGTGTCCAACTCTCCGCGACCCCATGAACCACAGCACACCAGGCTTCCCTGTCCATCACCAACTCCCGGAGTCCATCCAAACCCATGTCCATCGAGTCAGTGATGCCATCCAGCCATCTCATCCTCTGTCATCCCCTTCTCCTCCCGCCTTCAATCTTTCCCAGCATCAGGGTCTTCTCAAATGAGTCCGCTCTTCCCGTCAGGTGGCCAAAGTATTGGAGTTTCAGCTTCAGCGTCAGTCCTTCCAATGAACATCCAGGACTGATCTTTAGGATGGACTGGTTGGATCTCCTTGCAGTCCAAGGGACTCTCAAGAGTCTTCTCCAACACCATACTTCAAAAGCATCAATTCTCCGGTGCTCAGCTTTCTTTATAGTCCAACTCTCACATCCATACATGACCACTGGAAAAACTGTAGCCTTGACTAGACGAACCTTTGTTGACAAAGTAATGTCTCTGCTTTTTAATATGCTAAGTTGGTCATAACTTTCCTTCCAAGGAGTAAGCGTCTTTTAATTTCATGGCTGCAGTCACCATCTGCAGTGATTTTGGAGCCCAAAAAATAAAGTAAGCCATACTAAATGAAACTTAAAGGGGTTGCTGCTGCTGCTGCTTCTGCTAAGTCGCTTCAGTCGCGTCCGACTCTGTGCGACCCCACAGACGGCAGCCCACCAGGCTCCGCCGTCCCTGGGATTCTCCAGGCAAGAACACTGGAGTGGGTTGCCATTTCCTTCTCCAATGCATGAAAGTGAAAAGTGAAAAGTGAAGTTGCTCAGTCATGTGTGACTGTTCGAGACTCCGTGGACTGCAGCCTACCAGGCTCCTCTGTCCCTGGGATTCTCCAGGCAAGAGTACTGGAGTGGGGTGCCATTTCCTTCTCCATTGAGATTCTTATTATTTTTAACATGTATATGAAAATATCAAATTCAGGACCAAAAGTTAGGTCAAGGAAGTCATTGCTCATTCACTGTTTAACTGATCTTGTGTCAATCCTTCTACTAAGCACTAGAGATAGAAATATGAATTAGATATACTCCAGCTAGTAGAACAAACACAAAGACAGATCTCTGTAACATAATGCAGTAAATGCAGGCAAAGGTATATCAGAAGCACCAGACAGTACCACTGTATCTGGCTGGCTGCAGAATGAAGGGACGGTGGCAAGAAGACTGCTTGGACATGACTCATGGGCTGAGACTTTAAGTAGAAGTACGAGCTGGATTGCTCAAGAGTATGAGTTAAGAGGATTCTAGGCAGAGACACCAGAATGAACAAAGATTTGGAGACAAGAAAAAGCATGGTTTGTGAGGTAAACTGTGAGTCATTCAGTGACCTGAAGAGAAAAACCAGTGTCAGGAATCGGTTTAGAGTTGAAACTTGAAGACAGGCAAAAGTCAGATCATTAAATGCCTGGTGAGACATGTGAACTGCCTTGGATTTTAAATACTTTTTACTTTGCTCTTCCCTTTCCCGGGACTCCAATCACAGGTTTGATAGACCGCTTCGTAATATCCTCAAAGTCACTGAGATTACACACGTTTTAGTTTTTTCTCTCCCCAGGTCTCACTGTCTGTGCTCTCTACATCTATAGACTCAAGTTCACTGATCCCTTCTGCAGTGTTTCACCTGCTATAAAGTCAATCCAGGGAATTTTTTTCAGATTTTATTTTTATCTCTAAAACTTCCACTTCATTTTGTATCTTTTACTTCTCTTCTCATTATGCTCATTTTCTTTTTTCTTTTTTTAACCTTTAAAGCCTTTTTTTGTATCGAAATATAGTTAGTTTGGGCTTCCCTGGTGGCTCAGATGGTAAAGAATCCGCCTGCAATGCAGGAGACCCAGATTCACTCCCTGGGTTGGGAAGATCCCCTGGAGAAAGGAATGGCTACCCTTCTTGCTGGAGAATCTCATGGACAGAGTAACCTGGCGGGCTACAGTCCACAAGGTCACAAAGAGTTGGACATGACTGAGAGACTCAGCATAGTTCATTTACAATATTACATTAGCATTAGGTGTGCAACAGAAGGATCAAAATTTTTACAGGTTATAAATGTCAGACAGAGAGAGACAAATAGCATATATTTTCACTTGTAGAATCTAAAAAATAAAACAAATGAATGTAACGAAACAGAAACCGACACAGAGAACTAGTGGTTACCACTGGGGAGAGGATGCGGGGGGGAAGACAGGTGAAGGAGATTCAGAAGCACAAACTAATAGGTGTAAAATAAACAAAACAAGAGCAGGTAATTTACAACACTGGGAATATAGCCAATATTTTGTTCATGTTTTCTCTTAAATCTCTGAGTATATTTATAATATGATGTCATTTGCTAATGTCATAATATTCCTCATTTTGTGCATTTGCTATAAACTGATTTTTTCCCCTAGCTATAGTCACAATTTCCTTCTTCATAAGTCTGGTAATTTTTTATTTATTGATAGATATTGTGTGTGTTTTCCCATTTTTGGAGATTAGATTTTGATCTGACAGGCAGTTAACTTACACGATACTTTTGAAGTTTGTTTTTAAACTCTGCAGAGTGGTTATAAAATACTCCTTCTCAATTAGGTTTCTGCAAGAAAATTAAACCCTAGTGCCTAAGGCAATATTGAACATAATGAATTAACTTGTATCTAATGTATTTAGAATGGTATTATATCAACCCTGAAAGAAACAAGAAAACAGTTACTCAAATTTTTTTTTCCACAGAATGCCACTTGAGAAACACAAACAGTTCAGCTGAACTACTAAGGCATGACCCTTTCGAAATTTCTCGGAAGGTCCAAGTGTTTAAGGAGGACTCCTCATTCAAACTAAAACTCAAATGTCTCCCAACCATGTGTGAATTCTGGAAACTTTTCACCTTACAGCTTCACAGCTGTTCTTTGCCTGACCTCAAGCAGCTTCGTCATACACATGTACAGCTTGGTATTTAGCAACAAATTCAAGGAGATTCCTGAAGAAATTTCTGACATTTTTTCTCTATGCAGCCTCCACCTCCTTGCTATTCTGCTCCATAAATTCCAGATGCCTCAAGCTTCCTGGACAACAGTTCTGTCTACTCAACTCAGTGATACCACTGTGCTCTGTTCAAGAACCCCCTCTCTACACTGTGGTCCAGAAAGTGTTTGAGGACAGAATAACTGGTTTCCTTCCTTCGGTATTGTGCCAACTATTTGACTAATGTCCAAAAATTGTTGCAGCATATATATAGTCCAGTTTCATCATTACTTATGGGAGGAAGGGAAGTCCAGTCCCAGAGCGAAAGCTTTATCTTGGACCTTAAGTTATAGTTGATGGGGAGCCAACAGAGGATTTTAATCAGAAGACTGACATGGTTAGCTTTGTATCTCAAATGAATGTAGCAGTCCTGTGGAAGGAGAAGGTGAAAAAGATCAGAATGATGAAAGGGAGAAGCTCCAGAAATATTTAGCAGTTGAAATCATCAGGATGAGATGGTTTGTTTTTTTTTAATGTGAGAGGAGTCAGAAACACCTGTTAAGAACTCAAGCTTGGGTGTCTGAGTGCCATCAACTTATATGAGAAAAGGGACCTAGTTGATGGCAGTTTTGTTGTTCATATTGTCTATGAGGCATCTTTGGAACATCCAAATGGGGAGAACCTTTGAAGACTTGAATACACAAACCTGAAACTCAGGGGATAAGATTTTGGTTGGAAGAAATAAAATCACACGTAATGAGCACATAGTAAACAGAAACTATGGAGGAAATACTATTGTTAAGGAAGAACATGTGGAACCCTAAGACAACACGGGGGAAATAAAAAGCACACTAACATTTCAGGAAGAGAGGGACAAGGTGGAGCTGGAGAAGTCCTCTGAAATGAAGAGGACCAGGAGACTGAAGAGTTGTCAAGGTACTGAAGACGATGATTTCAAAAGAGAGCTCTAGCTAAATAAAAGCTAAGAGAATGATCATTTGCTTATGCAGTTAAAGAAGCAGAGGACCTTCACTCACTCAGTAGATGAGTGTAGCCGAAAGCCAAATGCCAACAGGCAGAGAACATGACGGGGAACAGAGAGCAAGTCAAGACGACACCTTTAAAGGCTGAAAGGAAGAGGGCTGACTGAATTAAAGCTTAAGGAGACATGTGGTCAGGAGAGCATACCTTTAATATATGAGACTTGAATTCTTTTTTTTTTCCCCATTTATTTTTATTGGTTGGAGGCTAGTTACTTTACAATATTGTAGTGGTTTTTGCCATACATTGACATGAATCAGCCATGGATTTACATGCATTCCCCATCCCGATTCCCCCTCCCACCTCCCTCTCCACCCGATCCCTCTGGGTCTTCCCAGTGCACCAGCCCCGAGCACTTGTCTCTTGCATCCAACCTGGGCTGGTGATCTGTTTCACCCTTGATAATATACACGTTTTGATGCTGTTCTCTCGAAACATCCCACCCTCACCTTCTCCCACAGAGTCGCAGCACTGTTTATAATAGCCAGGACATGGAAGCAACCTAGATATCCATCAGCAGACGAACGGATAAGGAAGCTGTGGTACATATACACCATGGAATATTACTCAGCCGTTAAAAAGAATTCGTTAAAAAGAATTCATTTGAATCAGTTCTAATGAGATGGATGAAACTGGAGCCCATTATACAGAGTGAAGTAAGCCAGAAAGATAAAGACCAATACAGTATACTAACGCATATATATGGAATTTAGAAAGATGGTAACGATAACCCTATATGCAAAACAGAAAAAGAGACACAGATGTACAGAAGAGACTTGAATTTTTGAAAGCTGAAGAGAGGAACTTAAAAATACAGGAGAGGGGGGAGAATGGATTAAGGTCGCAGAAGAGAGAGGCCAAGATGCAGTCAAGAACACAGAAGGATTGATTAGCCTCAGTCAAGAGTCTTAATCTCCACTGGTATCAGAGGAAAGAACATAGAAATCAGCAACGAAGCCCACAAAGGTTTGTTCTGACCGAGGGTTCCCACCTGTTTCCAGAGCAGTGACAAGACCTTGATCTGAGGATAGATTGCTATAGAGTTTGGGGAGAGACAGCAAGGGTGTCAGAAAGTTAGGGCAAGGCCTTATTCTGAGAGACAGCTTTCATTCAAAGCCTTTACAGTGACTTTCTTATTGACTCAGTCAGTCAAGAATCTGCTTGCAATGCAGGAGACCCAAAGTCAATCCCCGGGTGGAGAAGATCCCCTGGAAGAGGAAATGGCAACCAACTCCAGTATTCTTGCCTGGAGAATCCCATGAATACTACAGCCCATGGGATCTCGAGAGTCGGACACAACTTAGAGACTAAACCACCACCAGTGACAAAGACCCTGGTTAGGGAACAGTCACTGAAGGCCTTGTTATCAACGCGAGCTGTCACATAGCATTCAGAGAATTCACATGAGGGGATACACATGAGAATGCTAATTACAACGATGATGATGAAAACAGATGTCCTGACAGATACCTCTCCACCCCCAGCCCCACCCCACCGCCAGGAGCTCCCTTCAGAACCGTAGTCCCCTGGCTGCCCAGAAGGCAGCGAGCTGACAACCCTCAAGGCAAGGGAATCTCCGCAGAAGAGAGGTGCGTCCCCGACGTCACGATTCAGTCCCAGCTACAGTCTGCACCCGTGACTGGTCAATGCAAGGACCCAGAAATCGGGTCCCTGTGCCCCGTGGACGGGGCTGGACTGCCATTCCAGCTGCAGGTCCCCAGGGAGCCGGCCGAGGCCGCGGGCGTGGTGTTCCAGCAGTCCCAGCTCTCTGCATCCACTCCCTCCCCTTCCTCCTCACACAGGGGCGTCGCCCAGGACACTGGACGCTCAGATCTGAATTGCAGAGTCATGCTCTGAAGACTGCATTTCTAATTAAAAAGGACTCATTGTTTGCCAGAAAGTTTTAACTGGGCAGCCTATGTTTTTCCTTGCTAGATCTGGCAACCTTATCCACAGGTATTAACTCTGAGAGCACTTCCTAGTAAACTTCCTTCACACCAATTCCATTTCAGAGCTGGCCTCCCAGGGAATACAACCTGCAATTGGCAGTGAACTCTGGAATTAATTACCTACTGGACAGCTTGCAGTGAGGAACCCATATCTGGGCACAGGCAGAATATAAACAATTCCCAGAAGTAGACTGATGCATGCGTGCTAAGTCGCTTCAGTCATGTCTGACTCTTTCTGACTCCATGGACTGTAGCCTGCCAGGCTTTTTCGTCCATGGAATTTTCCAGGCAAGAATACTGGAGTGGGTTGACATTTCCTCCTCCAGGAAGGAGGCGCGATCCAGGAAAGAGTGGGTTGGGATCTTTCCAACCCAGGGATGGAACCAGTCTCCTGCATCTCCTGAACTGGCAGGCAGGTTCTTTACCACTGAGCCACCTGGAAAGCCGGAAATAAGAGGTAGCCTCACTTATATCCCTCCCAGGGAAGCACTTGGAGAATTTTTGCTTTTTCCTCACACTTTGGGGCTCTATGGGTTGACAAGTCCTGACTCCCAAAGCAGGAATTCTACCAGGGGAAATGACAAAAACCTCACTGAGCTTTAAGCTAGGGGTGTCTGTCTAGCACCTTAAGCTTCGCGTGACAAAGGACCAGCAGGCAAGAAGCTACCAGACCGGGCAAGGCAGGTGGTCATTAGAAAGAGATAAAGCTACTCTCAGATCATGGAGGCAGGGAGGAATGTGTCTGGCGCCCTTAGACATGGCTTGTTACTCCCTTGCTCGATCTTGATGGTAAGCAGACAAGTATAGAAGCCGTGACTAGAGAAAGGCACAAATAACTAGGTACTTGACTATACGCCCCAAAACGTACTGTGGCAGGACAAGAAAAAATTAAAAGACAGAAGAATAATAGAAGAGTGTCATACAGAGATCAGAACAAGCTTTCTCTAGATTCAGAGTATATTGATTTCTCCTATCATCTTCTCCTGATTTTCCAAGAATCTATTATCTATCTAATATAAATCTATTATCACTGAAAAAATTACATTACAGAGAATACAAATTAGTGTTTACTGAGAATCTACTATATGTCAGGCAGTTTTCTTATATTATTTTCACATTAATTCTTACAACAACCCTACAGGTTAAGTCTTACTCTCCACAGATTAGAAAATTGAGTTTTAAGAAGTGACTAGTGAAAGATATTTCTCTTACAGGATGTCCACGTGGGAAACTAATAGAACCTTGGGCTTCAGACAGACTGAATAGGACCATGGAGATTGAAAACAACACTGATGTGGCCAGTATAAATGCTCAAAAGCATGACTCTGCAATAGAACTTTCTAGGATGATGGAAATGTTCAATATCTCTGTGTTTTCTGTTTCACATGGTAGCCGCTAGCCACACGCAGCTAGTGAGCAATTAGAATGTAACTAATGCAACTGAGGAATTCTCTTATTTTATTTAAATTTAATTAGCTTAAATTCTCATTTAAATATCTATTTGTATTCAGTATACAGATCTGAAGTAACCCTGGAATTTTCTCTGTGCTTCTAATAAAATATACCCAGGGGTTAAGATGGTTGTTACATCAATGGAACTCTGAATTTCCAGCATAAGGTTTCTACTTTATACCATACTTTTCCTCTCCCTCAAGTTCTGAAAAAATTGCAGTCATGGCACTCCAAGCTCTAATTCTTTAATAGAGCAAATGTATCATGCATATATGGGCTTCCCTGGTAGCTCAGCAGTAGAGAATCCACCTGCAATGCAGAAGCCGCAGGAGAGACGGGTTTGATCTCTAGGTTGGGAAAATCCCCTGGAGGAGGGCACAGCAACCCACTGCAGTATTCTTGCCTGGAGAACTCCATGGACAGAGGAGCCTGGTGGACTACAGTCCATGGGGTCGCAAAGAATCAGACTCAAGCTACTTTTTCCTTTTTCATAACTCCTTAGCTAGATAAAGTCTAATTTTTCTTTCTCAAAAATAATGTAGATCTATATTAAGTTAAACAGCTGTTTTCTATTTTCTGTTGTTTTTATGCCTGGTTTTGTTGAGAGGGGCCGGTTTGGTTTTGTTTTTCACCGTGTGACTAATCTTTAAATGTCGCCAATTTACTGTTTACTATCTGTTCAACCTCCTTCTCTAGAGATTTAGACCAAATAGATTTTTCCTGATTAGGTTGCTCATCATTATTTTCTGAGCTTCCAATTAAGTATCATCTGGCAATCTAGCAGTTTTGTGAAACATTAAGGCAGGCTGTATTCAGTTCTGCCTTTTTAACGTTTAACTTTCATTAAAGAGAATCTATTTTGAGACCACTGCTGAACTGAGACCTCCAAATATTTCATAAGTTTTGACACTTTGCCAAACCTACAAAAGCTACACTCTGCTTAAAAGGATTTTTTTAATCAAATCCTGACAGACCATTTACCAAATTGAATATCTTTAACTAATTTTCTGGCTTCTCTCATTCAATCTAGTGAGTCACGTTGAAATTCTTAAGTTTCGGTGATTTCACAACTTCCACAAATGTTTTGCAATTAACACTACCTTTCTACAGGTAAAGTATGAGGTGAGAGGAAAACCTCTTTGAGAGAGTTAACAAGCTATCTCTCCCTGCCTTCATATGAGTACTCACTTTTAACACCTGCTTCTTTGCTGAGATGAAAAAGGAGATGTAGATTTTTAAAACCTAGAGTGTACTACACATTAAAAAAAAAAAAAAGAAAGAAACACAGAACTTTTACCCTCAACTTCTTATGACTTTCGAGTAACTGGCTAGATGATAGAGGTCACACAGAGAATCTAAGCAAATACTCAGCTCTTTAAAGCCAGAGAACCTCAGTTTGACTCTTGATTCTATTGTTGAACATTAGACAATTATTGAACATATATGTACCTCTGCTTCTTCATCTAAAAAAATAGGGATAATAATACTACCTACCTTATAATGTTGTTTTGAAAATTAAAAAGTTAATATTTGTAAAGCACTTAAAAATAGTGCCTGGCGTAAAGAAACCTAGCCTAAGTACATGGAATCATAGTATACAAGTGTTGACTAGAACTCTAGATATTATTAACTTTATGTGTATATTTAACACTTGCATGATCTTAGAAACACTTCTTATACATACGTTTGAGACTGTAGTATTTAGATTCTAGAAACAGCAGTAAAATTTAAAATGTTCATTATAATTTTATATAAAGAGAATTCACAGAAAAGGAGTTTTCACTCAAATTGGAGATTGGTGTTGTGATACTTCTGTAATGGATACAGATAAGAGCTTTGTATTCCTAATGGAAATGATGCCTACAATTCTCATAGTGATAACAGTTGTGGGCACTGAGGTATCTATGGGAACTGCACTGCATTATTCATTTTGAGAAGATTTGCTTATTCACTCAACCAATGCTCCTAAGTCACCTCCATTTCACCTCTTTCTTTTATTTTATTCACCTTTATTACTAAGTATGAGCAGTAACATTAACACCAAAATAGCTTTCATGACATTTTATCCTTTACTTTAGTAAAGGATAAAGACATTAATTAAAAAAAATCACAGAAATGTGAAACTTCAACTGATTTATATGAGTTTATTTGAGCATATTAATTGAAGGTGTGATCTAGTCAAAGAGATAAAGGAATTTTCCCTAGAGAAGAGAGAATTGAACAGATAGATGCCCGAAGGTGTGAGGAAGTTAACCATTCCTGGAAACAGCATGAGCAAAGTTTCCTGGACTGAAGTGAAGAGAATAAGGTAAACGAAACCATCAATAAAGCTGGAATGGGAGGTAGAGAACAGACCATACTGTGCTATGAGGCTGTGCTAAGGAACTTTACCCACATGATACAGTCATAAAACCCACTGAAGGATTCTAACCAGGAGGTGAGGAGGGACCAAGCATGATCAGGTCTGACGTTACACCAATCAGCAGGCCTACAAGAAGACAGACAGGGAGAGGAGGAGGCAAGAGTTCAGTCAGTCAGCAGGGAGGCTATTTAAATGTGCTGTCTTGGTCTCCCAGGTGACTAGTGGAGGTGGAAAGAGGTATAAATTCAAGAGATACTTAGGAATCTTGATTCACTGGATGTGGGAGGTGAGGAAGAAGAGGTGTCAAAAGTAATTTCTAACTTTCTGACTTGTGTAACTAGACCAGATTTAGGGAGGGGAAAATCATGAATTTTGAGGAGGGGGTCACATACTGCATTTGAAATGCTTTTCTGTGTGTGTCGGTTTTTTCTGTTCTTTTTTTTTTATTTGAAGTACGGTTGATGTACAATATTGTATTAGTTTCAGGTGTACAACATGGTGACTCAATATTCTTGTAAATTATAGTCCATTTAAAGTTATTATAAAATATTGGTTATATTTCCAATATTTTGTGCTATACAATATATCCTTGGGCTTTATTTTTTTATTTTATTGTTTTTAAATTAATTTTTGTTGGAGAACAGTTGCTTTGCAATGTTGTGTTGGTTTCTGCTGTACAGAAAATGATTCGGCCATTCATGCACATATGCGCTCCCCCTTTGGGGTTTCTTTCCTGTCCGGGTCAGCACCGTGCATCACGTGTGTTCTCACCAGATATCTACTCCACACATAGTACCAATCAGTCTCCAACTCCCAACTCCACCCCCTTTCCCCCTGGGCATCCATATATCTGGCCTTCCCTGGTGGCTCAGACGGTAGAGAATCTGCCTGCAAGGCAGGAGACCTGGGTTCCATCCCTGAGTCGAGAAGATCCCCTGGAGAAGGGAACAGCGACCCACTCCAGTATTCTCGGGGCTTCCCTGGTGGTGTTCTCATGCCTGTGTCTCTATCTCTGCTTTGCAAATGAGATCATTTCTGCCATTTGTACCTCTCCATTCCTACCTTATTTTGTCCCTCTCTCTTTCCCTCTCCTAAAATATTCAAATAAAGATATCAAGTTCACGATGAGAAAATTTCTAATTTTAACAAATTAAACTGGTACCAGACTATTCTTCCCATAGTAAATGATTATAAAACTGACAAAATAGTATTTTCAGATCTTGGTCAAAAGGCAGCACTGAACTCTAATCCCTGAGAAAGGAAATACACAAAAGAAGTCCCATAATTGCCCTGAATTTCTGCCCCAGGGAAAATTTCCAGATTACAATGCAGGGAGGTGGAGTCCAGCAGAGCATAGAAATACCACTGAGCTGAGGAATCAAAGTCTGAAGCTGCCAAAGAAACTAAAGTTTGTGGCTCTGGATATTGTAGACAAGCAAGCTGCATAGAAAAAGAGCTCACCAATCGACATCAGGATCATCTATCATCTAGATATCTGAATAGGTTACAAACTTTTGCTCTAAATATTAGCAGATCTTCAGAATAGAGAAGCATTCAGATGCATCTTGTTTGCCAGTTTCTGGGGGCTGCCAATATTCCTTGTTTCATAGCTACATCACTCCCATCATAAACACAGTCAATAATGTGGTGTTTGGTTGTTTTTTTTTTTTTTAATAAACAATTTAACTCAAAATGATTGAGAAAAAAGTTTTAATATTTTAGCCAATGATATGCCAAGAAAATGCAAATTCCAGAATCTAAAAAGTACACTGGTGCCTCATGGACTGTCTCAAAGAGGAAAGCAATATGTTTCCTCAGTCATTTCTTAAGGACAGAAATGAGCTCTGACTTTTACTCACACCTGGAGGTAAAGGTCTGCAAGTCACATCTCCAATCCAACTGCCATAAAAGAAAAATTAAAGAGGAATTTCACCTTAACGTGATTTTATATCTACTCCCAAGCCCCTCAAAATTAACAGTAAAGGGTGAAAAATATAATTCCACAAGAACAAAGAGAACAGGAAGGTACAGACAGCAAATGAGAGATGTCAGAAACTACTGTAAAAGACAGAAAACATAATCATGGTACCATACAGGGTACAATTCAGCAGTCGAAATATTGTAAATATTGATAGGGTAGTGAAAACAAAGAATAGTGATAAAATTACACCGAGAGACAGTGGGAGGGAGAAGTCTTATATAAGTAAGGTCAATCTTTAATACTGACTGGCCAAAAGTTTGTTTGGTTTTCCATACCACCTTATGGAAAACCCCGAACCAACTTTTTGGCCAGCCTGACAGTAACGAGACCTAGTAGATATCTAACATCCATAAACCAACAGAAGCAGCTTCTTTGGACATATGAAGGGAATGACAGGAGATGGACAGAGAGAAGGACACGCAGTCCCCCTTGAAGGGCCAGGATCTGGAGTAAAGAGAGGGATGCAGAAAGCAGCTGTACTCGGTCGTAAGCTTTTAAACTGTGTGACTTTTAACCCTATGTATTTTGGACTGATGAAAATTCAGATTGCTTTTCTAAAGTTCAATAAGGCTCAAAATAAGTTCAGTAAGTTTATCAAATATGTCTTTTTTCAAATGTCACACTTTATTAAAAAGTGCTCCAGTTTTCTCAGACGATCAATACTGTCATTTTCTGACAATCAGTCTCCTCTGTGTATTCCTGTTGAAGGTTGAGGTGTATTCATCCCTGGCACCCGGCCCTAGAAAGAATCTTTACCTCACGGTAGAGAACTATAAAGGACTATCACTTTACTTCTACATTTCTTCCATATATTAATCAATTTGTGAAAATCTTCCCACTAAAAACCTCCACGTGCTCACCCTCCGACATGATATTTGAGGAAATGTAAACTGGAAAGAGAGTGGAATTTGAAGCCAGATAGACTTAGCTTTGAACTCTTGTTTTCTAACTTTCTACCTTAAACATATTTATTAATTTCTCTAAGTTGTATTTTCTCATCTATAAAATGATAGCAATTCCATTAATGTATAAAATAATGCACATAAACATCTTGTAGTGTGCATAGCATACAGTAGGTACTCAATAAATGATGGATATTTCATTACATCCATTACATGATGGATTTCTATGGTATCTTAATCAGAATTTTGTAATCCGAGTGCCCATAAATTCACAGGCCTACAAAACAAGGCCATATAGCCTTTAAAAGTTTAAATTATCATGATCCAACTGTCCACAAGCTTTATTAACCAAAAAACGGTACCCCTAAAATGTCCCCCGTTATTTGGGGTCATCCAAAGAGCCCTTACAAGTGTCCAGAAACCATTACTCCACACGTCTGCGCCTCAACGTCCTGTTCTGTATGCACGCTTCGTGCCCGTGAGGCGCCCGAGAAACCTCCAGACCAGCTGCACCACCACGGCTGGTGACCTACGGGGCCTGAGCCCAGGCTACGGCCTGAAGAGGCAACTGGGCCAGGGCGCCCGAGGGAAGGGGGAGGCCCTACTCCGTGTCAGACCACAGACAAGATCTGTCCGAGTTACTCTGGGGGCAGGGGGAGGGGGTGGATAATTTAAGTTGGGGAACTGAGATTCAATTTTTTTTTAATTTAATGAGGTAGGTTTTAGTCTGTATATGGGAATTACTGCAGCTAGTTCATCTACCTTTGGTAAAAAGAGGAGCTAAGGCCATTCTAAATGCTTAAGATTCAAGTGGTGGGCATGTTTAGAATCAAAAGTTTCTTGACTCAAAGTAACTTTGTACCCATCTGAAAAATACAGTAAATCTTCATCATTGGCAGATTCTGTGTCCGCAGATTTGCCCACTTGCTTACAATTTATCTGTAGCCCCCAAATTCATACACACGGTGCGACCTGGAGATGCTGAGGGTGGTAAAAAATACGTCATCTGTGCACATTCCCGGTGGGAGACCTCTGCCTCCCTGTTCTGATTCCCAGAGTGTAAACGGTGTCCGTTTAGACGGTGTCCTTCTCCAGGGTATTTAGGGCCGCAGTTTCCACACGTCGTGCTTTCTGGTGGCCACCTCCCTGTGGACCATGGCCCTGAGCATAGCGGGGGAGAGCCGGCTCGCGCTTCCAACCAAACACAGGAGGGCTGTGGTACGTCTTCTGGAGAAAGTGCATGCGCTAGGTAAGCTGCCTTCAGGCAGGGGCTACAGAGCTACTGGCTGCAAGTTCGCTGCTGATGAATCAAGAATATATATTAAATAAGGTTTTTTTTTGTTTGTTTTTTAAGAGAAGCACGTATAAAAGAAGGTTCCGTATTGATTGGCTGATGAAAATGCTGTAACTATAGGCTCACTGGCATCTAACGCTGTATTTCCCCCAGGGCAATGATTCCTCCTCTCTAATTCAGTGTTCCTGAAAACACCTAGATAACAGAAGTGAATCATAAGAATCTACTACAGTCTGACTTATTAAAGTAGTTGAGGTCCCTCTTCTTTGTCTGGGCAGTAAGGGGAAATAAACCAATGAGACATTGTGACAGGCTGGGGAGACAAGAACTAGTGAGATTCTGACTCCGCTGGGACAGAAGTTCTTGAGAACACAATAGGGGGAAAAGCTCCAAAAGGTCTGCGCTATAGGTTGCTACAGGTGGAATTATCCATACCACAGAATGGACCCTTCTCCAACTCTCCTAGGACTAGCAAGATGAGGATCCAGGCCATTCAATCATGGTCCAGGGGAAGCCATCCGCACTGGAGCTGCCCAACTCATCTCTGCCCAGGGATAGAATTCCTTATTCCCGAGAATCAGCGCTGGAGCCAGAAGTGGCAGAATCGGGCCTGGGGAGGACTCATTCTTAGATCTTCCCATTTGGGGCCTACACTTACTAAATGGGCTTCTTTTTCATTTGCTTGTTTAAGTGCCCAGGGTTAAAAGGGTGTTGATTTACTTGAACTAGGCAAGTAGACTAGAGTGAAGTGGGAAAAGTGATGGTAAGTCAATAAAGTCAGCCTTTAGAAGCTCTTCTGAAACACTCCTAAGTAACTCTGTTTGTTGTTCACAAGGTCCTGTTCAGGAGTCCTCTCGGCTTCTGACCATCGCCTCTTCCTGGCACCTCCCCACATCTTACTTAGAGCAGCAGTTCTGTTAAGTCTCTAAACACGGCTAATTCAAACCCAGGAAATCAGTCCTGAATATTCATTGGAAGGACTGATGTTGAAGCTGAAACTGCAATACTTTGGCCACCTGATGCGAAGAACTGACTCATTTGAAAAGACCCTGATGCTGGGAAAGGTTGAAGGCGGGAGGAGAAGGGGATGAGATGGTTGGATGGCATCACCGACTCAATGGATGTGAGTTTGGTATGCTCTGGGAGTTGGTGATGGACAGGGAGGCCTAGTGTGCTGCAGTCCACGGGGTGGCAAAGAGTCAGACACAACTGAGCGACTGAACTGAACTGAACTGAATTCAATTCAAACCAAGTTCATTTGCCTGCTTGGAAACAGATTCCAAATACTGGCTTTATTCTCAGCTTCTTTTCTTTCATATGCAACACACACACACACATACACACAAACATGTCAATTGGTACAAATAAATACTGGTAGAGGCAGTTTTTGCATTATTATTTTTGTAGTTCAGCTCAATGAGCCCTAAATGGAGAAAAGCAGACAAAGAAATGCCCTGCCAACTAAAGACAACAGCAAGAATACAGTCTTTACCAAGTACCAGGGACAAAGTCTTACCTACAGTAATTCATTTAATTCTCACAACTCCATGAGATGGTGATTTTCATAACCCTCATTTAAGACATATGGAAATCAGGGGATAGAAAAGTTAAGCAAGTTGCCCAAAGTTGCACAGTGACAGACTTGAACTCAGGCAGTCTGGCTCTAGAATCTGCTTTCTTAACCAAAACACAGCACTGCCTCCCCTGTCATCTACAAGCTCCTAAAATGAGAGCACTTGTTTGGTTTTTAGATCTCTAGCAGTTCCTAGCACGATACGATTACAACATTAGCTCACAAATATCTACAAGTATCTACACAAGTATCCACATGAGAACTTCTCTGAAGCTTGGGCAATTTTTATAATATGAAACTACCTTGAACGTTTTCAAGGATTTGTGATGTCCTGTGTAATGTCATTACCACAGGCAAAATTGTTACAGTTAGCAGGTGACGCTGATTTTTACTTTCTAGAAAAACACAAGCTAATCTGAGGACCAACAGGCCTTTCCCCAGTTTCCCATAGATAACCCAGTTCAGATTCAAGAGCATGGAGGTTTGGGTTGAAAAACACGGTTATGGGCTTTCCTGGTGGCTCAGGGGTAAAGAATCCATCTTCCAATGCAAGAGACGTGTGCTTGACCCGGGGTCCAGGAAGAACCCACATACTGCAGAGCGACTAAGCCCGTGTGCCAGAACCACTAAGCGGTGCCCTGGAGCCTGGGGGCCGCGACTGAGGAGCCCGCACGCCACAGCGACTGAAGCCGAGCGCCCCAGAGCCCGTGCCCGAGACAGGGGAGTACTGCAGTGAGACGCTTATCACAACCAGAGGCGGGCCCCTGCTTGCTGCAACTAGAGGAAAGCCCACCAACGAAGAGCCAGCGAGTCAGACAGTAAAATAATAAATACAGTTAGATTAAAAACAAAAGAAATATGGCCATGGTTCCGTGGAGTAGGGAAATAATAGCTTTTCTTGATTCTCCGACAACTGGAATATGAGATGAGAAAACGGTGAGGTGAATCTGAGATTACATACGCAGAGGAGATGGTACAGTGTTTATGACTAAGGGTGACAAAAAAACTGAGGAAGCGAGGAAAGCCCGTAAACCATGACAAGCAAGTCAGCTTCCGCTATATTGAGACTGCCAACAGAAACATCTGTCAGCCTAGTAGCTCTATGTCCCGTCAGTCAAATATTTATTGACTGCTTCTCTGGAAGATGCTCGGTGGTAAACATTCCACAGAGACAAACACATTATATAAATGCCATAAAATGTGTTGGAGAGATTTCCAGCCACTGCTGACCTCATCTGAGCAAATCTGAACAGTCCATTAACATCCAGAGAACCATCCACATCTGACACTCCAGTCATTTTAAACCTTTCAAAAGTGAAAAGATTCAATAAAAATCACCAAAACAAAGTATGGTTCCTACTGTTTGATAAATCAATAGTATTGTTTTTCACAAATATCTGACTCTAGACAGAACTTCAGTGTAGCAATCTGAACAGACTTACAAGCAATATTTTATTTCATTTGTTTGAAGATACCTGTTGATTTCTTAGATATAAACTCCCTAGTTAGTTTAATTAGTTCTAGGTTTTTTAACCATTTTAAAGTTGACTACCCTTCTTTCAGTCTTCCCAGGTAGAGCTAGTGGTAAAGAACCCACCTACCAATGCAGGTTAGACCTAAGAAACACGGGTCTGATCCCTGGTTCAGGTAGATTCCCTGGAGGAGAGGATGGCAACCCACGCCTCATCTGAAGAATCCCAGGGACAGAAGAGCCTGGTGGGCTATAGTCCATAGGTTCACAAAGAGTCAGACACAACTGAAGTGACTGAGCATGCATGCACACCCCCTTCTTTCACATGCCAATCTCTTTGAGATATAAAGATTTAAATCTATTAATAAAGCAACAATCATTTGAATTTTATATACATAAAACAAGAAATTTCAACAATAATGTCTCTCATTCTTAAATATTGGTCATGTTGTAACAAGCTAATGTTGCCATTTATGTACTAATATAGAATTATTTTACACAGTAAGGTATTGATTTTCAAACTGCTCTCCTGAAGCCCAGGGTTCTGGGATGTGTAAAGAGTCTATTTGGGTGAAAAAAAGGAAGAGAAATAAATGGCCAAGGGAACTGGGCCCACAAGCATCACTCTAATCAATTTTTAAATCCATCATAAATTACAGTCTTACATACAATATTTTGGGGAGAAAAATAATTGCTAGCTAGAAACATATGTAAATTATCTCTAATGGAATTCTGTTCTGCCAAAGGAAAATATTGCAAATCTAATTCTAGTCTTTACCCGGTAAAAACGATAATTATTTTTAGTGGTTTCCAAGAGAATGTGCTTCAGTTATGCTCAGCTATTGGTTTAGGTAATTTCATATTAAGTGAAGTCTCAAATGTAATCAAATATCACAAAACATTTAAATCACACTTTTAAACTGAAAAAAAATTGAGATATTTAGATACTTTTTCCTAAAACAAATATATTACCTTTCACAATAATCATCAAAATGAGGTAAATTTTTCTTTTGTTTTTCACACCTATCAATAATGTTTCTTAGTTATTTGCACTTAAATTGACTATTTTCTCTCCAAAGTATTCTACTGTCTCCACTAGTTTAGTTTTCTATTATTCTATGTGAATAAAAATGAGGCATTCCTATCATACAACAAAATTAAATTATGTTATATGCCTGAAGTTCAAGGATAATTTAATTTTACATTTATTCATTTGTGGTATTTCTTGAACTGCTATGTTATTGTACAGAAAAATGTTTCCATCTTTATAATGAAAAATACCTCAGTAACTTCATCAAGATTCCATTTAAAGTTACAGAGATAAGAAACAGTCAAAATCTCATCAACACAATTCCTTCATAAATGTCAGTAGGTGACCAACATGTGTGAGTTGTGAGAAACGCTTTGTACGGAATTAAACTGTATGTAGATCTTTTTTTATTCTTCATCACCTCCTTAAAATACGGGAAGTTAATAGATTGACAACTCTGGATAGAAACTTCGAAATTATTTTATCTAACACATTGTTTTATTGTTTAACATGGTGAACCTAAAGTCCCCCAAAACCCTTCTAACTAAAGCCCTTTCAATTACATTGTCATAAAACAGAATACTATAGACGATGGCATACAATGAATATAACAGAGAATTGCAGCTGCATGTCAAGACAGCCTTCCGTGAATGCCTACCCCCCAACAGAAATTGTAACGATAACCAAAGCACGCAGGACATGTGCTGTTTAAATGTATTTACCAGAAGACAGTAGGAATAGTTATTGACATAAAAATACAGTAGCAAGCATTAACTGAGAAAACGACATGCGGATACTAAGCCAACTGCTTAGCATTTGTGGCGAAGTTTCCCACCTTCGGAACGCCTCTCAGCCCGGGCACGACGACCAAGCGGCTTCGGGCGACCCTCCCGCTCCGCCCGAGGGGCCCGCGCGCTCCCGGCAGGCGCGCGCACGCCGGCGCCCTCACCGTCTTCCCGGGTTCGCTACCGGAATCCCCTCTAACGGTCAGAGCATGGTTTCAGCAGACTGAGGGACGGCTACTGTCCTCCTCGCAGGCGCGCTCAGTCGCGTTCACCCTTTGGGACGCCGTGGACTGTAGCCCACCAGGCTCCCCAGTCCATGGGATTGTCCAGGCAACAGTACCAGAGTGGACTGCCGTCTCCTACTCCAGGGGATCTTCCTGACTCAGGGATCGAACCCACATCTCCTGCGTTTCCTGCCTTGGAAGACAAGTTCGTTATCTCTGTGCCACCTGGGAAGGCCCGAGGGACAATTAGAAAGTCTAGCAAACAGACAGGATAGCACATGCAAAATTCACCTGGGACCGCAGGCACGGAGGAGGTGAGGGAAAATCACTTGAAAACCAGTAAGGAAAGAAATCATTTTTAAAAGGGAATAAAAGGCTGTTTAATCAGAATTTGCTGTCAACTGAAAAGAGACATGTCTTCTCAAAAACATCACAGACTGTTATTTAAGGTGAAGAACTTTCGAGCACCCTAAGAAATAGGCAATCATTTGGGGGTACTCAAAAGACTGACTGTATCTCAAGCGAGAAATGTTTGCTCATGGACAGTTGAAACTGATATGAGGCACTAGAGATACCGGCTAGCTATCAAAATGTCATTGACAGAGAACATAGTGGTTTCAAAATTATACCCAAATCAACTAGGCTGACATAGTGGGATTACAGAATAAATCTCTGTTACTACAATATGGGAAAACGAAAGCAAATCTAATCTTTCCAATGAGCCACATTCCAGTGAGTAACTAGGAAATTTATACTTTCCAGTTAATACTGTCTCAGTCATTTCAAGTTTAACTAGTCTCCTTTTAGTATGCAACATTTTCTTTCAAGTAACTGTGGTTCAAAGTTTCTCCCTGTACTTTCCAAAGACTACCAGAATATCCCCTATTTCACCCTCTCTTCTAGAATGTGACCTTACCACCTTCCATCAAAAAATGGGGTCTAATTTCTCCAAAGAAGATATACAGATAGCCAATAGGCACATGAAATGATGTTCAACATTGCTTAGTATGCAAATTAAAATTATAATAATTGCACCACTCAGAACAGCCATCATCAAAAAAAAAATCTACAAACAATAAATACTAGAGAGGGTGTGGGGAAAAGGGAACCCTCTTTTCCTGTTGGTGGGAATGTAAATTGCTACAGCTACTATGCAGAACAGTACGGAGGTTCCTTAAAAAACTAAAAACATGACTACGTCATGATCCAACAATCCCACTTCTGGGCATATACCTGGAGAAAACCATAATTTGAAAAGATACATGTACTCCAGTGTTCACAGCAGCATTATTTACAATAGCCAGGACATGGACACAACCTAAACATCCATCAACAGAGGAACGGGTAAAGAAGATGTGCTGTACACACACACACACACACACACACACACACACACACACAGATATACAATGGAATATCACTCAGCCATAAAAAAGAACAAAATAATGAAATAATGCCATTAGCAGCAACGTGAATGGACCTAGAGACTGTCGTACTGAGTGAAGAGAGTCAGACACACAAAGGTAAATACCATATGATATCACGTATATGTGGAATCTCAGATAGAAGAAGCGAGAACTACAACCCCACTCCAGAATGCAAAGCACAATCAGAGAGAGCTAACCACAATGATCGCATGGATCACAGCCCCCTGTGACACAATGAGGCTACGAGCCGTGCCATGCAGGGCCACCCACGACAGACGGGTCATGGTGGAGAGAGTTCTGACAAAATGTGGTCCATGGAGGAGGCAATGGCAAACCACTCCAGGATTCTGCCTCAAGAATCCCATTAACAGTATGAAAAGGCAAAAAAGATATGCCACCAAAAGCTGAGCCCCGCAAGTCAGTAGGGGTCCTATATGCTCCTGGGGAAGAGTGGAGAAGTAGCTCCAGACAGAATGAAGAGGCTGGGCCAAGGCGGAAGTGATGCTTAGTTGTGTGTCTGATGAAAGTGAAGTCTGATGATGTAAACAATATTGCATCGAAACCTGGAATGTTAAATCCATGAATCAAGGTACATCGGAGGTGGTCAAGCAGGAGATGGCAAGAGTGAACATCAATGTTTTAGCAATCAGTGAACTAAAATAAACGAGAAGGGGGAAATTTAATTCATGGCCATTGTGTCTACTACTGTGGGCAAGAATCCCCTAGAAGAAATGGAGTAGCCCTCAAAGTCAACAAAAAAGTTCAAAATGCAGTACTTGGGTGCAGTCTCAAAAACAAAAGAATGATCTCAGTTCCTTTCCAAGGCAAACCATGCAATATCACAGTAATCCAAGTCTATGCCCCAACCACTAATGCCAAAGAAGCTGACTGGACGGTTCTATGAAAACCTACAACATCTTCTAGAACACCAAAAAAAGATATCTTTTCATCATAGGGAGTTGGAATTCAAAAGTAGGAAGTCAAGAGAAACAGGCAAGTGTGGCCTTGGAGTAATATGAAACAGGTCAAGGGCTAACAGCATTTTGCCAAGAGAACACACTGGTCATAGCAAACACCCTCTTCCAGCAACACAAGAGAATACTCTGCATGTGGGTATCACCGGATCATCAATAATGAAATCAAACTGATCATATATTCTTTGCAAATGAAGATGGAGAAGCTCTATAAAGTCAGCAAAAGCAAGACCTAGAGCTGACTATGGCTCAAATAATGAACTCCTATTACAAAATTCAGGCTTAAATTGTAGAAAGTAGGGGAAACCACTAGACCATTCAGGTATGACCTAAAACAAATCCCTTATGATTATACAGTAGAGGTGACAAGTAGATTCAAGGGATTAGATCTGGTAGACAGAGTGTCTGAAGAACTATGGATGGAGGCTCATGTACAGGAGGTGGTGACTAAAGCCATCCTCAAGAAAAAGAAATACAAGAAGGCAAGTGGTTAACTGAGGAGAACTTACAAATAGCTGAGAAAAGAAGAGAAGTGAAAGGCAAAGAAGAAAAGGAAAGACATACCAACTGAATGCAGAGTTCCAAAGATAGAAAGCCTTATTAAATGAACTAGGCAAAGAAATAGGGAAAAACAATAGAATGGGAAGGGCTAGAGATAACTTCAAGAAAACTGGAGATACCAAGGGAACATTTCAAGCAAAGATGGGCTCAATAAAAGACAGAAACAGCAAGGACCTAACAGAAGCAGTGGAGGTCAAGAAAAGGTGGCAAGAATACACAAAGAACCTGTATAAAAAAGATATTAATGTCAATGTATGACAAAACCCACTACAATATTATAAAGTAATTAGCCTCCAACTAATAAAAATAAATGAAATAAATAAATAAATATCTTAATGACTTGGATAACCATGACAGTGTGGTCATTAACCTACAGTCAGACATCCTGAAATGTGAAGTCAAGTAGGCCTTAGGAAGCATCACAACAAACAAATCTAGTGGAGGTGATGGAATTTCAGCTGAGCTATTTCAAATCCTAAAAGATGATGCTGTTAAAGTGCTGCACTCAATATGCAAGCAAATTTGGGAAACCAAGCAATGGCCACGGGACTGGGAAAGTTCAGTTTTCAATCTCAAAGACAGGCAATGCCAAAGAACGTTCAAAGTACCATACAACTGCATTCATTTCACATGCTAACAAGGTAATGTTCAAAATCCTTCAAGCTAGGCTTCAACACTATGTGAACTGAGAACTTCCAGATGTACAAGCTGGATTTAGAAAAGGCAGAGGAACCAGAAATCAAAGTGCCAACATCCACTGGATCATAGAAAAAGAACTACTCCAGGAAAACATCTACTTCTGCGTTACTGACTACACTAAAGCCTTTGATTGTGTAGATCACAAAAAAGTGTGGGAAATTCTTAAAAGAGATGGGAATACCAGACTACCTTACCTGTCTCCTGAGAAACCTGTATATAGGTCTGAGGTCCTTCACACAAAGACCTCTTTGTCTCAACTCTGGGCCTCTGATGGACCACTGACTCCATCAGTCCCTCCACATCTCCTCTCTAGAGGATAAAGAGATTTCTTAATTTCCTCACCCTCCGTGCATACCCGGGAACTGAGGAGGCTGCCTGGGTCATGCCTTCACCGTCCTTGTGCCTTCACCCTTGCCACACATGTGAGATTTTCTCTGAATTTTGCAGTCTCCCCTGACCTCGCTTCTACTTAACCCTCTGATGTGGTCAGATTCTCCCACACACTCATGCATGTTCCTACCACAGACACCGGGTTCCGTTTCCAAGAGGAAAAAAATGAGGGTATGAAAACCTAACCTCTTGACCACATCCCTCTCTCTCTCTTTTCTTTTCCTAAATGCACATGTTCAAAAAAGGAAAGTATCCTACATATATTTTTCCCAAGCAAACACTTCTTCATTTTATCTATTGATAACTCCTTCCCAGGCGACATGAAACCTCAGTTCCCAGCCTCAATAATAGAAGAGGTGTCTTCTCTACACTAAAAGATAATATAATCTGAATATCCCAGGCATGGCTTTTTATACAAAAGTTAAAACTACTAGGAAAAAAGTCCATTTTGGCTTAATACCATGAAAATATCATTCCTGTTACAACATGGAATATTACAGTTTTCTAATCTTTAAATGGAAAAGTGAGCAGAAAGGGACCTGCTTTACCTCTGAGTTGTTTCACTCAGGAGACATACTCTGACTGCAACATATTGGGATCATATTTTTAAAACTACAGTGGCAGGTTTTCTGATTCCTTTGGATGTGGATTCCATATCCTTTGGGTATGATCAGAGTGTAAGAGTGAAGATATCTCACATGGTATTAATAAATACATAATTAGCAGGTGAAATGAAAATCATTTACAATATGGATTCAAAGAGCATCTTCCTCTTAGTGTCTTTATGTCATTCTGGTAATTCCTAAACCTTCCATGAGGCAAATTTACTGAAACAGTGAATATTTGCTTATTTTTGTCCTCCTTATCCATCATCACTGTCCATTTCTTAAATGGGCAAGGTAATTTATATTTTTGAATCAGCTGTCCCCTCCGTACAGCACTACAAAGCAACAGAAAAATTTCCTATCCCCATCTCCAGGTCACATGTGAGGCTACAGACAGTAATGCCAATCCGGAATTGAACAAGAGTCAGTGTGCAGAGTGAAATCTCCATAACAGACTCCTGGATTTAAAATACATATGTCTGACTAAAACCTAGTCTATGTGTGATCAATACATTAACCAATTTTCTGTTGTTTAAAGTCAAGGGCCAAAAAAAAAAATTAAAACAAGGCCAATTACTATAAAACAGTGACAATATGTTTATCACTATTTAACCATTAAGACTTGTCTTCTAATGAGAACTTTTAGTCATATGAACATCAGTAAAATATGCTTCTGAGTAAAAAAGAAAATATGGATATTTCATTATCCATCTCAATTAACCATTATGCCACATTTATGAAACTCTAAAGGAGAAAGAATTTTAAATTCACATAAGTCTTTTAAATCAGTAGAAGACAGGCACTCTATCTATCTTGTTCATCTCTGTATTTCCAACACTAGCATCTGGCACATAAGCATTCTGAATAAATGAATGAGCCTAGCCCAGCCCTTTTATTTTACAACTAAGGAAACTCAGACCCAGAGAGGTCATACATCTTCTCCAGTCATTCAGTAAGAACAGCTAAGAGGCTGCTGAAGTGAATCTGTACTCAGTATGAATGTTTCATTAATGCTGCTTATATTATTAATATATATGCTTGTGATTTATCACCTCCATATGCATTTTTAGCATTTGCTCTAGTAATTTACCTTAATATTGACAAGTACACTCAACTGCATTTAGGTTCTTTTTGCTAAGTAAGATACAGCTACTTTTGCTACTGTTTGTTGATAATAAGACAAGAAGAAATACTGTATATAAAATATTCAGTCAGTTTGGGACACATGGCTTTACTATACCCTAAGCTAAAACTTTTCTTTGGAGTGAAATATGTAAGAGACACTTGGGTGCAATAATATAATTTAAGTAATTCTGTATGTTACATACAGTCCTTTTGAAGAAGACCAAAAATCTTTAAAATTTCATAATATTGAAAAGTAGGTTATAGCAAGGCTCTGCTACTGCAATTTATATTATTTTTTAATATTTAGAATTTTTACTGTTTATTGAACAGAAATATATTTATTAAAGGAGAAATACATTTTAATGTTGAATATTCCTAGATCCCTCTTCTATAATATCTTGAAATTTCTACTTAAATTCAGTAATATTTATTGTGTGCCAACCAGAATTGCCCACCCTGATAGGAATTTACAGTCTAAAAGGACAAAGGGGAAAAAAATTAAAATATGATTGAAAAGTACCATTGTAGATGTCTGTATACAATATTTTAAGGGTGAATATTAGAGATTATTAATTCTGCCTGGGAAACCTTTGAGGTTCTCTTTTTTCAGAAAAGGTGATTTTGAGCCAGGCTTCAAAGCATATGGAAGAAGTCATCAGATTAAAGGAAAGAAATAAAGCTCAAGACCTAAGGAAAAACATGCACAGTTACACAGAGAAAAGTGTAACAGCTGACAGATAGAAGGCACGTCCAATGGTGTTGTGTGACCAGAACAGGGGACATGAAGAATGGACGCTTCCCTGGCACGATTCTCAAAAGTAGAGCTGGGATCAGATTATGAAGAACATTTTGCATCATGATAGAGTTTTAACCTCATCTCCCAGGTAATGGAAAGCAATTTCTAAGCAGGAAACTAATATAATTTGGTTTATAGATTAGAAAAAAGAATCAATTGGAATAACGAAGAGACTGAAGAGATAATAACAAGGTTATTTAAAGAGGTCAAATTTGATGACAAAGAAAGAATAAAAAGGAGGGAGCAGATTCTGGATACCTTTGAAGAGTACCTTCTAAAGCCCTTGGCGACTGATTAACTATGGACCTTAAAGAAAGACCTGAATCGAAATTTCTCAGCTGAGCAACTGAATGGATGCCTGGCAATTTTAACCAAACTGAAATGCACTAAAAAGAAAGAATCAGGAGATCATAGCATTTGTAAGACACAACAGCAAGTACTCAAAATTTGAAAACTAAATTATTGATTGGTTTAATTTTTATTCAACTGGTAAATCAATCAACTCTATTTTCTCATCACAACGAAAAGCCACATGAGGCCGATAAAGGGCCTGTTTAATATTCTGCTCCCGAAAACACCATTAAGACATAGTTTGATGGAGACACAAGTTAAACAGACAGAAGATGGGATAACCTTTAGCTTCCCTAACTTCTTGTAATGAAACCATAGGGCGTGCAGCTTATTTTCCAATCCTGATACCGTATTCCATGTAAAGGGATACTTGCTCAGCTTCACATTCCTTATCTTTCCTCCCCCTCACTCAGTCTAGGGGAGATGGGCTGAATTACCTAACAAGTCATTGACTTTGGAAAGTATTAAAGTGTTAGTTCGAGTCCTCCGCGAAGCTTATGCAAGATGGGATGAGACATGCAAGAGGTTACTGGAGGAAATGCCCATTAAGGACGGGGGCAGAGGAGACAGGGAAGGCAGGAGACAGCCTTCATAATGCAGTGCGGGTCTGACAGCTGCTAAGGAGCATCAGTAAGAGACTCAGACCACGGTGCCATTCCGAGAGGCTGGGCCAGGTCAACGGGGCCCTCACAAGGGGCTGCCCACGAGAAGGCCTGAGGAGGAGGTGGAACTAGTCCAGAAGCCCTGCTCGGTCACTGGTGGGAGCCGCCGCAGGAGAGGCGCAGAGGCGGCTCCAGAAAGGGCAGAAAGTGGGGCAGTCAGTCCATCACGCTCCCTGCTACAGAAGCAAGCACCGCATCTCAGCGCAGACGTGCACTGTCTCGCACCTTCCCCCTCCTTTTCTTGGGAACTGGACTCCCCACAAATTATTATACACTTTACTGCTCCAGGTCAGGACACAAGATCCACTCCATGGAGGGTAAGGAGTCCTGCGTTTATTTTTCAGGGAGGAAATGTCTGGCACGCAGTGCCAGGGTCTTTGTAACAGAAAGGAGGATGAATCTTTAGGGACTGACACACACCAGCAGTGAGGAAGGCTTCTGGGACCCACAGCTTCAGGCTTTTTGGTTTGTTTGTTTACTTAGACTACGTGTAGAAATTATCAACCTTGAAATCTACAATTATGCATTTGTTGTTTTGTTTTTCCTGCCCTGGCCTGAGAGACTGTGAGCTTTGAGCATGATGGCATTTTTTCACTCGCTGTTGATCACAGCTTACAGAGGCGCTTTCTCCGGGAGGGCAGTGACACCTGTCCCAGGACTAACAGGATGACGGCTGTAACAGAGGCGGGTGCGGCTTCATCTAAGGCTGGATCTACAGCTGACTCAGCAGGCGCAGGACAACGGGTCCTTGGACCACCTAGGTGTGGCTTCCTAGGCAGCCAGGGCTGAGATAAAGCTCAGCTGCAGGAAGCAGTCTTCTTACACAGAGGCCCTAAGATTGGACAGGAGACAGAACATTTGCCTCTCCTGTGCAGAAAGGATTTAGCTCAGGCTAACCTGAGTTCTGGCCGTGCTACACTACACTGGCGAGTTTCCAGGTTTAGATTTTCAATGTCAGGTACAGATGAACAGTACAAAGAAGACATGCAAAAACAAGAGGCTGTGACCACGGGATGGAAATGAGAGACTCCCTGGGATTTTCTGTCTGAAAATTTCTGTCCACCATTAAAAGGTTCTAACCTTTGAAAAACAGCAGCCATTCTCAAATGCAAGATCTGGAAGAGGACATGGTACACAGAAGTGGATTTTGCTCCATATACATGTAAAGGAAAAATTAAACTCTTACTGATTTCTCCCATTTGAGTTTACGACTTCTGGACCAACTGTCACGACTGGCTTTACAGCAAAGCTAGATCAAGAATATTTTCTGTGATAGGCAGTTAAGAAACATACAGCTAATTTATATTTTGGATGAGATAAAACCTGTAGGTGTTTAGAGAAAATAGTGATCAAAGAAACCAGGACAAGAGTGATAACATCATTATCACTTGGAACATCTACCAATGCAGAATCCTTCTAAAGTCATTTCTTATTTCCTAATTGATAAAAACCTTGAGTTTAGAAACAAACCTTTTTATTTTATATTGGGGTATCATGTTCATGTTCAGTCGCTCAGTCTTGTCCAACTCTGCAACCCCATGAAATGCAGCC
The DNA here is from genome assembly GCF_019320065.1 of Cervus canadensis. Taxonomy (NCBI): domain Eukaryota; kingdom Metazoa; phylum Chordata; class Mammalia; order Artiodactyla; family Cervidae; genus Cervus; species Cervus canadensis. The sequence continues at coordinate 76,210,141 of NC_057397.1, forward strand.
TGCCAGCTTCCTCTGTCCATGGGATCTTCCAGGCAAGAGTACTGGAGTGGGCTGCCCTTTCCTCCTAGAGGGGATCTTCCTGACCCAGGGATCAAACCCATGTCTCCTACATTGACAGGCAGATTCTTTGCCACTGAGTCACCTGGGAAGCCCTGAGTTGGGGTAAAGGTGGTTAACGTGCTAGTCTCAGGTGAACACAGAAGGGACTCAGCTACAGATACATGTATCCATTCTCCTCCAATCCCCTCCCATCCCGGCTGCCACGTGACATTGAGCAGGGCTCCATGTGCTATACAGCAGGTCCTTCCTGGTTATCCAGTTTAAATACAGCAGTTTGTACACGTGTCGCTTTTTTTAAGTCAAAATCTTTCTTTTGCATACTTCCAATGCTAGATTCAGCTTTGTCTTCTGGGAAGGCTTCCAAATTTAGATATTTTGAAGTTCAGAGATTTTCTGAGAAATAAAGTTTAAAATAAATACATTAACATTTAAAATAAATACATTAACAAAAATGAAAAAAAAATATTTTTTTCTGAGTTCCTTCACTTACATATCCTGAGTCAATGCTGTGGGCTTTCACAAACATTTACTTAGACTAGATCTTGGGTTCTGGATTCTGGAAATATTATTTTGCCTTGTATAACGGTTCTAGGAACTAAGGATTGGCTCATTTCACAATTTGTTGTTATGTGCCTAAAGCTGACACTTTCTGATGTGAATTTGGTCTCTTCAAAAAAAAAAAAGAAAAAGTGTAGCTCATAAAACAAACGTTTGGCATTAAGCAAATACAACTTCTGAGACGCTGAAGGGTCTACACCCATTGCAGGAGGAGAGAGTCCAGCCTGCAGCTTTTAAAAGAAACCCAAACACTGAGAAATGGCTCTAGCTGAGACTGAGCAGAATATTAAGTTAAACAGAATGGATTTTGCACTTAAATTTCTCTGGCATTCTACAACACAAGGGCAACAGAACTTGATTTTGGACTTTATTTCCTTCACGCTTTTTGCTAAACTTGAATTGATGAGCTGGTTCTTTTCTGCCTGCTCTCCAGATCACTCTGTATGCTTCACACCCCAGAGGCTGTGCGGGCCCCTGGCCCTCTGACTCTCCGCTGAACGCACCCGTGGGGAGGCACCCGGAGGACAGGAGGAACTCAGGGCACGGGCTTTCCCCTCTGTTCCTCCCAGGTTGCCGGGAGTCCCCTTCCTCTCTGTGAAGGTGGCCTTCTCCACGCAACTCCTTTCCCTGGAGTCTGAGGCTCTCCCGTTCCGTGGCCCCTTCAGGCCCAGGGTAGTGTCAAGGACCCCCTCCTGATAACCCCAGGATGCTGTCCATCCTTCTTCACTTCCAGACGCCTTGTCTCCACTGCGGTCAACAGTTCTTTTATTAAACCCTTCTCTACTGCCCAGCGTGAGCTGCCATCTGCTCCCTACTAGAAGTTAACAGATATAGCCTGGAAGGGAATTCAGTTGACAAGTTACATTTCTCCCAGGGAATCTGATAATAAGAAGAGGATTGTGTTTTATGATTTTTCATTCGCTCTCTTTGAAGAACCTCTGATCGCCCCTTCTGGATATGTGGTGGGATACATTTGGGATGCGAAGTAACATATAAGTGAACTTCAGCCTTCAATGCAGACTAGTCTTGGAGGAGTTAATTTAATTGGTTATTGTTTTGTCCTAGAGCCATTTGAGTGTTCAATCTATACTGCCTGCGAGTGGTCCCAGTGGGTACTCAGAGGAGCAGTAACCAGTGTTTGCAGAGCAGCCTCAGGAGAAGGGTCATCCTGAGAGACGCCCGCTCCCCTTTCCGGCTGACAGGGCTATAACTCTGGCTGACCAAAGATTGTACAGATAAGCCCCAGATGATAAAGAATCTGCCTGCAGTGCAGAAGACCCGGGTTCAATCCCTTGGTCAGGAAGATCCCCTGGAGAAAGGAATGGCTATCCACTCCAGTATTCCTGCCTGGAGAACCCCATGGACAGAGGATCCTGGTGGGCTACAGTCCGTAATGTTGAAGAGTTGGATAGAACTGAAGTGACTTAGCAGGCACGCACCATTGAAGGCTAAGTTGTGATTTCATTATTTGTTTCACAAAAAAGGTAAAGGCCATAATTCCCAGGAAAAACACAAAGCATTAAATTATATAGCAATCAAGGAAAAACCAAAAATAACATGTCTGTCATTGTTTGGAAGATTTCAATTTATGAAGCCAAAATGAGTATGTAATTCTTGAAAAAACCACCTTGAAAACTGAATTAAAATAAATGGTGGAATTTTTCACTTAGTGTTACCTCTCCTGAGTCTTCCATCATTTTCTATTTAGATAAACTACCAGTTTCATTTCTTCTTTGTCCTCAGTGTGGAGAATAAAGGTCAAAATCTGAGCGTACATCTCTGTGGGTAACTGTGATTACTGACGATGGTGTCTGGGGAAGGAGCGGCTGACACCAGGTCAGTTCGAATGATAGAAAAAAACATCGCACTGATAAGAGAGTAAGACCTTCCTTGTTTGGTGTCATGTCTGATAGCCGAGCACATAGGGTAAGTGCTGGTTAACGAAGATAACGCTATTACGTGAAAACTATTAGAGTTCAAAAGAGGAAGATGTCTACTTGGGAGGAATATTGCTGGGTTAAACAATTGAAGAGTTGCCAGAGCAGGCCACTGGAGTGCTATCGATAGCCCCGTTGAGAAACAGACAAAGCTGGTGGGAAATTTCCTAACACGAATCCCCGTGAGCCCAGCATTAGTATTGGTGATTTTGTGACATGTCTCTCTGGTGGTGGATTTCACTTCCTGAACAAACCCTCTTTTCACCAAGGTTAAGCCAGTCTGTGCTTGATAACCACGAACACAAGCCTGACTTGTTCCAGAAGGGCCGGTAAGTCACAGAGCAAGCAGCGCGGACCAGAGGAGAAGGCTCTGAGGACACCAACAACACGGCTCTGCCAGGAGAACCCAGAGGCTCCTGGAAAGTTGTTCTACACATAAACCACGTCTTGCAAGGAAAGACTCACTGGAAAAGACCCTGATGCTGGGAAAGACTGAAGGCAAAAGGAGATCGGGGCGGCAGAGGACGAGGTGAGACTGTGTCACCAACTCAATGGACGTGAATGTGCGCAAACTGGGCGATGGCGACGGACAGGGGAGCCTGCGTGCTGCAGTCCATGGGGCTCAAAGAGTCACACAAAACTTAGAGACCGAAAGACGACGACAAGGAAAAAACAGTGTTTGAGGAAGGAAGGGGTATTTCACAAATGAGGAGTGTTCCGTATTACTGTATCAGCCCACACTCATCAACCATAAACTTTTATCCAACATCAGCTCAGTGTCAGGAACTTTGCCAGGCAACGGAAATACCTGCTCTCAAGGAACAGTCAAGCTGAGGATACAGAACATATTTATGAAGTGGCAAACAACATACATAACAGGTCAATCAGTCAGTTCAGTTATTCAGTCATGTCTGACTCTTTGCGACCCCATGGACTGCAGCATGCCAGGCCTCCCCGTCCATCACCAACTCCCAGAACTTGCTCAAACTCATGTCCATCAAGTCGGTGATGCCATCCAGCCATCTCATCCTCTGTCGTCCCCTTCTTCTCCTGCCTTCAATCTTTCCCAGCATCAGGGTCTTTTCCAATGAGTCAACTCTTCGAATCACATGGCCAAAGTATTGGAGCTTCAGCTTCAGCATCAGTCCTTCCAATGAAAATTTAGGACTGATTTCCTTTAGGATGGACTGGTTGGATCTCCTTGCAGTCCAAGGGACTCTCAAGAGTCTTCTCCAACACCACAGTTCAAAAGTATATAATAAACAATAATGAAGTAAGCCAAATATCCCAGTTTTAGGGAAAGATACCAATACCAGGCTAGTAGAATTATTTTAATAAGGGAATAGAACCAAACCAACTTCCTTGAGTACTGGGATGGTTTTTCCAGAAAAGAGTTTTCCTGTTGTTGATCATACAAAAAAGACGTTAAATCAGAAAGCTGGGATGGGAAAGAGGTGTAGGGAACTTGGGTGTGAGGGGTATACTAGTCTCTTCTGGGAAGGGGCATCTCATGCACAAAGATGACTGAGAATTCTGGAGTCATTCTAAAGGTGAGGCGTGAGTTATCCCTGGTCAGAGGACACAGGCTGAGAGCTAGGCAAAGAATGAGGCCATAAGTGATCAGAGGTGTGAGCACAGGTTTAGGCAATGGTTGTTAGGAATTCTCTAACTTAAACCTCTCTACTCTTTTTTCTTTTACCATGGTGCATCAATAAAACCTAAGCAAGAATTATCAGGGTCTCAGTTGGGTTGAGGTTCATTTAAAAAGACCTAGTACAAGCACTGTGGGAAAGAATGACAGGAATGAGGGTCGTTCTTCCCCATCCTGGAAACTGCTGTGAGTATGAGGATCAGGAGGGGTGAGGCAGGGAGTCAAGGGGCTGGGCAATGTAGGAGCACCGCGTGGAGCAGCTATCTCATAAGTTATCAGTCGTCAGGAAGGCAGAAGACACCTGAGGATCAAGTTCTGTTCAGGAAGAAGCCTGAGCAGAAAAAACTGGGGTGTTTGGGTCTGAACAGTCGAGAAACACTGCTCTTGGAATGGCCAGAGACGACTGAGGCTCATTGTGTGTGCGTGTATGCTTAGCCTCTCAGTCGTGTCTGACTCTAAAGGTTCACTTTAATGAATCTCATTGTCTGTCACATAAATTTATGGGAGATTTGCCATACCCATTTGCATGTAAAGATAGTTTGCTGTGACTTGATAATAACAGATCTGATAACTTAGGGCTGCACTACTCAGGAGGTAACCGTCTGTCTCTTAGCCCAGGTCAGTCCCAGCGTAATTATCAGTGGTCCTCACTTTCACTATCAAAAGAGTCCCAGCTTGAATAATAAATAATGCAACTGCTCTAACTGAGCACCGCATCAATGACAAAGAAAAGAAACACACCACTTCAGAAGAGTAGACATCACTGAAGAATGGAGATTGGATCTGCAATGTGTCTTGAAGCAACAGAGAGCTGAAATAAAAAATGTAATGATTTTTGGAAAAAGAAGTGGCATGTGAAAATAAAGTCAAATCTGCTGATATAATGTATTGAATTCTTTCCATGTGTCACGTACGGTTTTCTGTGATTTTTATGTAAGAACGTTTTACTCCCCATAATAACCCTACATAGCAGACACTGTTAGTAGTTCTCTTTTAGTGAGACACAGATAGTTTAATTAATTTACCCAAGCTATACAGTGAGGAAGTAGCAGAGCAGGAATCAAATACAGACAACCTGGTCTCTCTAAATACACTGCCTATCAGTGAGTAATGAGCAGATTTATTTTGGTCAAGTTTTTGATGAGAAAACAGCTGTAGATAAAGTTGGCAAATGGATCAAAGGGCCTGCAATACCTAATACAGCATTCATACTTCATTTGCTACACGGTACAGACTTAGTGAGGAGTTTTGAGATACTGATTTGAGCAAGTCTTATTTTCAAAAGATTTATCTTTGAGAGAAGCATACAGAAGGAATAAGAATTAGACTTAAAGTTTGTTTTAATCATACTAATTCATAATCTCTAATTCATTATGTTTGTTACCTTTACTCTACACGTTGATATAAACATAGGTGACATTTTTAAGAATTGCCTGCAACTAAGATTTATGGAGAATAAGATTAACAATCAGCATATAGAAAAAGAAGGCTGCCAGGGAGGGAGACACACACAGATATTTGAACATATAAAGATTTCTTGTTTAGAGATATGTATCTAAGACAAAGCCCCAAAGCCGAGTGTGAAACCCTGTAGGAGTGGATTAAGTTAAAGATGAAAGGAGAAAGGAACAGTAGGATTATGCAATGAGATCACTGTTTCAGAAAAGATTGGGCTTACTGCTTGCTAGTAAAGTGAACTCAACAGACAGAAATTTCAGTTCAAAACAAGAACGAATTTTCACAGAATTACAACTCCCCAAGTGTGATTCTATCAGCATTTGTCCCCAAATTCCTATATTCTAAAAGTTACTCTACTGAATGTCACACAAAAATGGGAAAGAAAAGAAAAATGTAACTGACAGAGCATATACATACATACACACATACACACAGAAGATAGTAAATGTTTAGTAAAAGAAAGAGTAACATACATAATACACACACTATAGGTAAGCTGGTGAGAGATGGACGGAGATTCATAGGATACAAGCATGCTCAGTCGTTCTAGTCATGTCCATCTCTTTGCAACCCTAGGCTGTAGCCCACCAGAATCCTCTGTCCATGTGGGCTCTCCAGGCAAGAATACTGGACTGGGTTGCCATGCCCTACTTCAGGGGATCTTCCCCACCCAGGGATCAAATCCATATCTCTTATATCTCCTGCATTGGCAGATGGGTTCTTTACCACTAGCGGCACCTGGGAAGCCCTTCATAGGATAGGTAGATATTAACTAGATAAATGAACATCCATGCAAATAGGCAGATAAGTATTATTACATTTTTTATCAAATTTCCCAATTTCCAAAATGTGAGAACCCAATCAAAACTCCAAGAGTCTAAGGGCTATGCCTGAATAATGATTTGCATGGTCCATGTACCAGTAAATGGGAAAAGGAAAATGACTGAAGGCTTTAGTAATTATTTCTAACATCTGGATTTGGACAATTAGCATTTGTTATTGAGGTGAAAATTGGGTAGTATTTCACAGTATTAAAAATCTAGTGAGTATTGGAGTTTGGGGAGATCATTTTCCCCAAAAGGTAAAAAAACAATTAAAAGTATTCTTTCTTTCATCATGTGAGAAAAATGAATTCATCATGGTTCTTTTATAAGCATCAACATTTGGGGCATCCTACTATATCCAGTGTAGTAGGGTGTACTGGGATTGTGTATGTGTGTGTATGTAAAATATAAAATGAAAATTATATTTCTGAAAATTTAAACTATTTTCATCTCAAATAGTAAATTTAAAAATTGTTAAAACTTCTATGAAAGCAACTCAATTAAAATCATATATATTTCATTTACCCTAATACATATGTGAATATATATAGTATATATATATGTATAGCTTCACTTCCTTTGCCTAGGTAGCTCATATCTCCTAGTAGCCAAAATGAAAATTCCAGTACAGGACCAGACACTTGTCTTCTAATGGTAATATAAATAATACAATATATATTATATATAATATACTCTGCCTCTTGAGAAACCTATATGCAGGTCAGGAGGCAACAGTTAGAACCGGACATGGAACAACAGACTGGTTCCAAATAGGAAAAGGAGTATGTCAAGGCTGTATATTGTCACCCTGCTTATTTAACTTATATGCAGAGTACATCATGAGAAACGCCGGGCTGGAAGAAGCACAAGCTGGAATCAAGATTGCCGGGAGAAATATCAATAACCTCAGATATGCAGATGACACCACCCTTATGGCCGAAAGTGAAGAGGAACTAAAGAGCCTCTTGGTGAATGTGAAAGAGGAGAGTGAAAAAGTTGGCTTAAAGCTCAACATTCAGAAAACTAAGATCATGGCATCTGGTCCCATCACTTCATGGCAAATAGATGGGGAAGCAGTGGAAACAGTGGCTGACTTTATTTTTCTGAGCTCCAAAATCACTGCAGATGGTGACTGCAGCCATGAAATTAAAAGATGCTTACTCCTTGGAAGGAAAGTTATGACCAACCTCTACAGCACATTAAAAAGCAGAGACATTACTTGCCAACAAAGGTCCGTCTGGTCAAGCTATGGTTTCTCCAGTGGTCATGTATGGATGTGAGAGTTGGACTGTGAAGAAAGCTGAGCGCCGAAGAATTGATGCTTTTGAACTGTGGTGTTGGAGAACACTCTTGAGAGTCCCTTGGACTGCAAGGAGATCCAACCAGTCCATCCTAAAGGAGATCAGTCCTGGGTGTTCATTGGAGGGACTGATGCTGAAGCTGAAACTCCAATACTTTGACCACCTCATGCGAAGAGCTGACTCATTGGAAAAGACCCTGATGCTGGGACGGATTGGGGGCAGGAGGAGAAGGGGACGACAGAGGATGAGATGGTTGGATGGCATTACTGACTCGATGGACATGAGTTTGGGTAAACTCCGGGAGTTTGTGATAGACAGGGAGGCCTGGCGTGCTGCGATTCATGGGGTCGCAAAGAGTTGGACATGACTGACTGACTGAACTGAACTGAACTGATAATATACTCAAAGTAATATAAATATTACTTTAAAAAATGGATTCTTCAGAGGAACAAGAACAAAAATATGTTCATTTTAAATCATTTATTTCAGTAAAAACACAACTAAAGTTTTTTATTTATATTTTTAGGTTATATAATGAAGTCATTATTTCCAGAGAATAATTCTTCTGTCCAATTGCTTGAAACCACTGTCATAATAATTCGATTTAGATCGGAAAGAAACAATCACAGTTGCTTTTCAATTAAGAGACATTTCATTTTCCAATACCTCCATTTTCTTCATTTCTTCTAAAACTCATTATAAACTAAATAATTTCATTCAGACCAGGCAATTTCTGAAAACACAACCAAGGGTTACAGTATAAACACGAATTTTTAATTTTGTAGTTTATCTATTTCTCGGGAACATTTTACATTATCAGGTAGAAACTCCAGCTTTTAAAAATATTTCCCTAGGGTATTACATTTGCACTGAAAAGCGATGTTCAGGAAAACTATAACTTTTCTCCAGGATTAGCATGAGATAGCACCATCAGAATATGCTTTCTAAGACCCAAATGCTGTCAAGAAATAATGATTGGTATATGATCAAAGAGAGAAATTAAAAAGGAAGTTTAAAAAAGAAAAAACAGTCCCAGGTATATGGATTTTTAAAGTCAGGAAAATAAAAATGTATTCTTCATATGTGTATGCATGTGTGTGTATGTGTGTTTAAGCTATAAGTTCAGAAGAAATGCTACTCTCCTGAAAATTTAGTAATCAAGCAGGACTTTACAATAAGATGTGGAAGGGCCAAAATAGGGCTTATATATTATAGTTAATTTTTTTTTCCTTTCCTTTATCAAGTTTTTATTTTTTTTTTCATTTATTTTTATTAGTTGGAGGCTAATTACTTTACAATATTGTAGTGGTTTTTGTCATACATTGACATGAATCAGCCATGGATTTACATCTATTCCCCATCCCGATCCCCCCGCCCACCTCCCTCTCCACCCGATTCCTCTGGGTCTTCCCGGTGCACCAGGCCCGAGCACTTGTCTCATGCATCCAACCTGGGCTGGTGGTCTGTTTCACACTTGATAATAAACATGTTTCGATGCTGTTCTCTCGAAACATCCCACCCTCGCCTTCTCCCACAGAGTTCAAAAGTCTGTTCTATACATCTGTGTTTCTTTTTCTGTTTCGCATATAGGGTTATCGTTACCATCTTTCTAAATTCCGTATATATGTGTTAGTATACTGTATTGGTGTTTATCTTTCTGGCTTACTTCACTCTGTATAATGGGCTCCAGTTTCATCCATCTCATTAGAACTGATTCAAATGAATTCCTTTTAATGGCTGAGTAATATTCCATGGTGTATATGTACCACAGCTTCCTTATCCATTCGTCTGCTGATGGGCATCTAGGTTGCTTCCATGTCCTGGCTATTATAAACAGTGCTGCGATGAACATTGGGGTGCATGTGTCTCTTTCAGATCTGATTTCCTCAGTGTGTATGCCCAGAACTGGGATTGCTGGGTCATATGGCAGTTCTATTTCCAGTTTTTCAAGGAATCTCCACACTGTTTTCCATAGTGGCTGTACTAGTTTGCATTCCCACCAACAGTGTAAGAGGGTTCCCTTTTCTCACATCCCCTCTCCAGCATTTATTGCTTGTAGAACTTTGGAATAGCAGCCATCTAACCCAACCCTAACTAGTAGCAGCCGCTAATGTAGAACAGTGTGGAGATTTTCTTAAAAAACTGGAAATAGAACGCCATATGGACCCAGCAATCCCACTCCTGGGCATACACACTGAGGAAACCAGATCTGAAAGAGACACGTGCACCCCAATGTTCATCAAGCACTGTTTATAATAGCCAGGACATGGAAGCAACCTAGATGCCCATCAGCAGACGAATGGATAAGGAAGCTGTGGTACATATACACCATGGAATATTACTCAGCATTAAAAAGAATTCATTTGAATCAGTTCTAATGAGATGGATGAAACTGGAGCCCATTGTACAGAGTGAAGTAAGCCAGAAAGATAAACACCAATACAGTATACTAACACATATATACGGAATTTAGAAAGATGGTAACGATAACCCTATATGCAAAACAGAGAAAGAGACACAGATGTACAGAACAGACTTTTGGACTCTGTGGGAGAAGGCGAGGGTGGGATGTTTCGAGAGAACAGCATCGAAACATGTTTATTATCAAGTGTGAAACAGACCACCAGCCCAGGTTGGATGCATGAGACAAGTGCTCGGGCCTGGTGCACTGGGAAGACCCAGAGGGATGGGATGGAGAGGGAGGTGGGCGGGGGGATCGGGATGGGGAATAGATTTAAATCCATGGCTGATTCATGTCAATGTATGACAAAAACCACTACAATATTGTAAAGTAATTAGCCTCCAACTAATAAAAATAAATGGAAAAAAAAGCAAACTGTACATATCAGAAACCATATCATATGACTTGCATATAACATGTACATTAATATATATTCAAATACCTTTTGTTTTGCTATCCAGTGATTCCTTTTAAACTGCTTATAATTTTTTGCTCAGTATATATATATATATATATATATAAAACTGTGAAATGCTAAATATTACCACAAGGTGGCTCTTCTTATATTCTAAATTAACTGTATCATGTAAGCAGCACTGAAAAAACAACTTCCATAGAGAATATATTATCTGTTATATGTTCTTTTAAAATGAATACTATTGAAATAAAACCTGTCTGGGAAAGGAGAGAAATATAATATATACAACTACATACTTTTTCAATGATTTTGGTGTATTCATGGTGGGGGAGAGAGGGCAACTGACTTGAAAATCCATGATTTAACCTTTTTCACTTGTATATTTCCAAGAGTATATTTTTAATTCAATGTTGGGTATAGGATATGAAATGTCAGATATGAAATACTTTACTTAAGGAACGTCTTAACTAGCATTTGAGAGAAGCCCAAATTATCAATACAAAACACTAATCCATACAACTATTATATATTGGTTCTAACTACATTCCAGACTCTGAAATAGTCAACATAACAGAATGGTTCAGAACATAGACCCTGGAGCCAAACTGTCTGGGTTCCACTAGTAGTCTCCCCCACCTTACTATCTGTGTCTTAGAAACACTTAACTTATTGTAGCTGTGTTTACTCACATATGAAACGGGTCCGGTAATACAAGCTACGTAAGTTCCCTTGTAGCTCAGTCAGTAAAGAATATGCAAGCACTGCAGGAGACCCGGATTTGATCCCTAAGTTGCATAGATCCTCTGGAGAAGGAAATGGCAAACCACTTCAGTATTCCTGCCTGGACAGGAATTCTATGGACAGAGGAGCCTGGCAGGCTACGACCTATCGAGTTGCAAGAGTCAGACACGACTTAGCTACTAAACCACCACTCACCAATACAAGGTTATCATGAGAATCAAATACTCAACCCAAGTAAAAAGCATAAAAGAGCACTTTCTAAGTCTAAGTACTTAAGTATTAGCTACAAAATTAGGCACTGTAGTTAATTTAAATCACATCAGCAAATTCCTTGACACATCTCCCATCAAAATTCTGATTTACTTTCCTTTAGGTATGAGCAAGCCTTAATAAGGTGTTCCCAACAAGCAGAAATGCAAGGTTGGTTTAAAAAAGCTATACAACCTCAGCATGGTCCACTCTTTCTTAGGATGCTTACCCTGGGAACCCAGATGCCATATTGTAAGACAACAAGGAATAAGACACAAGGAAAGTCCAGGTGGGGGTGTCCGTGGCAAGAGTCCCAACTAAGGTTCCAGGCAACGGTGAGCATCAGCTGGCAGACGTGTGTGAAGGAGCCCACGGGTCACCCAGTCCCACCTTCAAGCCGCCCTAGGCGTCGCTCAGGAGAGCAGAGCCAACTGGTCTTTCCCAAGCCATGCCTGCTCCCTTTGCAGAGGCATGAGCAAAATGAATGCTATCGCTTTAAGCCACTAAGTTTTGCCATGTTTAGTCACTCACTGATAGATAACCAGGTCAGGCACTGAACCCATAAATAAAAGACGCAGCTTCTTCCTTCAAAGAGGAGTACAGCCGAGTACACGGGGGCAGAGTGATCTACCAAGAAGAGGTGTGGACTTTGGAGTCCAATAGTCCAGAGTCTCAATCCTGTTTACTGCCCAACACCTCCCTGAGCTCTGCTTCTTCTCCTGGAAAATCAAGGTAAATAATAACCCTTGCCTTCAAAGGACTGCTCTGTACCCGAGCAGGTCACCTCCCTGCCTGGGTCTCACCTCTCTGCTTCTTCCAGATGCCAGAGACAGAGGAATCTGTCTGAAATGCAAATGTGACCCTGGGGCCTTTCTCAGCCTTGCTTTCAGGGCCCTCTGTGACCTGGTCCTCCACCTTCTTGGCCTCATCATGAACCTTCCCTGACTCTATGCTTTGAGATTTTTGTTCTCTGAACTTTCTCTTCCTGCATTTCCTTCTGAAATCCAAAGAATTGCCAGTCCAATCTCTGTGTGGTGTCCCAGCCACAGAAACATGAGCCTTAAGTCCAGAAGCCTGAAGGAGAGCATAGATCTTAACTGTGACGTTCTTAAAGAGGTGACCCAGGACTTTCACACAGAATTTCAGAATGCTACCTAGGCATTACCTTTATGCACCTTTCCTTCCCCTGGAGGTTTTCCATGACCTCTGAAGCTGGCAAAGATCTTTTTCCCCTCGTGGCTCTCTTACAGTCAGGGGGCTCCCCCTCCATCCCATCCCACCCCCACCAGGCAGCACTCTTGGTCCCCATTCTTCCACTCAAGCCCACTAGCTAAGGTAATCCACCCTAGGATGGCCGAGGACAGCCAGACAACCCAGCAGTTCAGACCCCTAGAATTCTCTCAGATCCTCAGAAAGGACGCACATGTGAAACTTCCTGGGAAAGGCAGGCACAACTACCCTCTTGGTTGCTTTAATTATTTTTGAAAAATCAGGCTATTAGACCTAAGACCTAAGAAGCAAGGTTGACTCCTCTAAGGTCTAGGGTGCACAGAAAATTGTACACATTCATACACTTTTGCCCCTAAGACACAACTCTACCATGCTGTTTTTCACTATCAGACCTTAGAACGTACTATCCTACCTAGAATGTCTTCTTCCCTCACTTCCAATCCCCATCCCCTTCTCCTGCCTAACTTTTAATAATCATTCAGGTCTGACCTTACTAACAGGTGCTATTTCCTCCAGGAAGTCCTCACTGATGGCCCGCCCTGCAGCCTGGGTTGGCCCACCTCCTCTGTATGAACCCTCTACCCAGTTATGGCGCTTGGGACGCTGTATTGTGATAGCCTGTTTGGTCTGCCGCCTTTGAACTATACTGTAGATGCCATGAGGGCAATTACTAATTCTAATTACCACTGTATCTCTTGGTCCAGAGCATGGTAACCATAAGTGTTCGTTAAATATCTATTGGTGAAGAAGAATAAACGGGACAGCACATGTAACTTGACTATCACTATCCATGACCTAACACGTAAGCCCCAACTCCTAGTAACAGTGCCTCTTTCTTCCTTATGCTGACCAGGTACCCTGTTGAGAGATCCATCCTACCATCTGAACACGTTCATATTTATTTATTCAAGTGCCTATCTCTGTTTAACTGCTAAACCAAGTTGGTAAATATTAAGTGTTTATTTTTAAATGGCTAGCACTCAGCATTGTGCTTCTCACACACAAAGTACTTTGGAAATCTGGGCTGACTGAATGAAGGGGAGACAAATATGAAGACAATCTCAGTACAGTGTGGTCAAGGCTGAAATCTACACAAGGGACATATGGAAGAAATGCCAACCAAGCATGGAAAACTTATGAAAACACACACAAAGGACTTAAAATGTGAGCTTTATGAACAGGCTCTTTCAAAGAGAGAGAAGAAACAGCACAGACCAAGCAGGGGAGACATGTCACATTTATAACAAGTGCTTCATCCAATATTTGGGCTAAAAAGAGAGAAAAAGAAAATCAGGAATAAGGAGATTAGAGAGGCAGGCAGCAGCCAGATCACAAAGTCTTAGGTGCCAGCTGTCAAGCAAAAGAATTTTGCATTTTATCTCTTAAACAATGAGTGATAATAAAAGAATCTGAACAGGTGAAATAGGATGCATCTAGATCTATGTTCCGAAATTCTAACTCTAGTAGCAAAAGAAGAGAATGAAAGTCTGGTGTCAAAAATACCAGTGTGAAGTCAATTGTCTCAGTCCAGGGAAATATATATGGATGCCCAGAGGAAGGTATTTGTAGTGATAAGTGAAGAGAAAACAGTTTTGAAAGATATTTTTAAAAACAACTAACAGACTATTTCTGACAGGGTGGAAGGAACGGAGAAATGAAAATTTGGGACAATTTTTAAGTTTTTGCTTCAAGTTATCTGGCTGGCAAAACTACTGTCACCAAAGAAAGTAGAGAAGAGGGAGATACTGGTCTTAAAGTGTTGATGGAACATTCAAGTAGAAATTCAACCAGCTTCAAGGACTCAGCCCAAGTGGAATGTTCCCCCCTTTTTTGTTCACTTCTAGAAAAGAAAAACCTGGGGGTGAGGGTCAGCTTTACCATTTTTTCCAACTGGGCTGTTAACAACAGACAAACACTTCTCATCACTCAGCAAACACGATGAATCTTGCTTAATTAAACCCAATTAATCTTGCTTAATCAATAAGGAAATTTATTATCTCAGACCACTTCAAAACCAGAAACAGTGCGGACTCCAGGAACAGCAAATGCAAAGGTGCTGTGACGTCATCAGGATGCTCACCCTGCTTCACCACCCTGCCATCCCCACACCGGCTCCATCCCAAGGTGACTCCCTCGCGGCTGCAAGATGACGGGTAATGGTGGTCAGGACTCTGCACTCCCTTGTTCATGGACAACTGCAGAGAAGAAGAGAGTATTTCCCCTCAAGCTGTTGTTGCCGTTGTTCAGGTGCTCAGTCGTGTCCGACTCTGTGGCCCCATGGACCGCAGCACGCCAGGCTTCCCTGTCCTCCACTGTTTCCTGGAGCTTGCTCAAACTCATGTCCATTGAGCCAGTGATGACATCCAACCATCTCATCCTCAGTCATCCCCTTCGCCTCCTGCCATCAATCCTTCCCAGCATCAGGGTCTTTTCAAATGAGTCAGCTCTTCCCATCAGGTGGCCGAAGTATTGGAGCTTCAGCTTCAGCATCAGTCCTTCCAATGAATACTCAGGACTGATTTCCTTTAGGATGGACTGGTTGGATCTCCTTGCAGTCCAAGGGACTCTTAAGAGTCCTCCCCAGCACAATTGAAAAACATCAGTTCTTCAGAATTGAAAGAGACACGTGTACCCCAATGTTCATCGCAGCACTGTTTACAAGAGCTAGGACATGTAGCAACCTAGATGTCCATTGGCAGATGAATGGATAAGAAAGCTGTGGTACATATACACCATGGAATATTACTCAGCTATTAAAAAGAATGCATTTGAATCAGTTCTAATGAGGTGGATGAAACTGGAGCCTATTATACAGAGTGAAGTAAGCCAGAAAGAAAAACACCAATACAGTATATTAATGCATGTATGTGGAATTTAGAAAGATGGTAACGATGACCCTATATGTGAGACAGCAAAAGAGACACAGATGTAAAGAACAGACTTTTGGACTCTGTAGGAGAAGGCGAGGGTGGGATGATTTGAGAGAATAGCATTGAAACATGTATATTACCACATGTGAAATAGATCGACAGTCCAGGTTCCATGCATGAGACAGGGTGCTCAGGGCTGGTGCACTGGGATGACCCTGAGGGATGGGAAGGGGAGGAAGGTGGGAGGGGGGTTCAGGATGTACACCCGTGGCTGATTTATGTCAATGTATGGCAAAAACCACTACAATATTGTAAAGCAATTAGCCTCCAATTAAAAAAAATTAATTAATTTTAAAAGAAATATTCAGGGCTGATTTCTTTTAGGACTGACTGGTTTGATCTCCTTGCTGTCCAAGGGACTCTCAAGAGTCTTCTCTAGCACCACAGTTCAAAGGCATCAATTCCCCTCAATTTAAATCATTCTTTTTTCTTGGCCTTTCTCTTTGCCGTTCTCTTCACTTGCTTATGTAGCAAGCAGCTCAAAAGTGACTCTGTCAAATTTAACACATTATTGACTGGGGGATTTTTGAAGAAACTAAAACCTGTGGCTGGAGATTTGTTATGCAGGCAGATATTGAAACATTCCAGTCAATAATGTTTGGGTAACAAAAGATATATGTCTATGGTCAATAAGTTGGTAAGAAAAAAAGAAAAACTTTAAGGATATTGACTAGCTTACAGAACTCTGAAATCCTTGGGGACATTGCGTGCATATATGCTAAGTTGCTCAGTTGTATCCAACTCTTTGTGACCCTATGGACCGTAGCCTGCCAGGCTCTCTGTCCATGGGATTCTCCAGGCAAGAACACCGGAGCGGGTTGCAGGAACAAATCGTGCTTGGGCGCTCAGTCATACCCGACTCCTGGACTGTAGCCCGCCAGGCTCCTGTGTCCATGGGATTCTCCAGGCGAGAATACTGTAGCGGGTTGCCATTTCCCACTGCAGGCAAGGTTCCTGACCCGGGGATCAAACTCACATCTCCTGTGTCTCCTGCCCCGGCAGGACGATTCTTTGCCACTGAGCCACCTGGAAAGCCCAAAGCCAAACCACATAATGAGTCCTGTGAGCAGGCCGCTACCTCTGAGCATTAGACCTGTACTTCAATCAACGCAGCAGGCGTGGGAAAAGACTCCTCTGACTGGGAATGCTGAGGGCATGTTCTGTACGCTAACTGGAATGAGGCTGAGAAAGCAAGGATACGGTAATCTAGAATTTGAGATTGGGAAGTGGGCTCTGACCTCTCACCAAGAATCAGATGGCAGGAATTCCCTAGACACAGAAAGACACTCAGAGAGTTGGCATCCGATGAAGCCCACTGCAGAACTGTTACAGGAGCTTCGGCAAACTCAGCCACCCACATGGATGGTGCTCCCTGGGGAGAAGGGGACTCAGTGAACAAAACTCAAAGGGGGTGCCCGACACACTCTGTAACACTTGGGGATTCAAGCAAACGTGAAAGTTCTCCATTTCAGCTGGCACAGGCTGCTGCCCGGTGGGTCTCCCAGGGGCCCTACTGGAAGTTCTCCACTGGCGTCTGTGTAAGAGCGTGACTCCATTGACACTGAGCATCTCACCCCTGTTCGTGGAAAGGCTACTGTGGAGCTGTCAACACGAGCGTGATTCTGCCGGTGGCAAAAGCAGGGACAGCAGCTCACCCAGCCACAAAGGGAGCAATGACCAAAACAGAGTCCCTGAAGCACAGAAGACGCCTCTCGGGGAGTTTAAGGGTGAGCAGACAAGGGAAAACTGACACGAGACTAGAATTCCTTAAAATGAAGCGGGAGCTTGAAACTAGCAAGATTGGGATATTAATGTTAAAATTCAAATGTCAGAAACACATGGATCACATATGCAACTGGAGAAACATCTGGCATCTTACTTCCTGGAACCAGAGAGTTCCTAGGAAAAGGAAGAAGAGTGCTCTGGCTAAGTGGTTTCCTTTTTCCTCCTACAGAACACGTGAGTCAGCCTTCCTAGAATGCTCTTCCTACATCCTCAGGTTTGCAAAGCTGTTTTCTTCTAGACATCCAAATCTAGCAATCAAGACGCATTCAGAGAGGTCTGCTTCGATGCCCCAGTGGATAACTGCTTCACCTTCCCCAGCCCCAGAGACTCCAATCATGTGACTCTTACTTTATTGTCTTCAAAGAATATAAACCTAGATAAATTCTTAACACTTATTTCTTGTTACGTTTATTGTCTGTCCCCACGTGAACATTTACCAAATGTGAACTCCATGAGAAGAGTGGTTTTGCATATGCTGTTACTGATAAATTCCTAGAGGCTTAGAACAATAACTGGAACATATGGTAGGCAGGCAACAAAGATCTGTCAAATGAAGAGGAAGAGCTGGCTCCTCAGAGTTAAGGCTATTTAGCATCACATAAAACTTAAAACTGCAGGTCTGTCTTTATTTCAATTCAAACAACTTTGTCTCTCACTATTAAAAAAATCTCTATATAAAATCCTCTACACCTTTTCTGCCTAGGATACTCCTCTTCCCAGCTATACTCCCTCACTTCCTATCCAAACTCAATCTCTACCTGTTTAATTCCTTCCCAATCCTTCTGGTCCATCCAATCTTTCAACAAGGAAGATGAGAGAAGCTAGGGCTCAGAACCAATATAAACAGCAAATGAGAGCAACAGGAGAGCATGCGAGGACAGGACAGGCACGGGAAAACATCAGCCACCAAGACAAATTACTTTAGGAGCCACACCCAGGACGCATGAATTCTACTACAACTGGGTAAGAGTCAAAGAGAAAGATAAAAGAAACGAAATCACTCGGGTCTGCTACCATAGCGCTAAATGAAGTGAGACCCCAAGCATTTCTGGAACTAAGTCTAAAGACTTCTCTTTCAATCTCTGTCTTGCCAAGGATGGCTTCTGAGGGGCGAGGCTTCAGCCCGTGAGATGACAGAGAGAGGATGGTGGAGGAGCAGTCTGAGCGTGGGCTTCCGAGGCAGACAGAGCCGGGCTTGCGTCCTTCATTCTCTCCAATCAAGGCTGCTGTTGTGGCTTAATCGCCGAGTCGTGTCTGACTGCGACCTCACAGACTGCAGCCCGCCAGGCTCCTCTGTCCATGGGATTCTCCAGGCAAGAACACTGGAGTGGGTTGCCATTTCCTTCTCCTCCAAACAAGAGAACTTCTCAAGTATATATATGTATTTATATATACAAAGATAACTTCTCAGAGAATAACTTTTCATATATAAAGAGCTGCTATTTGGCCTCTTATAAACTCAGTCTGGAAAGAATCAATCATAACAACACTATCTGACTCATGGGATTATTTTGAGGGTTAAATAAGTTAATGTACATAAAATAAATAGCGCAGATCTCTGCTCATAATTAACTACTATTCAGTCATTCATTCAACAAATATCTATATACATTACTATCAATACTGTCTACCTTCTTAAGGTAGTTGAGCTACCAAGTTGACCCCAGATAATAATATCTATTGTTCATTTTGCCAGGTACTGTACTAAGCACTTACCAAGCAAGATCGATTTTTTTTTTTTTTCAAAACAGCCCTATGAGGAAGGACTATTATTGTCACATATTACAGATTAAAAAAAAAAAAAAGCTGGAAGTAATCCAAACAAAATACCATGGGTAACCCAGATAATTTAAGCCCTCACTGAAGAGGTTAATACCTCACCTGAAAGATGAGCAGAAATCTTGGTGTCAATGGACCAGAGACTTGCTACTTCTTCCAAGGCTATAGTTTTTCCTTGAATACATTTTGTTTTCTTTTTTGGAAGGATCTCTTGCATAGTGGAATGTTGAAACCTGGCACTAGGACCTCAGAATTCTTTCTCTATGTTTATCCCAGGAATTGCAGCATATCCCAAACTTAATTAAGACAAAGACTTAAAAGAACAATAACACCTGATTCATCGGTCTGTTTAATTTCAATAGTTCAGCTTTTTCACATTTCATTTGATTTTTTGCTCTGCCTAATGCACTTTATAGATCTGAACCAGGCTGTGATGTTTGTTTCAGCATCTCCTTAAGGTTTCAAATGATACTCATAAACTCATAAAACATTAGATCTAAAGTGGACTTAGACATCATCTATCTAACGCAGTGATTTACAAGTTACTCTGTGCAAATGAAGGGGTCCTTTCTCTTTAAGCAGAGTTGTTTCACTCTGTTTCACGGGCTAAATTTCCTTTTAATGTTTCTTTGAAACCAAGTTCCACTGAGAATGTGTGTATGTGTGTTTGCTTGTTTCTATTAAACTACCAAGCTGATCCAGTAAGAAAACTGTAGTCGCCCATTTTCATTCATAAGCTCTATTTAGCCACAACATATGCTGGAGGTTCTGTGAGCCAGTGAAGAAAAAGATATGGTCTCTGCCTCAAAGAGCACATGTCCTAGTCAGAAAGGCAGTCATAGAGCGATAACCACATTCAACAGGGGCAAGGCCATAACAGAAGCTTGAAGAGGGGACTGTGAGAACATGGTGGAGAGGGAATCAGACCAGCCTTTGGAGAGCATGGCATCTAAAGCTGAGTCTCAGAAATGGGACGAGAGGAGTAGAATTCCAGGCAAAAGCTGTAAGAAAAGCTAGCAAACAGAAAAATGGAAAGCTTAGAAGGGAAAATAATTATAGATATAGCTGGACTTTGAGACTCATTGCATATGATAGGTACTCAATAAATAGCTGGTGAATTAATTAACCAATTAATTCATCTAGAGGAAATAGACCGTAAAAGAGATAGAAGTCATTACATGAAGGGGCTCATGGACCTACTCAAAAATTTAGATTTTATTCTCTAAACCAGGAGTGGAAAATGCATAAGTCTAGAAGAATATTATAGGAAATGTGCACAAGAAAGATGAGCCAGGTATTTTATAAAGTACTTATTATGGAGACGATACCCACCTGCCTTATTCGGGTACCATACAAGGTCAGTACATGGATGTCCAATACACAATCCTGGCCCTTATGCTGTACATTTAATGAAAGTGAAAGTGTTAGTGGCTCAGTTGTGTCCAGCTCTTTGCAGCCCCATGGACTGAAGCCCGCCAGACTTCTCTGTCCATGGGATTCTCCAG
Source organism: Cervus canadensis (assembly GCF_019320065.1). Taxonomy (NCBI): domain Eukaryota; kingdom Metazoa; phylum Chordata; class Mammalia; order Artiodactyla; family Cervidae; genus Cervus; species Cervus canadensis. The sequence continues at coordinate 76,231,028 of NC_057397.1, forward strand.
GCAAGAACACTGGAGTGGGTTGCCGTTCCCTTCTCCAGGGGATCTTCTCAACCCAGGGATCAAACCCGGGTCTCCTGCATTGCAGGAGGACTCTTTACTGTCTGAGCCACCAGGAAAGCCCTCACAAATCAAGCAACGACCGCCTCCACTTGTGTACCAAATACAAGGGGCTCATAGAGGCTTGTATAATGCTTGCTTTAACTCCATCTGAAGAAAGCAGGAAGGTATTACTAACAAAGTTATGTTTGAGATGGCTTGAGGGATGAGGAGGAGCTCATAGCTCTATTTCCAGCCACATTCAAAGGCCCTTCAGTTCAATCAGGCTGGTCTCCTCGATGTCTCACCACACTCCACACAGGTACGCCCTTTCTCGAGTTTCTGACTTTGCCCAGTGTGCTCTGCCTGGTGGCTCAGACCATAAAGAGTCTGCCCATAATGCAGGAGATCCAGGTTCCATCCCTGGATCAGGACGACCCCCTGCAGAAGCAAATGGCAGCCCACTCCAGTATTCTTGCCTGGAGAATCCCATGGACGGAGGAGCCTGGCAGGTTACAGTCCATGGGGGTCACAGAGTCGGACACAACTGAGCAACTTCACTTTCATTTTTGTTTTTTGCCCTGCCTGAATCCTTCACTTATTCAATTCCTAGCAACCCTTTAAGCCCAATGTAGGTCCTCCTCATGCACCAAAATCCATGAAGGCTTCCCAGGCATCACCTGTTAACTGAGAATGTACCAGAGGCAAGACACTATTGGAAGGATGACAGACATTTAGGACACAAGTGCAAAGTGCTCAGAAAAGGGTATCTTACTATCCCCGGTAAGAAGCTTACCAGCTTGAGAACCAAGAGTTAATGGGCAGTGGAACTGATTACAAGCAGATCTTTTAGCTTCTGTTTTCCTCAGCTTTTGAGGAAATGAAAGGGTCATTTTAGAGTCATTTTAGAGTCTCAGTTCTAAAATGGAGACTTATCTTCAAGATCATTATGGTCCCTTTCAGTTCAAAGACTAACTGCGATTTTGTGAAGCAATTTGGTCTCTTTGTTATATTTCCAGTAGGATTTCCACACATGCTTTCAAAGTCTTCCTTAAGTAATAGGAGTAGAAAATCACAAATTCATGCTAGTAGTATGAAAGGCTCTTCTCTGTGCCATTATAAATGCCGTGTAATTCCTACCCGGGGTTAAGACACTCCACGGGTCACAAATCCGTTGTAAGAAAGTTGTGTGATTCCTACCCGGGGTTAGGACACTCCAGGGTCACAAACCCACTGTAAGAAAGTTGTGTAATTCCTACCCGGGGTTAGGACACTCCACGGGTCACAAATCCATTGTAAGAAAGTTGTGTAATTCCTACCCAGGTTAGGACACTCCAGGGTCACAAACCCACTGTAAGAAAGTTGTGTAATTCCTACCCGGGGTTAGGACACTCCACGGGTCACAAATCTGTTGTAAGAAAGTTGGCTATCATGCTGCTCCATTGCTGCTTTGGCCACCTCCTGTCACTCTAAGAACAGACTGTCTACAGTTCTTTTTATGAACTCTTAAAATTTCATGACAGGGAGAAAACAGAGGGCAGGTGGAGCTCAGATCCTGACTATTAAGATTATAGAAACACTGCCTATGGAAATGGAGAAGGCAATGGCAACCCACTCCAGTGTTCTTGCCTGGAGAATCCCAGGGACGGCGGAGTCTGGTGGGCTGCCATCTGTGGGGTCGCACAGGGTCGGACACGACTGAAGTGACTTAGCAGTAGCAGCAGCAGCAGCCTATGGAAAACAAGGAATCCATGAAATTCTACCAAAGTAATGACTGCAGCCATGAAACCAGAAGACAATTGCTTCTTGGCAGGAAAGTGATGACAAACCCAGACAGTGTGTGGAAAAGAAGAGACATTACTCTGCCAACAAAGGTCCGTATAGTCAAGGATATGGTCTCCCCAGTGGTCACGTACGGTTGACAGCTGGAACATAAAGAAGGCAGAAAACCAAAGAATTGATGCCTTTGAACTGTGATGCTGGAGAAGACTCCTCAAAGTCTCCTGAACAGCAAAGAGATCAAGCCAGTCAATCTTAAGGGAGGTCAACCCTGAATATTCACTGGACTGATACTGAAGGACTGATACTGAAGCTGAAGCTCCAGGATTTTGGTCATCTGATGTGAACAGACGACTCACTGGAAAAGTCCCTGATTCTGGGAAAGCTTGAGGGCAGAAGGAAAGGGCGTCAGAGGATGAGATGGCTGGACGGCATCACTGACACAATGAACATGAACTTGGGCAAACTCCAGGAGATGGTGAGGGACAGGGAGGCCTGGCGTGCTGCGGTCCAAGAAGTCGCAAGCAGTCAGACACAACTGGGTGACTGAACAACAATAACTGGAGAAGAGTCATTTTATGTTATTTCAGTTATTTCAAACCATCGATAAGGGATTGTTTGTATTTTATCAACTTTCACTTTGTGCATTCAGTTTGTCTCATTTCAATGTGCCTATTAGTTGTACTCTCAGTTATAAGCAAAATAACCAACTCTGGCTAGATTTAAGTAAAAAGCAAATACTGGAAGAACATTAAGGTACTCATGAACTCCAAAAAAAGTGGGTAATGGGGAAGAACCAGACCAATTCCAAGGACCTCAGCTGTGGGACTTGATGGACCGTCACACAAAATTTCCTTTAGCTGACTTTAGCTCCTGTGACTTCCAGTCTGTATGCTCACGTTCCCACAAGAGAGTAGAAAAGAGCATCATTTGGACATAACTGGATCAAAAATCCTGTTCAGATACAATCAACTATGACAAAAAAAAACTTTTGTAATAAGAGTAACATATTATGAACATGGCCACGAGGACCCATCCATGTAGAAGAGGGACAAACTTCAGACAAGGGGGAAATGTTGGGATCTGAGAAGCTACCTCAAGAGATGTCTGCCTATTTCACATACTTTATTCTGCTGTGTTTCTTCCTACCTTCATCCTCCCTCCCCCTTAAACCCTCCACCCCTACGTACCAATATCTATATATCACTGTATAAAATCAGACCTTGAGCGGGCTCCATATGTCCTGCTATGTGTATATGTTTTATACAAAATTAAAATGATGAAAGGGCAGAAAAATGGTCTTCTGTTACTTTAAAAATTTTAATGAATGCAATTCAATTTGATTGTGTGCACTGTATAAAGGCATCATAGCTCAAATAAAATATTCCATACACAAAGACTAGCCATTAGATGCTATGTGTGTTAATATAACTTTTATTTTGACAATCGCAGATATTCTTTCTTGATTGTTAAGGATGTCCTGGAGCTCAGAAATATGGCCAATTAATTTACAACAAAGGAGACAAGAATATTGTTATTGTTGTTTTTCAGTCACTAAATCATGTCCAATTCTTTGCGACCCCACGGACTGCAGTACATCAGGCTCCTCTGTCTCCACGATCTCCCAGAGTTTGCTCAAACGCATGTCCATTGAGTTGGTGATGCTATCTAACCATGGACTTCTCAGTCACCCCTTCCTCATTTGCCTTCAGTCTTTTCCAGCATCAGGGTCTCTTCCAGTGAGTCTGCTCTTCACACCAGGTGGCCAGAGAATTAAAGCTTCAGCTTCAGCATCAGTCTTCCAATGAATATTCAGGGTTGATTTCCTTTAGAGTTGACTGGTTTGACCTCCTTGCAGTCCAGGGGACTCTCAAGAGTCTTCCCCAGCACAATTCAAAAACATCAGTTCTTCAGTGCTCAGCCTTTTATGGCCCAACTCTTACACATATACATGACTACTGGAAAAAATCATAGCTTTGACGATATGGACCTTTATCAGCAAAGTGATGCTTCGGCTTTTTAATATGCTGTCTATTGTCATAGCCTTCCTTTCAAGGGCCAAGCATCGTTTAATTTCATGGCTGCAGTCACTGTCCACAGTGATTTTGGAGCCTAAGACAAAATCTGTCACTGCTTCCACTTTTTCTTTTTCTATTTGCCATGAATTGATGGGATTGAATGCCATGATCTAAGCTTTTTTCATGTTGAGTTTTAAGCTAGCTTTTTAACTCTCCTCTTTCACTTTCATCAAGAAGCTCTTTAGCTCCTCTTCACTTTCTGCCTTAAGAGTAGTATCATCTGCATATGTGAGGTTGATATTTCTCCTGGCAACATTGATTCCAGCTTGTGATTCATCCAGCCCAGAATTTCACATGATGTACTCTGCATAGAAGTTAAATCAATAGGGTGACAATATACAACCTTGACATACTCCTTTCCCAATTTGGAACCAGTCAGTTATTCCATGTCCAGTCCTAACTGTTGCTTCTTGACCCACATACAGGTTTCTCAGAAGACAAGCAAGGTGGTCTGGTACTCCCATCTCTTTAAGAATTTTCCAGTTTGTAGTGATCCACACAGTCAAAGTGTTTAACATAGTCAATTAAGCAAAAGTAGATATTTTGCTGAAATTCTCTAGCTTTCTCCATAATCCAACAAAAGGTGGCAATTTGATCTGTGGTTCCTCTGCCTTTTCTAAACCCAACTTGTACATCTGAGAGTTCTCAGCTCATGTACTGCTGAAGCCCAGCTTGAAGGATTTTGAGGATAACCTTGCTAGCATGTGAAATGAGCACAATTGTACAGTAGTTTTAACATTCTTTGACACTGCCCTTCTTTGGGATTAGATTGAAAACTGACCTTTTCCAGGCCTGTGGCCACTGCTGAGTTTTCCAAATTTGCTACCCTATTGAGTGCAGCAGTTCAACAGCATTATCTTTATGACTTTAAATAGCTCAGCTAGAACGCCATCACCTCCACTAGCTTTGTTCATAAGCCAAGAATATACAATAGGGAAAAGACAGTCTCTTCAATAAATGATGCTAGGAAAACTGTATAGCCACATGCAAAAGAATAAAACTAGACTACTATCTTATACCATCCACAAAATTAACTCAGAATGAATTAAATACTTGACTGTAAGGCCTGAAACCCTAAAAATTCTAGAAGAACACATGGACAGTAAGCTCTTCAATGTGAATCTTGGCAGTGATTTTTTTGAATCTGACTCCAAATGCAACAGAAGCAACAATAAACCAGGGGAGCTATCAAACTAAAAAGCTTGAACACAGCAAAAGAAACCATCAAAAAAAAAAAAAAAAAGAAGAAGAAAATACTTGTAAATAATAAGGCATTAATATCCAAAATGTATTTTAAAAAATTCATACAACTCAATAGCCCAAAAGCAAACAACCCAATTAAAAAGGGGTAGAGTATCTAAACAGGTATTTTTCCAAAAAACACATACAGATGGCCAACAAGCACATGAGGAAAATGCAAATCAAAACTCCATGAGCCATCACCTCATACCTGTTAGAATGACTATTACCAAAAAGATAAGAAATAACAAGTTTAAGGACATGAAGAAAAGGGAACACATGCACTATTGGTGGGAATGTAAGTTGGTGCAGCCACTGTAGAAAACAGTATGGATGTTCTTTAAAAACTTAAAAATAGGCCTATCATATGATCTAACAATTCCATTTCTGAGTACTTATCCAGAGAAAACAAAACACTAATTCAGAAAGATACAGGCACCCCCAAGTTCACTGTGGTATTATTTACAGAAGCTAACATATGGAAACAATCTAAGTGCCCACTATGGATGAAAGGATAAAGATGTGATACACACACACACACACACACACACACACAGACGGAAACACTATGCAGCCATAAAAAATGAAATCCTCCCTCTGGAACAATATGAATGAACCTTGAAGGCATTATGTTAAGTGAAATAAGTCAGACAGGGAAAAACAAATACTATGTAATCTCACTTATATGTAGAATTAAAAAAGAACACAAAGCTCACCAATCAGAGAACAGATTAGGGTTGCCAGAGCAGGGAAGTGTGGATGAAATGAGTGAAGGGGGTCACAAGGAACAAACTTACAGTTACAAAAAAATTAATGTCATGATGATATAATGTACAGCATGGTAACCATAGTTAATAAAAGTATATTGCATATTTAATAGTTGCTAACATAGTAAACCTTAAAAATCTTCAACATAAAATTATAACTGTATGGTGACAGATGTTAACTAGACTTACTATGGTGATCGCTTCACAATGAGTACAAATATTAAGTCATTATGCTGCATACTTGAAACTAGTATAATTTATACTGCTAATTGGAATCTCATTAAAAATATTTTTAAGAAATGTTCAGTTCATTTTCTAAAAGCAAAAATCTAGACATTCATCTATGCCAGATATTCTGGAAAACAAAGGATATAGTATGTATGTCCTGTACACTCCTCTAAATACTTTGTGAAGGAAGTTCTTCTTGGACAATTCCAAAGATCTTTTCTAGATCTTTTTTCTATCCCTAACTGAGGTATATGTATACTTCTTGAAAGTTTAATATTCCTTAGCTTCCTGGATATTAGATTATCAGATCTTCCATTTTCAAACTTATCTTTTTCTGCAGTCCTGACAACAAGTGAGGGAAATATTCCAAAGCTCCTTTTTCTTTTTTTTCTACACCTTTATTAACTTACAGAACTCAAGGATTTATCTGCCACCTCTCAGCCAAGGCTGCCAAGTCTATCCTGAAAACTATCTCATGTTTTAGTCTACCATCTCTACAGAATTCTTTTTTACTTTTTAATTTTATTTATTTTTTTCGCTGTAGGAGGCAGCATGAGGGATCTTAGTTTCTCCACCAAGGATGGAAACTTTGTCTTCTCCATGGGAAGCACAGAGTCTTAACTACTACTGACAGCGAAGTCCCTAGAATTCTCTTTTTACGTCTTATTCACACTGAAAGCTCAATATTATCAACCGAAAACCATCGATACACCACAAGCCAGATTATCTTCCTATGTTCACTTTGAAATTACAAGTATCAGTTTTTCCCAGTCTTGGGACTATTCCAACGCCTTAGAACTCATGCAATGATTTTTGTATCAAATTGCTCAATTCTAATGATAAACAGGCCTGCAGACGAGTCTGAATTTTAGTATTTGCCTATCAAAGAACGATTTTTCTGTTATCTTCAGGTCTTTAAACGAGCACATGTAACAAGCCTGTGTGCTAAGTTGTTTCATTCCTGCCGACTTTTTGAGACCCCGTGGACTGTAGCACATCAGGCTCCTCTGTCCATGGATTCTCCAGGCAAACACTGGAGTGGGTTGTCATGCTCTCCTCCACGGGACCCAGGGATGGAACCAGGGTCTCCCCACTGCAGGCAGATTCTTTACCATCTAAGACACTAAGGAAGTCCATAACAAGCCTAATACTATATTATCTGAAACAAAATTTCTCTCGAGATAATAAAAAATATATAAAATTTTGGGGAAAAAAAAAAACACCGCCACACTGAGCAATTTCAGGAGTTCTCATTGGAGTAATAGTGAGGAACAGTAGGAGGAACAGGCTGTAATGAAGCATCCTGCGTCCGTCCCCCTTTTAGAATCAGCGGTCCTCCCCTGAAACTCGGCTCCTTCTGGAAACCAGCCCGTAACCCGGTAGAACCAGCCCCGCAGGGGATGACTACGAGTCCCATGATGCAAAGCGAGCCCAGGCCCACATTGGCCGCAGTTCCTCCCGGGAATTGTAGTCTTCTCATCATCTGTCGGTCAAACTAGGGACCGTAGCCTCCATTTCTCAAAAGTTAATTGATAAAAATAAAGCTATGGGAAAGAAGATAAAATTCTGACCACAAAACTAGGTTAGACTCAGGCGCTAAAGACCCCTGAGCCCACAACTCATGCCCCTGAGGCGGGCGACCTCGGTGGACGTCACTTCCGGGAGCGGCGGCGGCCCAGTCCCTCCCTCCGCCTGGCGGGGACCCTGGGCCCGCGGCCCGCACGGAGGCGGGTGGGGAGCAGCTGTTTTCGGGAAGCGAGTCACGTGAGTTCTCTGGGAGTTGTGGCTGGAGACCGAAAGCTGCCTTGAGGCAGGGTCGGAGTTAACCCTCCCAGGGCAGCGCGCCCGGAGCAGGTGAGGTGGGGAGCGCGCTGAGGTGGGGAGCGCGCTGAGGAGGGGAGCGCGCTGAGGTGGGGAGCGGGCTGAGGAGGGGAGCGCGCTGAGGTGAGGAAGGCGCTGAGGAAGGTAGGGGGCGAGCTGAGGTAAGTAGGGGGCGCGCTGAGGTAGGTAGGGGGCGAGCTGAGGTGGGGAGCGCGCTGAGGTAGGTAGGGAGCGCGCTGAGGTGGGGAGCGCGCGGCGGCTGACACCTGCGCCCAGTGGCAGGCGGGGGGGCTCCCCCGGAGGGCCGGGAGTGCTACAGAGCCCGGGCGGCCGCCGACCGGGGCGGAGGCGGAGGCTGGCCGTCCCCCGAGCCGAGGAGCCCTGGCTTGCGCAGACCCGAGCAGACCGTCCTGGGTAGTCCCGGCTCTGCGCTGCCCGCACGCCGCGACCTCTCTGGCTCGCCGTGCTGCTCGGGCTCGGGCCACCTCACCTGCCCGCGGTCCTCCAGAGGACGGAGAGGTTCTCAGAGCAGGTCGAGGCCGCGGCGCGAGCCCCGCTTAGTGTCTCACCGCCGGGCAGCGCTCAGGCCTTCGCGAGCTCGGATGCTGTCCGGGTCCGGGCGCTCCCGGCCCTGAGGCCTCAGGTGGTCGCGTGGCCAAGGGCGGGGCGACCCCGCCGGCCGTCAGGAGGTTGAGAGTTCAGGCTTTTATTTACTTCTTTGGGAGGAAGCCGTCGGGCGGAACCGAGGAGCGGTGAATCAGCAGCTCGGGTTTCCCGAGTCCCTGATGATGGGGAAGGGTGCTCAGAGCCACGTGCTGGGTTAGAAATGTTGTCTGAGCGGCTTGTCTCTTACCTTTCTCGCCGGTAGAGCTGCGTAGACGTAGTTGGATAGGCAGACCCGTTGTTGTGTGCCATTTCCCGGATCTGTACTTTACTGCTATTTCGTAGTTTATTAATAGCCTAGTGGGAAACCTTTTTTCCTGTATTATTATGAAATTATGAGACAAGATAAACTCCTTTTGAGAACAGAGCTTATGGAGTATGGGTTTTGAACATTTGTTCAGTACCTGCAGTTTATGGTGTAGGAATTAGGGATGGTCTGGAAACTACGAAGAACGTTTAAACTTTTAATCATTTAATCTTGTTCGATATACGTTTACCATTCATTGCGGTTTATTTGATTAATTTAATTTGACCAAGTTTGTTTCCCCCCCCCCCCAAAAAAAAACCTGGTTTGACCCTGGTTTTAATAACCTGTTGCTTTAAGAACTGTTTATTCTTTACCTTACAAGCTGTCTAAGCTTCTGGTGACTGTCATTACTCTGGGTAATTTTTTAGTTTCCCTAATTAAATCGGAAGGAAATATAAATAATTTTTCTCCCTTTCTTTCCTTCCCTTTACCCTCCACTGCCTGTACGATATGTAGTAGTGTCAGCATCATAATAAAGAGAATAAAGTTTCAGAACAATCTTTATCACTTTTCCTCTTTTCAACTCCTTTATGTCCGTGACGTCAGGTTACAATGACCCTTACAGCAATCCATCACGAAGTGGGGGGGAAAGCATACCATGTAATATTAGGATCAAGAAAAAGGGTGTAGAATACTTCTGCTCTCCTCATCTTGCAAACAGGAGCTCTTAGAGGTGATATTTTTGGATTAAAGAAAGAAGTTTGGGGTGTATTTTCTTTCTAAATAAAATAATACAGTGTCACAAAATTAAAAGAAATGGATATGAGCATTTTATTTTCTTTTGGCTAATGCTCCTGATCAAAGACTAATCTTTCATGTGTTCCTCTCATTTTTAGAGTGAATTCCTAAGAAGAAAATAATGTATTGCTTATTACTTGTTCTCTAATTGTTCGGACTCAGAAGTGTGCAAGTTTGTTACAAACGCCAAAAGAAGATGGCAACTCCTTACGTTCCAGTTCCTATGCCCCTAGGGAACTCTGCTTCCAGTTTTGCAACCAACAGAAACCAAAGAAGTTCTTCTTTTGGGAGTATCTCAACAAGCTCAAACTCTTCCAAAAGCCAGTTAGAAGATTCAAATATGGGTAATTTTAAACAGACCAGTGTATCTGACCAAATGGAAAGCACTTCATCTGTCTGTAGCAGTCCCCTCATTAGGACTAAATTTACAGGTGCAGATTCTTCCATTGAGTATTCTGCTAGACCAAGAGAAAGTGAAGAACAAAGTCCTGAAACAGTGAATTTGGAAGATAGACCTTCTACACCTATTATCCTGGGTTATGAGGTGATGGAAGAAAGAGCTAAATTTACTGTAAGTATTGACTTCTGCTATCCATCATTAGATGAAAGATTTATTAACCTGTGTTCTAAACTTGTGTTGAATGATGTTAGCCTATACTTGTAATTTCTTGAATGTAAAAGTCAATTGGTTTATACCCCTTAAGTTGTCATGCTGTTGGTGTACTTTTGCTTTACTTGAATTAATTTTTGCAAACCAGACACAGCTGGGAAACTAGCACACAAATCAAGAATAGACCATTACAACATCCTAAAAGCTTCCGCTCGTGCTGTCAGTCAATACCCACTCTCCTGATGGCCTAGATTAATTTTGCCCTGTTTCTGTACTTCATGTTAGTGGAATTATGAAGTATTTACTCTTGGGTATGGTCTCTTCAGCATACGTTTGTAAGATTCATCCTTGATCTTGCATGTAATTGTAGGCAGCTCACTTTTATTACTGATGTTACTCCTTTATGTAAATATACTACAGCTTATCCGTTCTACTGCTGAAGGGCATTTTGATCATTTCCAGTTTGGGACTTTTACAGATACTACTGCTGCAAACCTGTTAGTACTTGTCCCTGATTAAACACATGTACTCACTTCTGTTTGATATAAAGTCCTAAGAATAAAGTTTCTGGATCATCTGCCCAGCTTTAGAAGATACTGATGAACAATGTACCAGAGCGGCCATACTAAGTTATACTCTTTTAAGCAGTGTATGAGAATTCTAGTTATTCCACACCTTCCCAGTTCAGTTCAGTCACTCAGTTATGTCCAACTCCGAGACCCCATGGACCGCAGCACGCCAAGCTTCCCTCCATCACCAACTCCTGGAGCTTACTCAAACTGATGTCCGTTGAGTCGGTGATGCCATCCAACCATCTCATCCTCTGTCTTCCCCTTCTCATCCCACCTTGAGAATTCTAGTTATTCCATACCTTCCCAACATGTAGTGTGTTTTTTTTTTTTCATTTTAGCTTTTCTAGTGAGCAAAATGATACACTGTGGTTTTAATTTGCCTTTAAGACTTTTTTTTTTTTTTTGGCCATTTGAGTATTCTCTTTTCTGAAATGTCTGTTCAAGACTTTTGTTCATTTTCCTTTTGGGAGGTCTTTTCCACTTTGATTTATAGTTTCCTGTGCATTTTGGACATAAGTCCTTTTTCAGAACATGTGTTGGGACTATCATCTCTCACTCTGTGATGTGCCTGCCTTAATGGTTCATTCGATAATCAAGAGTTCTTAGTTTTAATATAGTCCAGCACATTAAATTTTTTTTTACAGTTAGCTCTTTTTCAAATCTGCCTCCTCCCAGGTTACAAGTATGTTGTCCTATGTTTTCTTCTAAAAGCTTTATTGTTGGACCTTTCAAAGTTAGAGCTATAGACTGTCTGGAATTGATTTTTGTCCGTGGTATGAAGAAAGAGTCAAGACACATTTTTTTCTCCCTAAAATCAGGTTTTTATTGAAAAGACAACCCTTATCTCCTTTGCATTTGCTTTGTTGTCTATGTCACAGTCAGGTGACCATAAGTGTACAGGTCTGATTCTGTGTTCCATTTCTCCCTTCTTCACTGGTTCCACCCTGTCTTCATTACTAAGGCCTGATGGTAGTATTGACATCTGGTAGCTAAGTACTATAGCTTTGCTGTTCCTCTTCAGGGTTGTCTTGGCCCTTTGCATTGAGATTGTATTGAATCTATCTAGGGAGAACTGACATATTTGCAGTACTGAGTCTTTGAACCTACGAACCTAAACCATGTCCTTAAGTCTTTAATTTATTTAAATAATATTTTGATTAATTTTACATAATATTTTAAATAATTTAAATGCTATTTTAATAAATTATTAAATAATATTTTAAATAATTGTTTTCAAGGCAGAAGTCTTAACCTCTTTTGCCAAGATTTATTACTGGGTATGGATATTGTTTGATATTCTCGACATCTTTTAATGTTTTCTGTTTGTTCATTGCTAGTTTAATATATTTTGTCCTCATTATATGTTACATATTTCTATATCCAATGACCTTGTTAAATCCACTTAGAAGCTTGTTCTTTGAAACTGTTCTTTCTGTTGGATTTTCTGGAAGTAATTTCATATTTACTTCAACATTTCATGTTGTATAGTTAATGACAGTATGGAAGGATCTTCTAGGAAAAAGAATATTGAAATTATGAAGAGGCAATTTTTAGAGTTAAAATATTGTAAGACATGATATGGGTGGCAAATCTGCATGAATCTGACTTTTTTGTGAGTGATTTTTGGAAATTATAATAAATTGGTGGCTCATTTCTGTACAGTGACCTATCTTCTCTATGAAAGAATGAGCATTCACTGAGATAATGTGTGTGAAAAGTTTGTATGTAAAGTCTTTCAAGACAATACAGAGGAAGAAATAAATGACATATATAAAATCAGTCATATTCACTTATTTATTTATTTAACGTTTTTGGAGTACCTGTTATGTGCCAAGCCCTCTTCCAGGTAATAGTGGTACAGGAGCTCACCTGAACGTATGAAAGATAGATAAGCAATTTTATTTTTAATGTTAGTTTGTCACATGGTGATAAGTGCTGTAGAGAAGAATAAAAAGGGGGAAAGAAATAGTTTCCTGAAACCAGAGCTGCAATTTAAGTGGCACTGCCAGTCATGGCCTCACAGAAAAGATGTAGCACTAAGAGAAAATGACAGGCATGGACAGGGAGGCCTGGCATGCTGCAATCCACAGGGTCACAAAGAGTCAGACGAGACTGAGCCACTGAACTGAAGAGAAAGTGAACCATGACAATACCCAGGACAATGGGGGGGTAGGGAGGAGGCTTCCCAGACAGGTGGTTTAACTGCCAAGACCCTCATGGCTGACAGCAGAATAATCATTGGGGAGAGATGTAGGAACTGAGGTAACAGCAAGGGAGTGTGACCCTCAGATCAAGTAGAGCACAGACGCCTTTATGAGGCCTTTAGAGTTTCCCCATTTTGAGCTGGGAATCTCAAAAAGATTTTAAAAGGGAAAATCAGATGATCTGACTTAAGCTTTTGTGTTTTTTTTTGGCAAGTTAGGGGTATGGGGTTAAGAGGTACAAACTACTGTGTATAAAATAGATAAGCAACAAGGATATACTGCATAGCACAGGGAAATATATGACTTAAGCTTTTTAAAGGCTCATTCTGGCTGCTGAATTGAGACTAGATTTCGTGGGAGGAAAAGGAAGGCACGAGGCAGTTAGGTTCTTGTAGTAATCCATGGGAGAAGTGGTGGTGTGCACCAGGTGGGGGAAGAGGGCCTAAGAAATTATCAATTCTGGATATATTTTGAAAAGAGAGCCTTTGGATGTGGGAGGTGGAGAAAGCAAAGATGATCCCAACACTTTTCATCTAAACAACGTGAAAAGTAGAGTTGCCATTTAATTAAATGGCAGATTTTGAGGGAAAAACCAGAATTTGTTTTTGCATATGCTAGGTTTAAGACGTTTGTTAGACATCAAGTGGAGATGTCAGTTATGTATATGTACATATGAGAGTATACACATGTATATGTATTTTATCTCTACATATATATGCACATAGATATATATTCAGTGTTCAGTTTAGGGGAGAGGTCTAAGCTAGAGTTACAAGCTTGAGGGTCTTAGGTTTGTCAAATAATTTCACCTTGGTATATTTCTTTGAGTTGATCTCTTAACTGAAGAAAGTTTAGGAAAAACTGGCAAGGTCTTATATAGACAGTGTAATGTCGTTGAAAAGTGTTTAAAAACAAAAAGTAACTGGGAGGGGTGGTGAGCAGGTTCCGGAAAGAGTCATGGGGTGGACTTCTTTGGTAATGTTTTGTTTCTGTTTCTTCCTCTTGTTACTCTTGTTACATGGTGTGTTTGCGAAAATCTATTACGTTGTATACTGAAGTTTTTGTGCTTTTCTGTATGTATTTTATGATCAGTGTATGTGTCTACATTTGTTTAGTTAAAACAGACTACATAAAACAAGAGTACAAAGTAGTATACACTAAGTTTCAAATAAAGAGTAGAGACAATAGCTGCTATTAGAACTTGGAGGAAGCAATGATCAGTACTGTATATAGTTTTCGTTGAAAGTACTACTTAAACAAGTAGATAGGAGAGCTTTCTAGAAAAAATAAAGCAAAAATCTATCCTGTGTTTTTCCTAGAGAAAAAAAGGACCACTGTGAAGGGTAGCAGTTAGAAAAGGGCTCATTTTTTAAAACAGAAAAAATAAAGTTAATATGTATTATGTATAGTTGAAGTAATTATCATATGAAGTTGACTTTTATCATGCATCAGTTATTCATAGTCAAAAGTATTAAAGTCAATTTATCCCTTTTTGAATTAGTAACTTCTAGAAAGAATATTTACTTTTTATCCCCTGCATGACTATTTTACATCAGGACTTTCTGGAGACTTTACAGGGTATCTAAATAATCTTCATCCTCACCTTTATATGTTACAAAGATAAATTATTTACTTTTTACTTGAAAACTAAAGAATCCAACCTAAACCTTCCTGATTCTCTCCCTTCAAAGCTGAGAAGTCTGTAAGGGAGAAGAATCAAATTGTAAGGATGATCAACAATCCCTAACTAATAAATTGTCTCTAGATCATCCACTAAGATTATAATATGAGTCATACTTGTAATTTAAAATTTCCTAATTTTTAGTGTTAAAAAAAGTAAAAAGAAACTGATGAAATTATATTTAGTAATGTATTTTGTTTAATATATTTAAAGTATGATTATTTCAACATGTAACCATTATATAATCTTTTTAATGAAGTATTTTTACATCTTTTTTCATACTAAGTCTTTGAAATCTGGTCTATATTACACTCACAGCATATGTCAAAGTCACATTTCAAGTATTTTATAGCCGTTTGCAGCTAGAGTGCAGCTCTAGAGCTACAATTGAAAGCTATTCCACACTTTAACTTGAAGGAAAAAAGTTACTCTTTTTAAGAGAGTTTCACTCATTCAATAGATAGTTATTGAGTACTTTTTGTGTGTCATGTATTTAGCTTAGCTCAAAACACTGTACCAAAAACTACCAGATGTTTCTCTGAGATTCTGTTGTAAATAGTATTTCCTTGCAATAAATTCTAAAATTATCCTTAGGAAACATAGAATCTAGCTTTTTCTTAAGTACCTTTTAAAATATTGACTTGCTTCAACCAAATTTTTCTATTCAGTAGCCTAGAAAATTTTACATAATTATAGAAATGTAAACTTTCATCTAATACAGATATTTTCTACCTTGTATTTCATCCTTGAAGATTAAAACATCTGATTTATTTGAAAACTTTGCTTGGCAGTTATTGATTATTAATTTAACTATAGTTATTTTGATTATTAAATTGACTGTGTAAGATAATAGTGGCTATTTTTCATATTAATTTTAGAATATATTAGCATAAAATATCAGAGAAGGCAGTGGCAACCCACTCCAGTACTCTTGCCTGGAGAATCCCAGGGATTGGGGAGCCTGGTGGGCTGCCGTCTATGGGGTCGCACAGAGTCAGACACAACTGATGCGACTTAGCAGCAGCATAAAATACATTTTAGAGGCTGATGAGTTTATTTATTATTAGTGTGCTTCAGAAAAGCATTTTGCCTCAAATTTGTCAGTCCTGAGAAAAAAAATCTTTGCTTTTGGTTCCTGCATTTGATTATTTGAAGATTTGATGGCCTAAATAATTTCTGAACTTTTAACATAATAATCGTTACCATCTGGCTTGTCAAGTAAAAGTTTTAAAATTATTTGGCTTAAATTTTAAAGTATTTACAGAAATATATTTTAAAACTCTGTCTCTCTCTCCATAGGTATATAAAATATTAGTAAAGAAGACCCCAGAAGAAAGCTGGGTAGTTTTTAGAAGATACACTGACTTCTCTAGGCTTAATGATAAAGTAAGTACTTTAATAAATCTAAAACTGACTTTTCAGTTTGGAATTATTATCTGTTCCTGGAGTTCTACTGTTGTTACTTGTTTTTTCTCCTTTGTTAATTATTTGAGTGAAGTTGAATCTTTGCTATTTCCTAACAACTGTTTCATTTAATATATAGAGTCTGAACTCCCATCTCTACATATAACTTCCTTTTGTTGGAAACAAAAAATTATTTTTAATATTAAAAATGTGAAAACCTTAAAATTGGCAATAGAAATATAATTATTTACATAATCTTATAACTTTGAAAAGATGTATAAGACCCCCAAAATCACAGGATTACAGAAGAATGAAGAAGAAAAATTTAGCATATTATGATTAGTTTTCTTTGCTATATTACAAATTATCACAAACTTTGTGGCTTAAAACACACCTCTTCATTATTTAGAGATTTGGAATGCTCAGCTGGGTTTGCTGCTTAGGGTCAAACAGGGTCAAAATCAAAATGTTGACTTGACTGGCCTCTTATCTGGAGGCTCTGGGAAAGAATCAGCTTTCAGTATCATTGTTGTTGGCAGAGTTTGGTTTCTTGTGATTGTGAGACAAGGTCCCTGTTTCCTTGCTGGTTGTTAGCCAAAGGTTGTTCTTGGCCCATAGATACTATTCTTCAGCTCTTGCACATGACCCTTCCATCTTTAAAGTCAGCAAGAGCTGGTCAAGTTTTTCTTGTGCTGGAATATCTCTGGCTTTCTCTTTTGTCACCAGCCAGGAAGAAGCTTTACCTTTATAGCGCTAAAGTGATAATATTAGGCTCACGTAAATAGTTTTTGTGTCTTAAGGTCAACTCAATAGTAACCCTAATTGCATGTACAAAATCATTTTTGCTGTGTAACAAGGAAACACAGAGGCTACACCAGGAGCAAAGGTCTTGGAGCCGTCTAGAATTCACATGTGCCCACTGCGCATGTGAAACAAAGAAGATAATAATAAACCTCAGTACATTAAGTACCCTTAAAAATAAGTAACAAGAAACACCCCAAAATAGAAAATTCAGCAAGTGATATGAACTGTGTAATCCACAGAAGAAATAAAAATAACCAATAAATTTGGAAACCATTTACTATCACAAGTACTCCAAGAAAAGAAAATTAAGACACTATTTTTTACCTTTTGGGCTTTCCTGGTAGCTCAGTGGTAAAGAATCTGCCTGCCATTGCAGCACACGTGGGTTCAGGCCCTGGTCTGGGAGGATCCCATATGCCATGGAGCAGCTGAACCCATGCACCACTGCTGCTGAGGCTGTGCTCCATGGCCCGGGAGCCACCGCTGCTGAGGCTGTGCTCCGTGGCCCAGGAGCCACCGCTGCTGAGGCTGTGCTCCGTGGCCCGGGAGCCACTGCTGCTGAGGCCACGTGCTGCAGCTGCTGAAGGCACTGTGCCCTGGAGCCTGTCCCCCACAACAGGAGAGGTTGCCCCAGCAAGAGGCTCACACACTGCAGCTGGAGAGAGGCCCCCGCTCTCTGCAACTAGAGGAAAGTCTGCACAACCATGAAGATCCAGCACCACCAATAAACAAATAAAATTACAGTTAAAGAAAAGAAAGAAAAACCATTTTAATTTTCACCTGTCAAGTTGACAGCCTTTAAGTGGTATATCTGTTGTTAGAAACATAAGTCTTCCTAGAGGACATCCTAAAGCTATGCATAATTTGACACAATAATTACATTTCTGGGATTTATCCTATATAATAAATTATTGATATGGGCAGGATGTAGCCCTATGGATATTTCTCATAATGTTTTGTGTATTGTTCTCTTTTTTCATTTTTTATTTTGTTTTAAATAGTAAAAATTAGAACCAACCTAAATTTCTAACACTAGGGAATTAATTGAGTAAATTGCACTAATAATTCAGTAGAGAAACAGCAGCTGAAGTGTTCAAAGAGCTGGAGGAAAACCAGGTAGGACAGGTAGGGGTAACTGGTATCTAAGAAACCAAGAGAAAAAGCATTTTTCCAAAAGAAGCAAGCGGTTTATGATGCTTCAGAGAGGCCAAGTACGATGACCTCGGACCACGGGTTACTCCCTGATTTTGATAGATGTTGAGTAGAGGAAACTTTATTGGTCCTACTTTCCCACCTGCCATCTTCCCTCTCGCCTTCTTGGACTCTCTGAACTTCTCAAGTTGGTGTGTTCTTAAAACGTTTGGTGATGGGAAGTTCCATTTATGAGACTTTGCAACTGCCGGGATGCCAAAAAGCTTCCACCGTTCTTAAACCTCAGTTTTAATGAAAAGGTAAAATATAAAATGCTAAACTATTTTATCCTTAATTAAGGTATTGTTAAGATGACTTGTTGCAACATGTCAAAATACTTAATATTATTTCTAAGATATTTATATCATATATAAATCTTATTTTCTGTTCCTGAGTTCTTATTTTACATTGTTGATTTAAAAACCTGTAATTCTTTACTTCCGTTCATCTTTTTAAATGGTTAAAATACACAAGACCAAAGTGATTCATTAAGTTACCACATACTTAAGTGGAATTCTTAACTTTCTTAGGAAATTGTTATAATTTTTGTTCATACAAACTCATTTCTAACAGTTTTAGTTCAGAGCTATTTCATCCTTTATGACTTTTGTTCTCCTCAGGACTCAACTATTATTTAGTGTTTGCTTCCTTTTCTCTCTTTAGATTCATCTTTACTGCCAAAATATTTCTTGCCTTAGGCAAGCTGGGATTTAGATTGCTCTTAAGCTTTTGAAAAAAGATGTTAATAGAAGTTTAATTTAAGTCTTCTAAAATATATCCTTGATCCTCTAATTTGGGCACTTAAAATTAATAAGTGTATATGTCAGTCTTCTAGGTACCAGAAAGAGCTCCATTCATCACCTGATTTTACTGGCAAGAATCAAAAATGTGTGTCAGACACCAGCAGCCACACAGTTTAAATGGTAGTTATTATTTTTATAATTGTTAAAGTAAAATCTTAGCATCTTTCATTTTGTAAAACCAGTCATGAAGTTTTTGAGTTCATCGCTGCGCTAGGAATTTGGTATCATATAGAAACTATACAGATGTAATTCTAACGTTGAGGAGTTTACATTTTCCATTTTTCTGTAGTAGTGAGGAAAAAAATAGCCAGTTGTCAATGTGAAAATCATTTTAGTTAAAATAACACTGTTTAGAAAGAGAAATTTTTTCTTCCTCTTTTTAAATTACATGGGTTATAATCTGGCTTCAACTTCTCTAGGAGTTTTTCAGAACCTCTTCTGAGAAAGTTAGAGGGCAAAGTCATGAGCAAGGTCTGGAACACACAGTCTCTCAGAGTTGAGACATCTGGCAGAGTTGTAGAGCAGACTGGTGATGAATAGTTTGCAGAAATGTGGCCATGAGAGTGAGGTTTTCTTTATTTTCTTCTAGAAAACTCACTGTTTTCTACTTCCAGTTTGCAGAAGTAGTTTAAAGTTGAGTAATTCTCTGATGTAAAATGATTATTCTCAATTGGTTCCACCCAGCAGAGCATAGAGAGGAAGCAGAACCATTATCAGCCCACTGTCAAGACAAGCAGAGCTCATAAGAAAATCTGGGCTAAGCTCAACCAAGCATTCAGTCCTTCCATTAAAAAGAAACTCATGGTAGTCTTCAACATGTCTGTCTCTTGGGTCACACTGTCCTTAACTGTCCCAAACTGACTGACATGAGGCAGTTGTAAAGCTGCCTTTCACT
Organism: Cervus canadensis; assembly: GCF_019320065.1. NCBI lineage: Eukaryota > Metazoa > Chordata > Mammalia > Artiodactyla > Cervidae > Cervus > Cervus canadensis. The sequence goes on from NC_057397.1 coordinate 76,250,848, forward strand.
ATCCTTCTGGGTTTTTTCACTTTTTCCGTTGTCAGGGTTCCTTTCCTTTGTGTTGTATCTTCTTTCTTGGATCACAGGCTCCTCTTGGCAGAACTCACCCTTCAGTGGCTTCTTGAGGAAGGCCGCATGGGAAGCGGTGTCCTTCAGACCCCACACGTCTAAAATGCTCACTCCATTTTCATGCTTGGTTGAAATGTGCGCTGGGTATAGAATTCTAGGTTGGAAAATGTCCTTTCAGAATGTTGAAGACATTAAGCTGTTTTATCTTGTTCTTAGTGTTGCCTATTGCCCTCGAGAAGTCCAGAGCTGTTCTTGCTCCTTATCACTTGGGTGTCACCTGTTTTTTTCTTCTTTAGAAGTCTTTAGAATCTTCTCTGTGTAATTAATCTGAAATTTCCAGTGACTTTTTTTTTTTTTGGCCACCTTCTAAATTTATTTTTTAATTGAAGGATAATTGCTTTACAGAACTGTGTTGGTTTCTGCCAAACATCACCATGAGTAGCCAATGGGAATTTGCAGTATGGCTCAGGGAACTCAAACTAGGCCTCTCTAACAGCCTGTAGGGTGGGGTGGGGAGGACGGTGGGGCGGGGGGCGGTTCAAGAGGAAGGGGACACACAGTGACTTTCTGTAGGTTCTTTTCTTGTGTTAACTTGGACACTCTGAGAAGCCCATGTCTTTCAGTTCAGAGAAGTGTTTTTGAATTGCTTTATTAATGAATTCCTCCCTTCTATGTTCTGTGTCACCTCTCTTATAAAACAGATCTTCGGGCTGGCTCTATATGATTCTGGATCTTTTCCTCTCCCTGTTTACTTTTTTTTTTTTTTTTGGCTATTTTGAAGGCAGTTTTCCTTTTCTCTTTCTAAGACCATCTTTTCTCTGAATTTCCTCTCTTTTGGTCATCTTATTCTTATTTCTTAATGTAGTATCTTAGTCCATTGACTGCATTAGTGATTGTATTTTTATTCATACTTTTTCCTCCTTGTGATATTTGTCTTTGTCTTCCATGTTAAGTACTAGTGTGTAGTAATTCTTGGTTGTCTGCTCATGATTAACAGTTGGGTACTAATAGCTGATTGGAATCTCTTACTTCATGGGAGAGTCTTGTGTTGGCTTCAAGGTTCACTGTGTAATGGGAAAGGTGTGCTTTTCCTGGAGAACTTCTGATTGCAGGATCTTAAAGTCATTGCTATTGAGTTGATCAGACTCTCCAGAGGTGTTTTCCAGGCTCCTGCCTTGTGCTGCCAGTTTGCGAGCAGTTTGAGGTCTATAAGTATGAACTTGGAGTAAGTTTTTCTGCACCTCAGGTTTCTTGGCTCTCTTGAGCCAATTGCTGCTCTCCTCAGTGCTTTTTAGTTTCCAGTATGTTGTTTTAAGTTTCTTTCTCTTTACCATAATTTTAGCAGAACTCAGAAAGACAGAATTAGATGAATGTGCTCAGTTCTCCATCTTAATCCCACAGCATGTGTGTCATTTTTTTCAAGGCTTTTTTATAGAAATATCAAATGCCTATTTTGATGTCATTTCACAGGAAATCTATTAATGTTTAATGAAATATAAAAGCTAGCATTTATTAGTTATTTCAAGCTAATGTATAGTTCCCAAATTGTACTTTGTTCAAAATAAAGTTATTGAATAAGCACTTATAAACACTTTGTGAAGGCCTAATTATGGAACAACTCACTCTTTTCAGAGGATTATTTTTTAAGGGGGAAAAAAAATCTAACCATGCATGTGGACATATGTTACGTTTAAATTTTAAAGCTTAAAATTAATTTTTAAAAAGACTATTTTTATTTCATCCTTACAGTTTTTTATTACTTTCAAACAGTAAACAATCAGACTCCAAGGCCAAAAATATCTATCTACATCTTGAAATCAAATCAGAATTTTCAGTATAGAAATGTTGACAGAATGTTTTATATTTTTCTTTAGCTTTTTACCCTGTGAATTTTTCTCCTTTGCTAGTCTTTTTTCTTACATTGTAATATTTTGTCTTGTATTTAAGTAGAGAAATGTGAATGTATGTGGTTCCATTTCATTTCATCCATTTATTGAATGTAGATTGTTGACTACTTGTAATGTAGCAGGCATTGTGTTAGGCATTGGGGGTGCAACTGTGTGTAAAATGGTTCTCAATCTTAGCTGTACTTTGCACTTCCCTGGAGACCTTTTTAAAATTACAATGCCCAGGCCATATCCCAACCAGTTAAAATCCAAATATGTCAGAGGTAGGACACAGTCATTAATATCAATTAATCATCTTCAGACAAAAGGGAGCTGTTTACAGTGGAGCCCTCTCAGAATATCTGTGAGTTCCTACTCAAAAGTTCCTTGGGTGATTCCAGTGTGCAGCCAACATTTAGAATGACTGGTCTGGTAGGAGAGTCCAGTTAAATAAACATTACTTAATTTGCCTCATGATAAATGTCATTTAAAAAATAAGTGAAAGATTTGATAATGTGTGGCATATTGTCTTTTCCAAAAATGTCTGCAGCAGCATTCTCAGTCCCATATGCTCTCCCGGAATCTTGCCACTTACCGTCAAGGGGTAGAATTTTGTTTCCTCTCTGCCTCGAAAATGGGTGGGCTTGTGACTGATGTAATAGAGAACAGTGGAACTGACGCTTTGTGAATGAGGCTAGACCATAAGAAGTATACAGCGTCATCCTGGCTTTCTGTCTTGGGATGCTCCCTCTTTGAAACCCAGTCTCTATGCGTTGAGAAAGTCGACTATACGTGGAGAGGCTCTGTCAGGCTTGTGATTGACAGCCCCAGCCAAGGTCTCAGCCAGGAAACAGCCTATTCCTGTATAAATATGTGGGAGTGAACTTCAGATGCTTCTCAACCTCAAGTGTCCAGCTGAAGTTCTAATTCATTGTGAAACAAATAATCCATCCTCACCCTGCCCTGTAGGAATTGCCAGCCCACAGAGTCCATGGCCTAATAAATGATTGTTCTGTTCCACTGGATTTTGAGGTACCTTGTTATCCAGTTATATTAATATAGTCAGTTAATCAGAGTGTATAAAGGGAAATCTCACCCAGCTTAGAAGGTAGGAAAGCCTTCCCTAAGAAAGTAAAATTTAAGCCAAATATGCAAAATGGATTAGAAGCCAAAATGTAAAAGTTAAAACTATGAACATCTAGGAAAAAACATAGAAGAAAATTTTTACAGCCCTGGAGTGAGCAAAGGTTTCTTAGATAGTATCTAAGACAGCATAAACCAGAAAAGGAAAAAAAAAAAAAAAGGATGAGTTAGGAAACAGTAAAGATTTTTAAATGTACTCCATTAAGAATAACATGAAAAGTCAAAACACAGTTTGGGAGAATATATTCATCGTACATATACCTGACTAGTATCTAGACTATATAAAGACTATATAAAGAACTAGTATAGACTAGTTCTATACTAGAACTATATATAGACTATATAAAGAACTTGTATCTAGACTATATAAAGAACTCTTGACAACCTAATCCAAAGACAAGTACCCCGTTTTTTGAAAAGCAGAGGGTTCAGAAGATTTGAATAGATCCAAGCACATGAAAAGATACTTAACACCATTTGTCAACAGAGATAAGCAAATTAAAGCCACAGTGAAATACTACTACACGCCTAGTAGGATGGCTAACATTGAAAAGATGGACAATACCAAGTGTTAGCAGGGACGAGGAGCAACTGCAACTCCTGTGCATACACAGCTGGTGGAAATCAAAGTTAAACAGTCAAGCTGTAAAAAGCATATATCTGAATTTAAATTTTATTGTAAGCTTGTTTTATGAATAGTTTCATAGAGTCAACAGGTTAGATTTTTTAGAATTCAGGTAATTTAGTTGAACATTGTATTTTCTGTTTTCTTCTTTTTCAGTTAAAAGAGATGTTTCCAGGCTTTCGATTAGCCCTTCCACCAAAACGCTGGTTTAGAGATAATTACAATGCCGACTTTTTAGAAGATAGGCAATTAGGATTACAAGCGTTTCTTCAGAATTTAGTAGCTCACAAGGACATTGCTAACTGGTATGTAACAAATTGAATAAGAGTTACGAATGCATTCCAATAACTGGTTTAAACTAGAGAGTAAATCTAGGACCATATTTATTCAAGCACAAAAAATACAAGGTAGGAGTATAATTACTTATCTTGTCTGAAAGCATAGCTGTGGTTTTCTTGGCTTTTTTCAGTGTGGGCTTACTTGGTTTTGGTTTATACTCACACTTACGAAAAGTCCAGCGAAGTTAAAAATTCACTGTGCCGTATAGTTAAACCACCTACCGAGCTGTAAACTTGATTTTAGTGTTTTAGTAATAACTTACAATAGTAGCTAGCATTTTGGTAGATTTTTGGTAAATATGACACTATATAATTTTGACAATATTTATAATTATCCAAAGTAATACAAAAATCATGAAATCAGGTTAATTTATACAGAGAGTGAAGTAAAAATACCAGAAACTATTAAAAAGGGAAAGAATGGATCTATATCCTTTCTTTATTTTTTGTATCTGAATATATTTACAAGAAAATTGCTATATGATCTGATTGCATCTGGGTATCTAATCTTGGAACTTACATTATCAGATAAATTAGAACCATTTTGAAAAAATTAGCATATTTATAACTTCCCAGGTGCCTCGATGGTAAAGAATCCGCCTGCCAGTATATGAGACAGGGGTTGGATCCCTGGGTCAGGAAGATCCCCTGGAGTAGGAAATGGCAACCCACTCCAGTGTTCTTGCCTGGAAAATCCCATGGACAGAGGAGCCTGGTGGGCTACAGTCTTTGGGGTCACAGAGAGTCAGACACGACTTCATGACTAACCAACAGCAGAGGGCATTTACAGTGCAGCAATAGCATGTTGTGTAGAGACCTACTTTTGTAACGATCTTCAGCAATTTTTCACATAAGAATGGAAAACAAATAAAACCGCTCTCACTTTTTTCACCCTTTCTTCTTAGTCTTTCTTTTATTTGTATCACCTTAGATGGACAGGGAGGCCTGGCGTGCTGCGATTCATGGGGTCGCAAAGAGTCGGACGTGACTGAGCGACTGAACTGATATTACACACGACACATGTCCTGTACATATATATCTTGCTTCTTAATGTGTGCTAAGCTCAGTGACTGCCTGAGATCTCTGCCATCCCTCCTCACTTTCCTCTAATAAAGTAACTACAAGCCAGACCTCTCCTCCCATTTCCAGATTCACTGCTGCGGTTGCCTCCTTGCCATCTCCTTCAGACATCTCAATGTGACCTCAAACCTAGAACAGACTTCACAGCTCACTCCCTCACTTTTCCCCCAATATTCAGCATCATTGTCTACCCAAAACCCAGTCATTTGGACACATCCCTGCCGTTATACTTTAAATACTACTCAAATCTGTCTGCATTTCTCCATCCCTGCCATTGCCACTCTAGTCTAAGTGGTTGCTTCTCACTTAAATTACTCCTTTCCCACCACTGTCTTCCTCATCCACTCCTGTTTCTGTAGCCCACTGGAGCCACAGTGGCCTTTTGTGATGCAATTTAAATCATCCTTTCTGGTCCCTGACTACATGTCTGTCCTTCCAACTTTATGTTTCATTATTCCTCCCTGCACCTGTTCTCTGCATCAGACATAGTTGGTCTTGTGCTTTTTCAGAGTCCCCTGTTCCTTTTTTAATATGCTGTTCCTAGAAATACATTTCACAGTACTGCCCTTGCCCCTTGCTCCTTGCCCAGCCCCAGCCTAGATAACTCCTTCAGGTTTCAAGCAGACTTCACTTCCTTAGGTTGGTCTCCTGACCAGCCCCTCATCCATCACCACCACTAAAAATCAGGTCAAGTCTTTCTCATAGTGTCTTCTCTACTGGTTCTGAAAGTCAGTTCCTAATGTCTTAAGACACTTGTTGCATGTAACAGACTAACTTCTCTCTAGGATGATACTAGCCATATACCACCAGTCTTAAGAGAATTGAGAAAATAGTCACTCATATCATTGGCAATAGGATTTAATCCTCATGTGGAATCGCAGCTGAACAAGGCTGGTTGGAACTTTACTTTAGTAGCCTTCAGTTTGTAACTGTTTCTGTGATTACTTGATTGTGTTCTCCCACCAGGCTGAAAGGTACATATGTGCAGGGCCTATTAGCATAATGCAGCAGTCCATGTCAAAAAGTCCTTGCTGAATGAGTGGCAGGACTGTTGATAGTTGTTATTATACTGTTTATAAGAAAAAGAGGCTGAAGTAAATATGATTAAACTTAGCAATTGTGTGTTCTTGTCTAGGTGGTGGGAAGATGGATGCTCCCTATTTTTCTGTATTTTTTTTTAATCTCTCCAAAGGGAAAAAAAATAGTGTTAATTCAGATATACAAAGCAGGAATAAAAGCCAACAAGCTCTAAAATCATAGAGAAAACCTTGAAGAAAATATGTTTTATACCATACCGTAAAAGACTTTTATCTCTAAGAAATCAACAAATCCTATCCCTTTTCTCTTAATCCTTATTCATTAAACCTTTATATATTTGTATTGAAAATATAGCAAATTAAAATTGAATTTATTCTATAAATGACTACATCCTCTTTATTTAATGAAATATTATATAGTATGAACCACATTGATAAACTCATGATTTATTGATTTTTTTTTTTAAACATTAAAAGTGTATCTTAGTTGAGCTGTATCTTTTTTTTTAATTTTTGGTACTAGATCTCTGTAAATGTTCAAGATCCTATTTCTAAAACAGTTTCTAAAATTGTCCTTAGAACAGTGATAGCGGTCTTGTTCAATTCACAGATGTTTTCAGGAAAAGAAAGATTTCTTGGTCAAGTAAGTTGGGGAAAGGTTTCATTTGAATTTCCTAGAATATTAAAGGTTCTAAAGTCTTATACAAAAACCTGTAGTGTGCCTCACACTTAGACTTGCCTATGTATTTTTGTCATATATCTCAGATACCGAAGGAATTCAGTAAGATAAATAGAACTCTAAATAATGTATGTGTTGTTATTGTTGTTCAGTCGCTAATTCATGTCCCAACTCTTTGCAACCCCATGGAAGTAAGATAAGCGTAGAAACCTTATGTTTGTTCTCGGGTACCGTCTTTTTCGTGAGTGATGAGTAGCGTTTTTTATTTCACATTTTAAGCAGTTTCTTAATAAATTAGTATTTAAAACATGACTTGGCAGAAGGAAGAATTATTAATCTGTATCTTAAGCATTTGTCCCTTTTCATACTAAGAAGGGTATAACAGAAATTGAGGATCTATTTACTAATCTTAATTCGTTTGAAGACATTAGGCTTCTCTTCTAACAAAATAAGGGAGATTATAAAATTCTACTTGACATGATACAGATGGTAAAAGTTAAAGGAATTCAGAGAAGGGGATGATCAGTCCTGTTTGCAGTGAACCAAACAATACTGGAAGTAGGGAGTGGGGTTTGAGAACCATGAATGATAGATTAATGAGTACAGGTCCATCTATGAATTTCTTCTAAGGGAGGAAAGGGGAAAAGACAGAATCCCTATTCTTCTTTATAAAAACATGAAGTTGCATATTTAAGAATCACTATTTAAAGTGTCAGTTAGTTTACATTACCTATTGGTATGCCTGTTAGCGTCCTGTTCCAGTTCGAATGGCAGCACAGAAAGTTACTGTCTTTATATGGCCAAATAATTGTTTGATACTACCTTCTTTATGCAGTTCTTTCACTTTGGTTTTTGATTCCTTAGCACCTCACAGCACAGTTGAGATCCAGGGGATATTAGGAATTGTTGGTTTAAGTGTTTTAAGAGAATATTATTTTCAGATACATTTAGAAAATACAAAATAAAACAAAAACGTTAATATTTTCAAGATAGAATTTCTTAATGGTTTTGTTTGTTCAATAAATGTTTATTTAGGTCTTTTACGATATATAAGGTATTGCAGCTACACAAAGGTGCATTAGATGCTAATCCTTTATTTAAGAAAACTAAATAGGAAGAAGACACACAAAAAATAAAAGTTGGATATCTGTCTTTTTCAGAAGGGGAAGGAAAGAGAGAACTTTTAACTGGAGGAGTTAGAGGAAGCTTCCTAGACAGTGATATTTAAGCTGGGTTTTAAAGAATTACTGATATTTGAATTGACAGAGAGAAAGTAAAGAAGGACTTCCCAAATGAGAAATACATCAAAATACAGAAGCAAGCAGGCACAATCCTGTACCTGAAACAGCATCTAGCTTAGCTTGTCAAATGCATAAAGACGGATGGAGGGGGAACGTCTCTCGTAGCTATATAGTTAAAATATAGCTACTATTTTATTCTGGCTTCTGCTATTTTGAAATAATTACATCATTTAATCAGCACAGCAAATATCTTACTACTCCATGCTTTCAGAATTACTACACGTATATCCTGATTTACCAGATTTTTCTTCTTAATGCTTTAAAATGCAAGGGTTAAAATTATATATATTTTCCTTATATTACCATTCATCTATATGGGGTTCAGTGCCAGAATTCAGTGTTTTAAATTCTACATCTGTTTTAAAAGAAAAAAAGTCCAGGTGTATCTGGATTAACGGAAGCTCATGATTTAAAAAAAAAAATACTATTCAAACATTTTACTTGAGGAATCAATTGAAAGAAATGAGAATCTTTACCCTTTGAAAAGAAAACTTACTTGGAGAGACATGATAACCATAGTCAGGTGTTTGAAAGCTTGTGATGGGGAAAAGAATTAATCAAATGAGGACTTCCCTGGTGGCTCAATAGTAAAGAATCCTCCTGCCAATGCAGGAGACACGGGTTCAATCCCTGATCCGGGAAGATCCCACACGCCTCAGGGGACTAAGTCCGTGCACTGCAGCTGTGGAGCCTGTGCCCTGGAGCCTGGGAGCTGCAACCGTTGAAGCCCACGTGTTCCAGAGCCAGTGCTCCACGAGAGAGGCCCCTGCACCTAGAGTAGCCCCTACTCTCCACAGCTAACTACCACGCAGCAGTGAAGACCAAGCATGGACAAAAACAAGTAAATAAACAAACATTCAGAAAAGAATCAATTAAATGATAGTTAGCTTTAAAGCCATGCTTCTCCACTGCCATGCACATCATGTTCAAATGCAGGTTCTGAATTAGCAAGATTGGGAGTGGAGATGCAGCGTTTCTAACCAGTTTCTCGGTGATGCCGATGCCGCCGGCCTAGGACCTCATTTTGAATAGCAAGACTAACATGTAGAACTAAGAATAAATGAGAAGTTAGAGGAAGCCCCCCTAAACTCAGATAAAAAAGTTACATGTCATTTCAAGCTGTCTGGTATAGAAATCTGTTCTGCCTTTTGAGTAAGTGAGTTTACCTTAAGTATTAGAAGAGACTAGGCTAGGAAACTATCAGTGGTATTAAAGAGGACTTAGGGGTCTCTTCTAGTTGTAAAAGTCAATAAATCTAATTTTTGAGCAAGAATATCTAAAGTTTTTTATACATTTTCATATCTTCTTGTGTTTCTAAGTTGTTTTTATATGTAAAGAGACTGTCAGGAGAGGTTGAGTTAACCTTAGTATTTTTATAAAATGAAAAAATTCAGTTATATAAGCAATAGCTTATGTAATGCCAGCTCATGAGAATGAACACATTATTGCTAAGGTTGGTTGGATGATTTTTACACAAAATATTAGTTTAGTAGACATTTAATTATGGACAGTTTTCTTTTTAATGCAGTAAAGCTAAATATGTTGTATTCAGATACATGTAAACTCTTACCTAATTGGGTCTCAAAGATCTTATGCAAAATTCAGTTTTCTGAGTTTCGTAGTGAAATAATTTTAAGCAATTACTTAACTGATTTTAATCAATGTCTCCAATTAGAAAATGAAGTAATTAGACTAAATATTCTCTAAAAATATTCATTTTTAGCTCTAAGTTTCTTATTCTTTTTGTTGTGCTTCTTCATAAATCTTGAAGTCATACCATCAGAAGCCACCAGATTCTAACCTTCTTTTAACTCTTAAGACTTGGTCTTACATTTTGCTGTCTAAGCTTACTTTCTCATGAAAGTAAGAATATCTGTTGAAAACTAAAATCCACCTCAAATTTGAGAGTTCTGTTGTATTATTTATCTACAACAGTGGATAGAAGTTTGTTCTAATGCTCTTAACAGTTTCATTGCTTTTTTTCTTCTAATTGCATAGCTCTTACAAATAAATTCATTATTTTTGAATACTTACTCTGTGCTGTGCTAATTGGTTCAGATTCTGTACAGTTCTGGAACTTGTCTACTTTTTGGTGAAACAGAAGACTGCTTGGTTAAACAGGTAATACTGATAAGACCGTGTAAAAGTCCTGTGACAGGCATCTCCTCAGGGTGGTGTGGTAATGCACATAAGAGCACTGAACCTAGTAGAGTGTGGAGGAAGGGACTTAGGTGGAGAAGATTGTTTGAGGAGACATTAGATGAACTGAGACACGAAGATTAAGTATGAGTTGGCTAAGTGAAGGGGGGGAGGGTGGGCAAGGATAATAGCGGCAAGCATGAAACAACACGATAAACATGAGGATGTACTATTTCTGAAGTGTCAAATAAGGAAGGCAGTTAAAGTTTGAATGTACACAGGCACTTTATGCGAACACCAAGACCTCAGCTTTGTTCCCTCTTGTGAGAGGAGGCTCAGGTGGTTTGACATAAAGCATTTGTTCTGGAAGCATTTCATGTTAGAAGGAATAAAACTGAAGGTCGGGACACAAATGAGCTAAAAGTAACCAAGTGAGACATAATCAAGGTGTAAACCAGGCCCCAAAACCAGGCCCACACATCCGCCACAGTTACGGAAGCGGAGCCCTTCAGCTTCACACCCACCAGCCCAGTTCCTGCACCTCGACCCTCGCTGCCACCAGCCTTGAGAGTCCCTATCCTCAAGGCTATAGTTAATGTCAAATTTTGTTATTTTCATTTTACTAGTTGAGAATACTGAAGAGAAGTAGTAATTAATAAAACATTTCTATCTGAAATCCCTCATTAATTTTTTCATGCAGTGACTTTTCGTGCTTAATTTGGTTTTGACAGAATTAGTATCTAGAATTTTAGTACATTTTTTACTTAGCTCTTTATTGACTTTTTAATGAACTGTAGGCATTAGTTTTAGCTTTTTTTTTAACATAAATTTTGAGATAAAGAGCACAGTTGTTCAGTTCAGTTGCTCAGTCGTGTCTGACTCTGCAACCCCATGGACTGCAGCACGCCAGGCCTCCCTGTCCATCACCAACTCCTGGAGTTTACTCAAACTCATGTCCATCGAGTCGGTGATGCCATCCAACCATCTCATCCTCTGTCGTCCCCTTCTTCTCCTGCCTTCAATCTTTCCCAGCATCAGGGTCTTTTCAAATGAGTCAGCTCTTCACATCAGGTGGCCAAAGTATTGGAATTTCAGCATCAACATCAGTCCTTCCAATGAACACCCAGGACTGATCTCCTATAGGATGGACTGGTTGGATCTCCTTGCAGTCCAAGGGACTCTCAAGAGTCTTCTCCAGCACCACAGTTCAAAAGCATCAATTCTTCTGTGCTCAGCTCTCTTTATAGTCCAACTCTCACATCCATACTTGACTACTGACTGGTCTGTTAGAAAACTGGCATGTAAACAAATACATACCCATGAAAGAAAAAAGATATATTATGAAATACAAGGTGAAGATTCACTGAGTGTAATAGTTTTTTAAGAAGTTTGAAAATTACAGTGAAACTCTTTTGAAGGAAGCTTTTTCAGGAGACTCAAAGGAAGAGTCTAAGTTGCAGAGCAGGTTTGCTCTGATAAAAGCAATGCTGAAGAATACCATCTCCGGTTTCCTTACGTTGGGCATGTTAAGTCAATAATTGATCACAATTTTAAAATAGGGATTTCCCAACCACTCTAAAAAGTTAACTCTACATACCAAAGAGAGCAGAAAAGTAGTCTTTTCTTTCAATTCCAGATTATTGGATTTTCTCTTAGATAGTTTTGTCTCCTGTCCTGATATTTTTCTTACCTTTATTATCATGGTCAAATGAAAAGTATTAAGCGTTGAATACAGAAGAGAGATTAGGGGTTATATTGAACTTATCAGTGAACAAGTAAATAAAACTTTTTTAAAAGAATTGACTTTTATTTAATCCATAGGTCATTTAATAGTATAGACTCTTTGGTACTTATGCTTTATTTGAATTTAGTTGATTTGTTTATAAATCATACATTGATAATATATAAGAAATCGCTAAGCAGGCCATGGCACATATAGGCAATCAAGTGTTTATCAAATCTAAGTAAAGTTCTCTAGTCAGTGAATATCAGGAAGGGGTAAGAGCTTGACTTTCTAGACAAGAAAAAAGGATCAGAATTTTTGATAAAGCAATTGTTTTCTCAAACACTACTCTGACATTCTTGTCTGCCCCTTTTCTTGGATAAGAAAAAAAGCTTGAGAGTATTAACTTTCTTGCTCCATCAACTGAGTCCTATTGAAACAGAAGAAATGTATTGAACCCCTTAAAAAAGTGTTTTGTAAATTACAATTGTGATGCCAGTCTTAAATTTCATTCTTATGCCATAGATTGAACAAAGTGGGATATAGAATATAACCTTAGAATTATAGTGGAAAAAAGAATTGGAGAATCCTTTGGACTTCATTTGAGTAGAACTCTTGTTGTTTAATCGCTAAGTCGTGTCCTGTTGTTTAATCGCTAAGTCGTGTCCAACTGTTTGCAACCCCATGGACTGTGGCCCCAGGCTCCTCTGTCCAGGGGATTTCCTAGGCAAGAATATTGGAATGGATTGTCATTTCCTTCTCCAGGGGATCTTTCTTACTGTCTCCTGTATTGCAGACGAGTTCTTTATTGCTGAGCCACTGGGAAAGCCCAGTCATACTTTAAGGATTCACAGCTTTAACACACACACAGAGCTAGCTGTCTCAGTCCCAAATTACTTTTTAGAAACAGGAATGTTGTATAACAAGGAAGTTCAGTTTTTTAATAATATCATATTATTTCATTATTTTGAAATTTTTGGTAATTCATAAATGGAATGGTCAGAATTCTTTCTCTTGAACTCTCTAGAGAAAATATTTAAGTAAATTATTATAATAAACATAATTGTAAGAAAAATCTTTTAATTTGTAATTACTTTAGAATCATCTCCTGAAGAGGAAACAATGATATATAAATTAAAAATTGTATTTCTTCATAACAAGATAGTGAAAGTAATACTATGCCTGTTCACCATTTAAGTTGATCTCTTGTACCATTATTCAGATTTATGTTTTGTGTCATATAGACTATGTAACAAATTCAGAATCTCTATTCATAGGATCTTAGAAATAACCTAAAATCTTTGTCTCTTCTATCCATTTTATATTTGTATTTTGTTACTTGTGTGAAAACACATAAGCCATCTTACTCATTTTCTTGCTTATCAGAAGAACCAACTTGCTTAAAACACCATAGCTTCGGAATAACTTTTGTTCTCTGCTGTCTTTTGTAAACTTATTTGTACCCCAGCTATTTTTTTTTTTTTTCCTTTGAAAGCCTTGCAGTGAGAGACTTTCTTTGTCTGGATGATCCACCAGGTCCATTTGATAGCTTAGAAGAAAGCAGGGTAAGTGCTGTATTATATATCACATGAAAAGAGGAACAAATAATACCATACAGTAACTACATTGTTTCTTGAATGGAATAGCAAACAGCAAAATTATAATTTCAGACTGGTAGTTTTGCACAGAAAGCTTTTAATGTTTGAGTCAAAGCTTTCTTTCATTGAAATACATGGACCTAATTCAGTGAAAAAAGTAAAATTTCGTACATATCATATAGTCAGTGAAGCTCTAAAATTAAATCCTACGTTTATTCTCTGTGTTTTTACCATTTCTGAAAGCAAAAAAAAAATTACTTGGAAATTTATTTTACATTCAAAAGTAATATGTGTATGTTGAATTTTCTTCCATCCAAGTATCAGAGTAAGGAAACTAAATTTTTTAAAATCAAATTTAAAAAACTAATCTCAGAAGTCGAAGTTACTGTCTTGTTACCAGTTCAGCTCAAGCTTGATGCTACTCAGATTACGCTAATTGACGTCTAAAGTGGCCTGTTTCTTGAAGAAATTGGCTAGATTCACAGATTTGGTAATAATAGGTTAGCTAGGATTTTATGCAAGTTTTTCCCCAAATGTTTAATGACTTTTAAGTGGAACAGATTTAATTGTTAATGTTTTCAGTTAAACTGAGTCAGTTCTTTGTGTTAGAAGAATGCCATAGCTTTTTTTTAAAAACAACTTTATTGAAGTAAAATTTTCATCCATAAAATTTGTTATTTGCTATTTCATTTAAATGTACAATTTAATAACTTTTAGTAAATTTGTAGAGCTGTGCCTTCATTAACATACTCCAATTTTAGAAATTTCCACGACCTCAAAAAAAATTCTACAAGCCATTTTGCAGTCATTCCCCAGTGCCAGCCTCAGATGACTCCTGTTCTGCTCTCAGTCTCTGCGAATTTCTTTTCTGGCTATTTCATATAGGTAGAATTGTATCGTGTGTATACAGTACTTCCCCAGTGGCTCACTGGTAAAGAATCTGCTTGCAATGCAAGAGACACAGGTTTGATCCCTAAATGGGGAAGATCCTCTGGAGGAGGGCATAGCAACCCATTCCAGTATTCTTGCTTGGAGAATCCCATGGACAGAGGAGCCTGGCAGCCACAGTCCACAGGGTTACAAAGAATTGGACACTACTGAAGCAACTTAGCACACACGTGTGTATATAAATATGTGTCAGTTCAGTTCAGTCGCTCAGTCGTGTCTGACTCTGCAACCCCCTGGACTGCAGCACGCCAGGCTTCCCTGTCCATCACCAACTCATGTGCGTGTAAAATGTATATGTGTCTATATAAGTACATAAATACATATATAAATACATAGTACATAAATACATATGTACAGTATGCATAGCCTATTAAAAAACAGATCATTAAATCTACCATAATCTTTTTGAGCATCACCCATGTTATGTGTGCTAATGATGTGCTCAGTCTCTCAGTCATGTCCGACTCTTTGCGACCCCATGGACTGTGTAGCCCACCAGGCTCCTCTGTCCATGGGATTTTTCAGGCAGAAATACTGGAGCAGGTAGCCATTTTCTACTCCAGGGATCTTCCCAACCCAGGGATTGAACCCAGGTCTCTTGCATCTCCTGCATTGGCAGGCAAGTTCTTTACCACTAGTACCACCTGGGAAGCCCATCCATGTAACAGTCTCAGTGTTTCGTTACTTTTTGTTACTGAATGGTTTTCCATTGTATACATATACCACCTTTTGTTTATCCAGTCACCAGCTGAGAGATATTTGGATTATTTCCAGCTTTGTACTGTTATGAATAATGCAGCTTTGAACAATTTCAAAATTGAACAATTTCAAAACATATGTGGACATATGTTTTCTTTTCTCTTAGGTTGGTTCCTGAGAGTACAATATCTGGTTATATGGCAAATTATGTTTGCCATATAACCAAACATTTATGTTAGCTTTTTTTAAAAAGCAGAATTTTCTCAAGTGACTATATCATTTTATGTTCCCACTTGTCGTGTATTAGAGTTCCAGTTTCTCCAGATTCTCACAGGCATTAGATATTTATCTGTCTTTTGGATTATAGCCTTTCTTGTAGATATGTCATGGTATTTCATTAAACTTTTAATTTTATTTCCATAATGATTTTCATGTTAATCGCTTTTTCATGTGCTTTTTATGCCATTTGTATGTTTTCCTTGATGAATCAAAGCTTTTTGCTTATTTTTTTAGTTGGATTGTTTGTCTTACTGAGTAGTGAGAATTCTTTAAATACAAGTCCTTTATCAAATACGTGTTTTGCGTATATTTTCTCATAGTCTGTATGTCTCTTTTTATCTTCTTAATGGTATATTTTGAAGTCCTAATGTTTTTAATTATTAAATTCATTTTATCACTTTTCTATTTTGGCTTATGCTTTTGGTATTGTATCACAAGAACTCTGCCTAACATATGACCACAAGTATTTTCTCCTAATTTTTTTTCTAGAAGCTTTATAGTTTTAACTCTTACATCCATCCTGAGCTAATTTTGTATAAGGTTTGAAGTAATGATCTTGAGTTTCTATAAATATTTAATTGTCAGTGCCCTGTGTTGAGTTATATTGGCACCTTTATCAAAAGTCAAGTGAATGTAAGAACGGGGGTTCACTTCTGGACCCTCTTCTTTCATTGATCTCATTAGTTATCCTTACGCTGCCAGTACTGCACAGTAGAAATGAGTAAATGACAGACACATACGAGATGTTAGGGAGGAGGAGAAGAGGGAAGTGGAAAAGACTTGGCTGCCTGGGTCACAGAAAGCAGCAAAATGCGGTGATCTAAGAGGCCTGCCTGGTGGATTTGGTGATTACGGATTAGGAGATAGAGCAGATGTTCCCTTGGGAGTGCATTCTAACCTACTGTTGCTCCATCCAATTGAAGAGGACCAATAGGCATATGAATGACAACTATGTACTCAGGAAAGGTCTGGGCTGGAGATTAGCGGAAAAAAAAAAATGGAAGTTGATAGCAAATAGCATAGGTTATAGTTGAAGTGGTAACAGTAATGCCCAAGGACATCATATAGAGCAAGAGAATATATAATCAAGGACAAAACTGTGAATGCCCATGTGTAAAGAACAAGTAAAAATCTCACTGTAAAGTTAGGGGAACTGCAGGGTTTCACAGATGCCAATAATTTTTTTTTTTTTTTTTTTTACTTACTTTTTAAGTGTAGTGACATGCTGTGTAGTTGAGAAAAGCAGCATTTTGGATTTGACAGTTAGAAGTCATTATTAGCATTTGCCTGGGTATAGTTAATATAGAAAAAAGAGTAAAACTATTAGTGAACTTAGCCATGGATAGGGATGGGAGGGAGGGGATAAATTTGAATGATAAAAAGTTTTTCTGTGGAAATCTTTTTTTATTTTATTTCAGTAGTTTAACTTCCTGGTATAAAGGGTAAAATGTCCTTGCATGAATATAGTTAAAGGAGAAGCAAGGGGAAATAATATTGAGGGTACTATGAAGGAAATTCTGATTATCAGATATGTCTTATGAGCTAACACAAATGGAGTCAATAACCACAGTTGGTTTCTGTTTTGTTTTTTCAGTATAATCATCTCAGACTGGGCAAAAGCAGACGGAGGAGAATAGAAACTAAAACAGTGGTTATTAGTAATTTTTTCCCAGTTGTACACTGGAGACATATCACGTATGAATTTCTGGCACTCTGACTTACTATTTAATAATTTTCAGGAAAAGGGACTTGTATTTATTTAAGATTTCCTCAGTAAGTGAGATCTAAGGTAGCAGAGACCTAAAAAGATGAGAGTGGAGAACAAATCACCTGGGTTGTATCCATATTGTTTTGATTATCTGTGTTCGTGAACTCTTCAGTTACACTCTAGAGAGTGTACTGCATAAGTAGTTAATGTTATTCTCTTTCTGCATGTGGTTTTTATTTGCTGTTTGTTTTTAAGGCTTTCTGTGAAACTTTAGAAGAGACAAACTACCGTTTTCAAAAAGAACTACTTGAAAAACAAAAAGAGTTGGAATCACTGAAGAAGCTGCTCAGTGAGAAGCAGCTTCTTATAGACGCTCTAGAAAACAGAGTCAGGTATGTGCTGTGGGCTGTGCTTTCAGTCCAAGTTTAGCTCAGTACTCTGTACTAAATACCTTCTGTCCATTAATATAACTTAGGAAATTTCTGACTCCAGAAGTCTTAGACTCATGGTGTACATCCTCATAGATGGGGAGAATTGTTGTCTGATTATTTAGAAGACTGAAGATTTGAAGGGTAGGAAATACCAGGAAAATAAAGCTGTAGCTGTTCACCAAGGCAAACATTATTTATTTTAACCTATTTAAATGATATGTTTGTTTCTAGTCATTTATACCAACTTTTCACATATTGATACTTCTAGTTTGCCTTCTTGTCAGCATATATCAAATTGATGTTAAAATCATTTTAAATTAATCATAAGTACTGATATCACTGTTGACACTTAGAGTCAGCAATTTATTAAGTATATGACTCCACTTAGAGCAGCTAAAAGCTGCTAAAGCTACATGCATCGACAACAATAAATACATACCTATTTTATTCATAGAAAACAACTTATTACTGTACTTTACTGCTAGGACACTATCTTTGAAACCTGAAGAATCCCTGCTCACATCAGGAACAGAAGCTAGACAGATCCTAAAGGTGGAGCCCTCTGCGCTTGAGGTTGATCAAGGTGTCCTGGATGAAGAATCTAGGTATGTAATGTTTGGTTTACTGTGGCCTAATCATCTGAGTAATTGGCGGGAAATAGTCATGCTCTATGGAGTATGTTTTTATGAATTCAGTATCATTGTATCATGAATCTGATGAGCAAACACAGGGAAACTCTACATATTCTAGACTGTCCCTAAAAGTGAGTCTTTGGCATCCAGGCTGTACATTTTATTACTCATTTTGAAGATATGTCTGAGTTAACAGGGGTGTGACTCAGTTAATTCACTAATTTTGTAACCTTGACAAATCACTTTAATCTCTCTCAGCGTCAGTCTTCTCCATGCAAAAAGTGGGACACTGTAACAGCATCTACCCTGTCTACATAATAGGAGTGATGGATAGATAGTATATTTGAACACACACAGAATTTTTATTGCATATAAGTCCAAGGTCATCATTAATACTTCAGAGATGGTCATTAAGCTATAATTATGAGAACAAATTTTATGTTGGTAAAGGTCATTACAAACTAGATTTTTATTGAAAAACAGTAGTTCAGAAAGCTAAAAGAGTTAAAAATCATCCCCAAAGGTGTTACCTGGCAATGATAACTTTAATAAATTTCTGATTGAATATTTAGATATTCTTTTTTATTGAGTATTTTTCCATTAAATATTCTTTACATGAGCTAAAAAAAAATTATAAGGTAATAGGTGAAGTAGTGTGCATCTTGTCTCTTCATTGTGTTTCTCTTTTTTTGCAGAGCTGATAATAAGCAATACTCAAGTTTTAGTGAACCTAAAAATTCCATATCAGACATAGAAGTAGCAGAAGTGGCATATAATGCAGAAGACTAATGCAACTCCAGCGGTTCCTTCCATTTTTACGTTCCTGTGAATTTAGAATAGAGTGACAAATATTTAAAAAGAAGAAAAAGAGACTGAAGCATCGACATTAAACTGCCAGATTGCACGTGTATAAAGTTTACATAAAGGAAAATTTAAGTTATTGGTGTAGGAAATATATTCACTGTTGCTTTAAATTGTCTTTTAGACAAACTTTGTATTTAATACACTAAAAAAAATCTAGTTAAGACTTCTGTCATCAAGGCCCACATCCTTAAATACTGTACATAAATTATTTTGGTACTTTGCCAATATATTGATCCAGACTAACATGGGTGAGCACGCTTTGTGTGTATGTGTTTAAATCACCAGTTGTATTAGTTAAGTGGACATAAATTGCATGTTGCTATCTGTTGAATATATACTTCCTTGTGTCTCTGACCTGATATATTTTTATTAATGGTTTATTTAAATGAGTGGTAAAGATGAGTTTTAAATATTGACATGTTTATCATCTCTAAATGAAAGTTGCTTATTTGGAATGTTACTATTTACAAGAAGAAGAAAACTTTCTAATACCAAAGCAAAACTCTGAAAGAGCTGTAATAACATAGCTAAAGTGATAAAATAGCTTTGATTTGAAAAGCAAATTCATTAATATCCAAATACTATAATAAGTGTACCAGTGTATTATATGTTGCACTTATTTATTTTCCATGTAATCTTTATCTTAAACCTCTACCTATAGAATTAATGGGTTTGCCTTTTTCAGAACACTACCTCTTTTAGCTAATCAGGGCATACTCTTTTGAAAACACAGATTCTAAGCAAATAGGCAGTTATACAGAAAAATAAAAGAGAAAAAGCCATATATCCTGCAGAGTTCCTATATCAACTCCTGGCTTTGCGTTTTTATTTCTGTATATGTAAATATGTTGCTATAATGTATTGATGCTGATTTTCTTAATATATTTAGCTAAGTGATGCACTTTATGATAATTAAACTCCTTTGTGCCAAGTTTAATTGGTGAATTTCTTTAGTAACTGGAGTTAGGAAAAAGAATTGTATAGTGCCTTCACTATTTCACCTTTTACAAAGTCTCCTAGAGTCCTGTGAGTCTGCTTTATGAAAAAGATGTTTATTTCAGCTTTGCATATAGTTGTTGAAAGTGCCTTGTTTCATTTTATAGTATGAAGTTACTCATTTTATTTTTTGTTTCTACTGTTTTGCATATTGTTGTTAATAAGCATGGTAATCATTCTAGCATTTTGAAATTCCAGTTGGTTTATTGAACTGCATATGCTTTCTAAAAACTGAAGGAAACTTACTGGGGAATTAGAATAACAATCTCCATTTTTTCCCTCCTCTAAAATTTATCAGTGTCTTGATATACAGCATATTAAGATGTGATTGTTTAAAATTCATCTGACATAGATAAACAGATACAATGGCTGTTGTTAGTCTTTGACCTAAAAAGGAGACTGCTTTTTACCAAAGTACCAAAACTTTTTTAAAGTTTTCATCAAAATGGACAGGTATGCTTTATCTCAGAATATTTTCAACAAATTTTATTAGAAATATGTTTGCTATCCTGGGAAACAAAGAGTATAATAAAATGATCTACTGTTCATTTCAAAATGTTTAAAAAGGCTTAAAGAGAACAATCATTTAAATTAATATCATTTTTAGTCTAATAAAACATGATAATAAATTCCAGGTATTATAGTGCTACATATATGTCTGTTTTAAAGTGAACCATACACTTTCAAAATCTGGCCTTTCAGAAGATTGTATTTAAAACTTAAATGGGTGAAGAAAAACTCTTGTTAATTAGAGAAATCACTATTATTTATATATATTTAGAATTTAATTTTTTTTACTTTTATGATGCATTTTTTCCCAGTATTATATTCATTTAATAAATTATTTTTTCAGTAAATAGTAGCTGTCTTGTCAGATCATGAATGCCATTTTCCCCTCCAGTTTCTGTGTTCTTGTTGTCCCTTACAATTATTGTAAACTGAATTGTAATGGACTGTAGTGACTAACCCAACTGGTATTTGCAGTCCTCTTCTTCGCCACCTCCAAAGTAAGAATTGGGGAAGCTTGTTTTCTCAGCTCCCCTTGCAGCCAGGTTTGAGCCTGTGACATATATAGTCAGTGACACAAATGGACATTTTCTGGTTAGCTGCATCTGCTGCATTTCACAGATGGGGACTGAGTCTATGATTTTCTTTTTAAGTTTATATTACTGATCATTTTAAGTCTCTGAATAGGTGCAGTGCACTTCAAATGTAACCAATATTAGTAAAAAATTTGAACATAACTGAAAGAGAAAACATTCTGTGAATAGTTTTTTAACCTTTTGAAAATTAAGTCTATGTATAAGAAATACAACCATAAAATTCAGCATTTAGAATGTGTTCTATCTACTAAACTTAGATTAGCCATTTAAAGCACATGTATTTAGAAAACCATGGTTGATCCACAAATGTTTATTTAAAGGAAGAAAACATGGTCCTGAGATAAATCATGTAGTTTACTGCACATGCCTGTGAGATTAGAAGGGAACAGTGGCCTCAGGTCTAAGAACAATTAGTCTGGTTTTGAAATGGGTTTTTATTACTTCCAGTGATATTAAAACAAGTTTGTATTCCCAACTAGTAAAGAAAGGAATCTAAATTTTCTGGGAGATTTTCAAAGAGCTACGTATTTGGTCCACATTTTGATTCTTCATAGAAGTAGCTTTGTTCCGTTGCTGTTTGTTTCTATGCTGTTGGCTTGTACTGGCAAAAATGGTCATCAAAACTTGTAATTTCAATACATGTGTGTTTAAAACTGATGTCTTCTCTGTCACATTGTGTACCCTTTATGAGAACTCATGGGAGAAAATTCTCCTAGGTCTCAGTTCCAGTAAACCTGTGCTTCTCCTGAACAAGTGATTTGTTTTTATCTTAAAGATTGTATTACTGTCTTGTCTTGTTTTCTGGGCAGCTCTAAGCCAAATTGTGGTTCACCTATAGCTACTGTATAGAACCTTATGAGTTACGCTTTTGTGTAGTAAATATGTTGTTTTCCTCTCATTTTCTCTTAACTCCAGTTTTCTTCACTATTTAACTTACTCAATTAGAGCAGATGTATTTTTGTTCCAGTAAAGTCTCAGATCTGAATATTTTAGACTACGTTAGATAAGAACTTGCCATAGCCTGCACTGAAACAATTACTGCACCCTTAAGTGATGCCAGTAACTACACAGATTACTTTAAAAGGTGCCGTTAAGCAAAATCAGTAAACACGAGGGCAAATTTAGAAATGCTATCTATTGATAGCTATTGGTAGCTTCTTGGCCAGAGCACAATATTAGTAAACTCAAGTTATGATTTTAACCGTTGCCTCAGAGCAGATGCTACTTACCGTTTTGATATTTATCACTGACAGAAAAGTGATAAATATCAGAAAGTGACAAAAGTGATCTTTTCCATAAGATGTTACAGAAAAACCTGAACGAAATTTTTGGCCAACCCAATAGAACAGTGTTCTGTTATCTCCAGATAAAACAAATAATTAAAAATACAGCCAATGTATACTCAGTAGATGAAAGGTAGCATTTTAGATACAGGGAAGATTAGGTATAGACTTCACATGTCCTAGTGTAATGTTTGCAAATCAGCTAATTGTACTCAGAGTTACTAATGTTAGTACCTGAAATCCTTTGCTGCAGTATGAAATACAAAACCCATCTTGGGGTGATTAAGCTCATGAGCGGAGAAGTCAAGAATGACCTGATCCGCCAGTCTAGTTTTCCAGTTCCCTATATAACAAACATGTAATGACTAACCCAACAGGTATTTCCATTTCTCTTCTTCGCCACCTCCAAAATAAGAATTGGAGAAACTTGTCTCACCACCCCTTGCAGCTGTTTGAGCCTGTGACACATACAGTCAGTGACACACATGGGCATTTGCTGGTAGCTTCTGGGAGATGCCTCGCTTTTCTTGTAAGAAGGTAAATGTGTTACCGACCTCGCCTCTCCAGCTTCCTCCTGTTTTGACCTCAGGTGCTATCCAGAGGTATCACAAAAACCACGTTGCAAACAAGGTGTGTGAGAAGCGTGGGGGAAGAGGAAGAGAATCACAGAGACTCCAGCTACTTATCAATCCACCCTGAGTTGTAACTTTTTGTTAATTACGCCAAAATAAAAATTATCTTAAATTTGGATTGTAGGTTGTAAGCTTCAGGAGAAAATAAGAGGCCTTCCTGTGATGATACTGTATATCACCAAAGGAAAAAAGGAGAAAAAAGTTTTGAAAGCTAGAGGGAAGATAAGAAATCTATTAGACATATCAAAGGTCACTTTACATTTGACGCTTCTTTTGACAAATATGAATGAAAAGATCTATTATTCGATGTATAGATATTAGTCTGGTCAGGTAACTAAAACAGCACCACAGACTGGATGGCTGAAACAATGAATGTACAGTGGAGGCTGGGCACCAAGATCTAGGGGCTAGCAGGGTTGGTGTCTGATGAAGATTGTCCCTGGGGTTGCAGTCAGCGGCTTTCTCATTGTGGCCTCAGGTGGCCCTTTCTTAGGGTGTGTCTCAGAAGTACAGTAGTCCTGTTGGGTCAGGGCCCTACCCTTGTGACCTCGTTTAACCTTAATTACTCCCCTGTGAGTATGCATGCATGTGTGTGCTCGGTCGTGTCTGACTCTGCAAACCCCTGGACTATAACCCACCAGGCTCCTCTGTCCATGGGATTTCCCAGGCGAGAATACTGGCGTGCATTGCCGCTCTCTGCTCCAGGGGATCTTCCAAATCCAGGGATCGAGCCCACGGCTACTGCATTGCAGGTGGATTCTTTGCTACTGAGCCACTTCAGAAGCCAGAGGCTCCATTTACAAACACAGCCAACACTCGGGAGGTGGGACTTCAATGTATCAATCTGGGGAGAACATGAACATTCAGTCCCTAACAGTATGGAATGAATGTGACATCATTAAATGTCTACAAAGATTTTTCTTCATTCAAAAGGTAAAAGGAGAGAGACTAAAAAAGAAAAAACCACCACCAGCCTATTCTTTCATCTGTTCATTCAACAACACTTGAGTATCTACTGTGTATCTGCTCTGGGTTATAAAAATCGTTGAGAAGTATGTGATCCCTCCCAGGAGTTCAGAGTGAATGGATGTTTCTATGATCTGTAGCAGCATGAGGTAGACTGGTAATAGAGAGATTCGTGATGAGCTATGGAAATGAGAGGACAGGAAAGGGGCAGATCGTGACAAGCAGCAGGAGTCCAGTGCTTTAGCTGTTTTAAAGCAGAACGCAAGGGCGCAGCAAGCAGAAAGTCAGCTCCAGCTGTCGGGGTCCAGCCCCAACAGGACCAGGAATTCCCGAGGGATGAGTGGCGTCAGCAAGGAAGAAGACAGACACACACACAAGGTTGCGTAGAAGAGGTAGCTTTTTTTATTTCTAGGAAGCTCAGTTTTTATAGAATGAACGTTACCTCCCCCTTAAGTCACCACATGCTACATTAGATATTGGTTTCGTGCTCCTGTCAGTATTTTTCTTTCCCATGTTTTTCCCCTCTGCATTCATCTAGAACGTTTCCGATTACAGGGTTTTTTCTTAAATGTCCCGTACATAGTCTTCTTGCCTCAATGGCCTAACATTTTCATTCTAACAAAAACAGTGTTCTACAAATCTCAGGTATAGTGTAAATTCTTTGGACAATAAAACATGGGAAGGGTCACGGTAACATGTTTGACATTTCTGAGAATAGTACCATGAGAAAAACCTTGATATTTTTCTTTACCTGAAACCACAAAATCTCAATTTACAATGATTAACTATTAAACAGCAAAAACACCTCTAAAGCAGCAAAACACGTCTATTAATAGTAAGATAATGGCAGTGAAGCTGGTTAATATAAATCTTCTATTGAAATCCTATGTACCCCATTTCCTAACTCTACAAAAATACCCATAATCTTCCATGTTGTTTAAAGAAAGGAAAACAATGAACAAATAGCAGCAAGGAAATAGCGATAATGAAAACCCTCTCAACCAAGAAGCAAGTAAACTGAAGCAGTATATCTACTTCTAAACCTAAATGCCTCTACTCTTTTCTATTCTAGAACATTATAATCTTTTAAGCAAGCAGCCAAACTATACCTATGGTTTTTTTTTTTTTGACTTGATGTTTATGGTCGTGTCCTGAGCCAGAGCAATCATGAGCATTTCCAAAAAGCCTTGGACTTTTCCAGGGAGGACTTATTACTATATATTATATTTCCAAAAATTAATAGAAAGCCCAACAACAGTTAAGACAGAAAGAAGAAAGGGACATACCGGGCCCCGGGACAACCTCGAGGGGAAGAGCTGCCTTGCAGATTCCTCTCTCTCCCCCCGGCGGCTCCCGAGGGGACATATTGGACCAGGGGCAGCCCCGTGTGAGGAAGAGCTGCCTTGCAGGTTCCTCTCTCATCCCATGACTTTGTCATGGACTGGGCGCATCCGGGCGGCTCCCGACATCCAGTCTACTCAAGACACAAGTATTATTAGCCCTAATTCCCCCTCCCTCTTCCCATGCCTTAGATACAGCTACAAAATGCAAAAGTCTGCTTCCCTGATGTAATAGATCGGAGACACATACTGTGATACACACAGTAAACGTTTCAATGTAGGGCACATACTGTATATTCATTTACCAATTTTCTGTCAGCGGTTCAAACTTTTACTTGGTATGGTTTCACTAGATTGAGAGTTTCTGCTTCTCGCTCTTGATAAGCCACACCTCTAGCGCTTCGTCTGAATCTCAGACATACCCCAGGTCCTAACTGGCTCTTCTCCTCCAAGTCTTAGGTTAAATGTTACCTCTTCAGGCAACCTAAAATAGTCCTCAAAACAGTCACTTCGATTTCAGTTTTCTTATTTTGTTATTATCTGTTCCACTTGCCCGCCTCCCCAGAGGCTGCCCCAAAAGGCAAAGCTTTGCCTATTTTCCTCTAATCCCTGCCTGCCCCACAACTACCAAGCTTAGAAAGAAATGGCAGATGCTCACAATATTTATTGAATAACCTAAGTTAGGAAAATAGTAGAGAAAATAGAGGTATTTGAAAGGAAAATTTAAGTCTTCGGAATTGATACTTTCTGTGGGTCACTGTGCTGCCAACTGAGGAAGAGAATAATGCAGGAAGAGGGAGGTTTAGGGGCAGACTCAGCCTGGGACGCGCTGGATTTGGAATACGACAGGTCATCCAAGTGAAGCTCTCTAGCAGGCATTTGGACACAGTCATCCAAAATTCAGAGGAGCGGTCTGCCTTGTAGAACTCAAGTCAGATTCATAGGATTAACTGTTCTTCACATCCGTTGCCTATTCTGCATTGATCTAAAACCTATCAGGGCCCCGTATGTTAGCAGTACTAAAACGAACACCAGAAATGCATGACCCCAGGTGTACTACTGTGACAAGCATCATAGAAATACGCTTAATGGGCCCAGGTGTCTCATCCAGTTAATTTGTTTTTCATTCCAAAAGTAATTTGTATTCAGAGAGAACCGTGTTTTTCTTCTTCATTTAGAGGGGACACAATAAGAGCACCATACCACAGTTTTGTCTTATTTTGGCTAATTTTAATATTTAGCATTTAAAGTAAAGGTTAAGAAAAATTCAAATATACAGTAAAATTTAAATACTTCAACCTCACTAGTAATCAGATATAGTTGCGCTTTTTTTATCTATTTTCACTAGAGTTGGAGCAATGAAGTCTGTGTATTGCTGGTAGGAGTATGAACTGGTTCAAGAACAGTGTTTCTGGAGTTGATTTGACTACATACAGCCAAACTACTAAAAATGTTCATAGCCTTCAACCTAGCAATTACACTTTGAGGAACTTATACAAAAGAAATATATATGATGTTTAAAAATTTTGCTTAAAGGATATACATCACATTTATCTTGAACATGTCAGCCAGTTTCCAGTACTGAGGGGATTTTGTCAAATATTTTATGATAGATAAAAAGTGGACTGTTTTGTACCCAATAATGCAATGTTACAGAAGACTTAAAGATATTCATGATATAATTAAAAGAAGCAGAATTCAAGATAGTATTATCTGACTTTTAGAAGTAAGGTGTACAATATTTATGCATTTGTATACAGAAAAAATAAAATCATAGTCATGGTTATCTACTTGATGGAATTATGAAGGAACCTTATTTCCTTCCTGTCATGAATCTGTATTCTCTCTCTTTTCTATAATAAGCATGTACTGAAAAAAGTCTTTGTAATTTTTAAATTATTTTCAAGCTAACAGTAATTAGTATGTGTAGTACCCCATCATCTACAGTGTGTTTGTCTCAAGGCAAATTCCTTCATCTACTTCACTCCTATCAAAGGAAGACAGTGCCATCCACACCACGGCACTATGGTGGTCCAAACGGAGTGTGAAAATCATAAACTTGGTCTGTCCCGGAGGAGGCACTTCTAAGTGAACAGACTAACAAACGACCCCCTGCACCCAACAGCATCACCTTGTCCCTTCAGGAGTCTCCCTGTGGACAGGAAGACACTGGAAATCCTTCATGAAACTGACATTGGTGGACGGACTGAATGTCATTTGTTAACTAACCTTGTTATTCCATCATTCACCCTATCTTTCACATTTTGAAAGCTCGAGCAGGCTCTGTCTGCTTTACTGATGGTCTTTGTTCTAACCACGCTTCGCCATGACGTAATCCGTTGAGAATGCATGTTAAGTCGCTCAGTCGTGTCCCACTCTTTGGGACACCATGGACTGTAGCCCACCAGGCTCCCCTGCCCACGGGATTCTCCAGGCAAGAGTCCTGGAGTGGGTGGGTTGCCATGCCCTCCTCCAGGGGATCTTCCCGACCCCGAGATCGAATCCACGTTTCCTGTGTCTCCTGCGCTGGCAGGCAGGTTCTTTCCCACTAGTGCTGCGTGGGAAGCCCTGTCTATCATGTGCTTAGCCCTTTCAATCGTGTCCGACCCTCTGTCACCCCACGGACTGCAGCCGCCAGGCTCCTCTGTCCTTGGGGCTCCCCAGGCAGGAACACTGGAGTGGGGTGCCCTGCTCGCTTCCAGGGGATCTTCCCCACCCAGGGATCAAACCCCCCTCTCCTCCATCTCCTGCATTGGCAGGTGGACACTTGCTGGCACCACCTGGGGTAGAGGATGGCCCTTCAGATTAATCTTAAAATGCTTTTTCAATATATAGGATAATGGAAATCTGCATAATGATTGCAATGGGGCAATTTATAAAGTTTGAACTGGTGATTAAGCAAGAATAATTTAAAGCAAATATTTGTGTGGACAAACAGGGCTTCAGGGGGCTTCCCAGGTGGCGTTAGTGGTAAAGAACCCACCTGCCAACACAGGAGACATAGGAGACTCAGGTTCGATTCCTGGGTTGGGAAGATCCCCTGGAGGAGGGCACGGCAACCCGCTCCAGTATTCTTGCTGGAGAATCCCATGGACAGAGGAGCCTGGCGGGCTACAGTCCGTGGGGTCGCAAAGAGTTGGACAAGACAGAAGCAATTTAGCACGCATGCATGGGGCTTCAGGAAGGCAGATTAGTTAGAGATGAAAGGTAAGTGGAGACTTTTGTAAAGAAATAATGGGAGATTTCCAAGTGAGCCAGGCCAAACACAAAGAGATGGTACAGATTTGGAGTTTGCTCAAAAATGACACGTCGGGCCACCTCAACTAAATGGGCCCACAAGCAGTGCAAACGGTTTGCCAGAAGGATACAGATCGCTTCCAAGCCAGCCTCCAGCCTGGCGACTCACGCAGCACACTCGGGGCAACAACCACACGAAGTCACGGACGCAGAGAAACCACCGGTTCCCTCCCCGTGTTCCGTCTGCCCGCTGAAGTGGAAGCACGTCAGCCCACCTCCTGCCGAACAAAGGAACCCCTGCCGCGCCACCATCACCTAGAGTTACTTCTATTTCTGATGTCTTCATGCATTCATGTTCCACAAAAGACTGTCAATCACCGGCTCTAATTTTATACTCATTAATCAAAATAAGGGCTGTGCTTTTGCTTAAAATGGATTAATAATGCTTTACTTATGATTATGGACAGGAATTGGAAGACAGAGGAAGAAGTGAAAGATGGCCCAAGGTGAACTAATGAAAGTATGCATAATGAGGAAGAGCAAGTTACAACAGCATTTGGGCTCATGCCCCAGAAATGCAGGAAAGATGAGCAGAAAAATACGGTGGATAAAAGTGGAACAGACAAAAACGGGAGGGCACTCAGTGTGGGAGGCTGATAATTCCGTTTCAGACCTCAATCCTTCAGATGCTCCATCAATGATTTATTTAGCAGGATCTTGGAGAAACTGGTTTTATAATACGTGAACGGCTTTATGTCCAAGTAAGATTTTACTGTATGTGTTGAAAGATTTAAATATGTTTAGAAATGTCTTTCGTTTTTTAGCTAGGTAATACATTAATTTCTCCTTTACGGAGGAAACTTTGTGGCTGATACAGCTTGTGTGTATGTGTGTGTGTGTGTGTGTGTGTGTGTGTGTGTTGCTTAGTCGTGTCCAACTCTTTGCAACCCAATGGACTGCAGCCCACCAGGCTCCTCCGTCCATGGGATTCTCCAAAACCCAATGGACTGCAGCACTCC
Organism: Cervus canadensis; assembly: GCF_019320065.1. NCBI lineage: Eukaryota > Metazoa > Chordata > Mammalia > Artiodactyla > Cervidae > Cervus > Cervus canadensis. Next base: position 76,280,594 of record NC_057397.1, read on the forward strand.
TCCGGAGTGGAGTTGTCATTCCCTTCTCCAGCGGATCTTCCAGGCCCAGGGATTGAACCCAGATCTCCTGCATTGCAGGCGGATTCTTTACCATCTGAGTCACCAGGGAAGCCCCTGATATAGTTTACGTGGATATATTCATAAAGCCATCCTCAAAATATTGTGTAAAAATCTGTGGGGTTTACTTTTCTGAATATGTCATATCTACAAAATGTTTCCTTATTTTCTCCAGTTCTTGGAACCCCAGAACCTTCCAAGTTCACTTACCCCTTAATCTGAAGCTAGTTAAGAATATACTTTAAAATTAAACAGACCTACGCTTGGGTTCTTGCTTCTTACCAAGTAAAGCAGATTACCTCGCCTCTCTGAGCCTCGGTGCTCATTTGAAACAGAGATAATGAGAGTGCTCACCAGCTTGTTGTGTTGAAAGGCGGACACGTGGAAGGGCGTGTCGGGCGTGCAGGTGTGGACCCGGCATCTCCTGAGGCTTGGGAACAGCCGAGCCCAGGGCAGCGGGGGCTTGACCGGGTGCTGAGCGGGCTTGTCTGTGCACAGGCGAGTCACTTCCGCCTCACGCGGTGCCCACCGGCTGTGCCACTGGGAGCTCAGAGTGCAGCCGCAGCCGGAGGCGCAGGAGGAGCAGAGGAAGCTCCCTGAGACGCGGAGCTGTCCATATTCCTACCAGTCAGAGTTGTCTTTGGTGATGGTGGGATCTCTGCGCATGTTCACGGACTTGCACGTTTAAGGCACCCTAGTTGACACTTAATCTGAGGTCACCTCCTCAAGGTCACCTCTCACTCTGCTTCCGACTTCTCAGTCACACTAGCCTTTTCAGCACCTGGAATGCTCTACTTTCCTGCCCCAAACCTTCAGGGACGACATTATCGCTACATTTTCTTTCAATAGAAGAATAAAGCCAAAACCGACGGAAACCTCAACTTCCTGCTTCTGCAGTCTGTCCGATAAGTCTTGTTTTATGAGTGATGCTTACAAACTGTTCTATAAACATTGAAATGTAAAATGTAAATACATAAAGCGAATAGGCATGTGGTTTAAGGACACAAAGAAATAGGGAAATGAGAGAAGTTGATGTATTTGTTGTCAGATATCAAATTCCTTCAAACATTCTTGGAAGCGTTTTTCTTTTGGTCTAGTCTCACCTTTCAAATATGTCAGAGGAATACTATTGATTCAGTGTGCTGTCAAGGCATAAAAAGCTGATACAGAAGTCACTTCCTAAATTTATTTTCAAGGTACAGAACAGCCATCCTGACCAGACAGCATGCCTTGTGCCTTGGTCGATGCCTTACTCAATTGCATAGAGAGGTTTTAATTTTAAAATGTTTGAAAGTAAATATTATTTGAGTAATGTTATTCCATTCTTTGTTCACAAGCTTCTGCTAAGAAGTGACATCATCTAAGAAATTTGTATTTTGAGATATGTAAATAAGAATTTCCTCATGTACATGCTAAGTCACTTCAGTCGTGTCTGACTCTTTGTGACCCCATTGACTGTAGCCAGCCAGGCTCCTCTGTCCACGGGATTCTCTAGGCAAAGATCCTGGAATGGATTGCCATTTTCTCCTCCAGGAGATCTTCCCGACCCAGGGATCAAACCCACATCTCTTATGTCTCCTGCATTGGCAGGCGGGCTCTTTACTACTCACACCACCTGGGAAGCTCTAAGAACTTCCTTAAATTTAACCAGTTTACTCATGAAATTCTTGCCCACATCAATAGCGTTTCTGGAAAAATGATGGCAACAAAAACACAATCTGCGCTGGCCTTGGATTCTGTCTACAGAAATATGACAGGAACATTTTAGACTTTGCTCTCAATTACCCAACGTTTTGTGGTCTGTATGCCCACCTGAACAGTAGGGCCGGCTCTGGACACGTGTGCAGTGAACAAGGCCCTTCCTGACCCAGCTACTTCCGCAGGCCCCTCTGAGGGCCCCGGACCCCAGACATCCTGTCTCCCAGCCCTGCATGGCGTGTCTCCACCGGGACGCCCCGGAAGGGGGGCCCCCAGCACCGTGTGTGTGCCTCTAGCAGGGCACTGACTGCTTTGGGTGGTACTTGTTTAAGTCCATTCCCCACGGAGATGCTCAGCACACGCACACCAGAGGTTCTACAGAAACGTGATTCATATGAATGGATGGCCTAATCTTGGAAATTAAAAATAATTTAAAAATAAGGTATCTGAACCTTTTAGCCCTCAGACAATTAATGCCTTATAATTAATATGGACTCAGAGGGTCTATTATAACTAGAAGTACTTTGATAATTAGCTGGTTTAAACTGACCCTCGGCAATAATCCCGTAAGTAGCAAATCTGCCTTTCCCCCAGAAGCTACTATGATTCGAAAAGCTCTCCCACAGCGGCTGAGGGGTGCAAGTTTGCAGACAGACTCTACTTCACTAGCTCCAAATCCTAGAACTGTCATGGCTGATGGGGCCCATCAAGTAAGTCTTCTGCTCCAAACCCTCATCTTACAGGTAAAACCTCACTCCAGGAAGATGACCTGAACACTGACCGAGCGGTAGAATGCTGTGGAAAACAGGGCTCTGATACCCCGCCCGCTGCTGTTGTGTTTGGTTCTATCCATAAAGATGGCATGGATGTTGGATCATAGCCGCTATCTGTGTGTTAACTTTTTCACAGCCACCGGAGAGAGGTTCTCAATTTTGTCCTTGAGTCCAGACTCCAGTTCTACCGTTTAGGCTTACATCGATCGAAGAGACTAGTGAAGAAAGGTCATCAACATATTTTAAGTAATTAGTTATTTAGTTGAAGTGTAGTTGCTTTAAAATGTTGTGTTACTTTCTGCTGTGCATCAGAGTGAATCAGCCACATGTATACATATATTCCCTCTTCCTTGGGTTACATGCATCACATTTTAATACCAGTAAGTGTGATGCGTGTGTGCTAAGCTGTTCCAGTCCTTTCCGGCCCTTTGTGACCCCCATGGACTATAGCCCACCAGTATCCTCTGTCCATGGCAAGAACACTGGAGTGGGGCACCATGCTGTCCTCCAGGGGATCTTGCAGACTCAGGAGTCGAACCTGCGTCTCTTACATCTCCTGCCTTGGCAAGCAGGTTCTTCACCACTAGTGCCCCCTGGGGAGCTCAGTATAGATCAGTCAATTCAGTTCAGTTCAGTCGCTCAGTCGTGTCCGACTCTTTGCGACCCCATGAACCTCAGCACGCCAGGCCTCCCTGTCCATCACAAACTCCCCGAGTTTACCCAAACTCCTGTCCATTGACTCAGTGATGCCATCCAACCATCTCATCCTCTGTCGTCCCCTTCTCCTCCTGCCTTCAATCTTTCCCAGCATCAGGGTCTTTTCCAACGAGTCAGCTGTTCACATCAGGTGGCCAAAGTACTGGAGTTTCAGCTTCAACATCAGTCCTTCCAATGAACACCCAAGACTGATCTCCTTTAGGATGGACTTGTTGGATCTCCTTGCAGTCCAAGGGACTCTCAAGAGTCTTCTCCAACACCGCAGTTCAAAAGCATCAATTCTTTGGCGCTCAGCTTTCTTCACAGTCCAACTCGCACATCCATACACGACCACTGGAAAAACCATAGCCTCAACTAGACAGACCTTTGTTGGCAAAGTAATGTCTCTGCTTTTTAATATGCTATGTAGGTTGGTCATAACTTTCCTTCCAGTGGTCAAGCATCTTTTAATTTCATGGCTGCAATCACCATCTGCAGTGATTTTGGAGCCAAAAAAAATAAAGTCTGTCAGTTTCCACTGTTTCCCCATCTATTTGCCATGAAGTGATGGGACCGGATGCCATGATCTTAGTTTTCTGAATTTTGAGCTTTAAGCCAACTTTTTCACTCTCCTCTTTCACTTTCATCAAGAGGCTCTTTAGTTCCTCTTCACTTTCTGCCATAAGAGTGGTGTCATCTGCATATCTGAGGTTATTGATATTTCTCCCAGAAATCTTGATTCCAGCTTGTGCATCTTCCAGCCCAGCATTTCTCATGATGTACTCTGCATATAAGTTAAATAAGCAGGGTGACAATATACAGCCTTGAAGTACTCCTTCTCCTATTTGGAACCAGTCTGTTGTTCCATGTCCAGTTCTAACTGTTGCTTCCTGACCTGCATATAGGTTTCTCAAGAGGCAGGTCAGGTGGTCTGGTATGCCCATCTCTTTCAGAATTTTCCACAGTTTATTGTGATCTACACAGTCAAAGGCTTTGGCATAGTCAATAAAGCAGAAATAAATGTTTTTCTGGAACTCTCTTGCTTTTTTGATGATCCAGTGGATGTTGGCAATTTGATCTCTGGTTCCTCTGCCTTTTCTAAAACCAGCTTGAATATCTGGACGTTCACGCTTCATGTATTTCTGAAGCCTGGCTTGGAGAATTTTAAGCATCACTTTACTAGTGTGTGAGATGAGTGCAATTGTGCGGTAGTTTGAGCATTCTTTGGCATTGCCTTTCTTTGCAATTGGAATGAAAATTGACCTTTTCCAGTCCTGTGGCCACTGGTGAGTTTTCCAAATTTGCTGGCATATTGAGTGCAGCACTTTAACAGCATCATCTTTCAGGATTTGAAATAAGTGGAGTCGCTCAGTCGTGTCTGACTCTTTGCGACCCCTTAGACTGTAGCCTACCAGGCTCCTCCGTCCGTGGGATTTTCCAGGCAATAGTACTGGAGTGGGCTGCCATTTCCTTCTCCAGGGGGAATCTTCCTGACCCAGGGATCGAACCTGGATCTCCCACATTGTAGACAGATGCTTTACCATCTGAGCCATCAGGGAAGATCTGGATTTGAAATAGCTAACTGGAATTCCATCACCTCCACTAGCTTTGTTTGTGGTGATGCTTCCTAAGGCCCACTTGACTTCACATTCCAGGATGTCTGACTTTAAGTGAGTGATCACACCATCATGATTATCTGGGTTGTGAAGATCTTTTTTGTACAGTTCTTCTGTGTATTCTTGCCACCTCTGCTTCTGTTAGGTCCATACCATTTCTGTCCTTTATTGAACCCATCTTTGCATGAAATGTTCCCTTGGTATCTCTCATTTTCTTGAAGAGATCTCTAGTCTTTCCCATTCTGTTGTTTTCCTCTATTTCTTTGCACTGATCACTGAGGAAGGCTTTCTTATCTCTCCTTGCTATTCTTTGGAACTCTGAATTCAAATGGGAATATCTTTCCTTTTCTCCTTTGCTTTTCGCTTCCCTTCTTTTCACAGGTATATGTAAGGCCTCCTCAGACAGCCATTTTGCTCTTTTGCATTTTTTTTCTTGGGGATGGTCTTGATCTCTGTCTCCTGTACAATGTCACAAACCTCCCTCCATAGTTCATCAGGCACTCTATCAGATCTGGTCCCTTCAATCTATTTCTCACTTCCACTGTATAGTCATAAGGGATTTGATTTAGGTCATACTTGAATGGTGTAGTGGTTTTCTCCACTTTCTTCAATTTCAGTCTGAATGTGGCGATAAGGAGTTCATGATCTGAGCCACAGTCAGCGAGCAGGGTCAATAGCTTCCAGACTGAGCCTGGCTGCGCGCATCCTATCCTCCTTCCTGAAGGCCTTGAGAATCGCTGCCCATTCCAACGCTGGAAGCTCGCAGCTAAGGATCGCTGTGGCTCTGAATTTACTCAGTGTTGCGCCCTCAGTCGCAGCTGCAATCTTGTCCCGATTCCTCTCTGCCCTGAGCCCTGAAAAACCCGCCCCTGGGAGCCGCCTGCTGGAGAGGTTACTGGTGCCTCTCGCATGGCTGAGCAAGCACGTTGGCTCCTACCAGTCCCTTGAGAAGCAGTCAGCCCAGGCGACCCCCAGGGAGCGCCGTCGCAGGCCCCTGTGCTGGGGAGGAGCCCCCAGCGCTCTTGCAGCAAACTTGGGGTGGTCACCGGCCGCCTCACCTCACCGGTGCACAAAACGGAGCGTGAGACGAAGCAAAACAGGGTCCCAAAGACAACCGACTTTCAGGCTCAGTTAAATCATACAGGTGGCCTTGCTGCCTAGGTCTATAAAGAAGCAGGTATCCGTTCTAAAATGTCGATGAATAAAATCCAAACAGCATTTTTTCACGAAAGGGGCTGCCTCTGGCCGAGTTTAGCCGGTTGCTAGTCTTGGCCTTGGCGTTGAGCTCGGAGGGCCTCCTGGTGGAGGGACGCCGGTGGGAGGGGCGCCGGGGAGGGGCGTGGTGGGAGGGGCGGCGGTGGGAGGGGCGACGGGGAGGGGCGCCGGTGGGAGGGGCGACGGGGAGGGGCGTGGTGGGAGGGGCGCCGGTGGGCGGGGCGCCGGGGAGGGGCGTGGTGGGAGGGGCGGCGGTGGGAGGGGCGCCCGTGGGGGGGACGCCGGTGGGGGGGGCGCCCGTGGGGGCGACGCCGGTGGGAGGGGCGCCGGCGGGAGGGGCCCCGGCCGGCGGGGCGGTGGCGGGAGTGACGCCCGTGGCCCAGGGTGGCATCGCGGCCTCCGGGGAAGCGAGTCCGGGGAACCAAGGCCCGCGGGTCTGGGCCAGGCCGCTGTTCCAGGGTCTGTCTGACTGTAAGGAGGTGAAGCCCAGGAGGCGTCTTCTTGAGTGACTGTCTCATCTGAGAAAACTGGGCTACCATCCCAGCCAGATCTTCAAGAGCCAAAGAGGAAGGCATTTCATTTACTGTAGAATTTTTGGTCAATTGTTACCTTCACAAGGGAGGAACATAAAACTGACTTTTGCCTTACTCACACTTATATCTGAAATTCCAAAAATCATTATCAACTACTTTTTCATTGTAGCCGACTTCAGTGTATCCGTTTGTGTTATTTGACCTATTTTTCACTTAGGATACCAGCTACACAAGGTTGAAAGTTGCCTGTTTCTAAAAGTTTTTCGTAATTCTACTCCCTATATTACCTTTTTCTCACATTCTCTTTATTCTGTTTTCAAAACTTTTCTTGGGCTTTAACTCCTTTTTTACTTCAGCTAGTTTTCTAAACACTGTATGCTCGATAACTTTTGTCACCTTATTTTGAAAAAATGAAATTCTTCCTCTTTACTCCACGTCTTGCTTTTGAAGAAGACGTTCAGAGAGAAGTGGCTTTGCTCAAATAATTAAAAGAAAGCTGCTTCCTGACTGCGTGGAAATAGGTTTTTCCACACTGTCAAAGTACACGGTAGAAGCTAGAAAGCCTCCTGGACTTCCCGTGGTCCCAGTCCTTCCTCGTTGCGATTCCCACCGCCCGGCTGTTGGCCAGTCCTCTCCCAGCCCCCAGCCCGCCGCATTCTCTCCACGGCTGCAGTCACGAGCTGCATGCTCTGACCCTCCCGCAGACCGCCCTCCGCAGCCCTGGGGTCACCGACGGGCCGCACACCCACACCGGTCTCCGCCCCACCCCTGGCCCGCCCGCCTCCTGGTACCCTCTGCCCAGAAAGGCCCCCGCGTCCGCCGAGCCTCTCGAACCCGAGGTGAGCGCCTCTGGCCTCCCTGCGCCCAGTCCCCGAAGCCCGGGTGGGTCTCCTCAGCTCACTTTGGCCCCTCTAGCTGTGTCTCTGTTTTTGTGACAGGCTGCGCTTTGTAAACCGCAAGTTGAGCAGCACTTAAAAATCTTCCCTTGCCTTCCCAGTACCTTCAGCGTGACCCAAACCCTCCCTTAGGGTACGGAGGCCTTCGGCACCCGCTCCCAGGGGCCTCACCTTTCCCCAGGCGCCGTCCCTAACCTTCCCCTCCCGCTGTGCCGGTCCCCCTGGAGCCCGGCCTTCTCTTTCACCATGCCCATCGGCAGCGCAGACCAGACCTTTTCAGCACTCAACCCGGCAACAGCTGGTCCGGAAGGCCAGCCCAAGGCAGCCAGGCAAGGCTGGAACCCTCACACATCACACTGCACTGCCTTGGGTGTGCCCGCGTCCCCTGACCAGACTTCCTGAGGGCACGGAACTGTGCTTACCCGTTTCTGAAAACCTAGTGCCCGCCAGAGTGGTCGCTGCGTACACTGGAGAAGCTGTGAGCAAGGGAACAATGGAGAATTTTTGCAACTTCTCATGTGCCGGGCACAACATGGATGTTGCCTGTATTGTTATATTTAATCCTAATTTTGACCGTGTAAAGATATCTTCAATACTTATCTGACACACGAAGGAAATGAAGACCAACAAAGTTCAATGATGGAAGGTCACTGCGGTGGAAGCTGTAACGTAACTTCCGAATCCCCTTCAGCAGAGGACTGACGGGCTCACCCCCTGGCAGCGTGGCCTGTGGCTCTCCTCACCCCGGGACCATGCCCTCTGCCAGGCAGCCGCACTCTGAGTGAGCGCCTCGGGGTTGCCCGCGCTCAGGCACGGCTCCCTGGTGCCCTCTGGGGTCAGCAAGGCCTCCCGTGAGCCCGCACCGCCCCTCAGCTTCTCTGTCTGATCCCGTCCTGGGGCATGGATGCCGCAAGTCGGCCTCCTTCAGCTTGCTGTGTTCTCTTCCCAGGGAGCCTCGCCAGGAGGAGTCCGGCGGCCAGTCATTGATGGACCGCGTGGACCAGACCGCGGCCCACCTCAGCGGCTCTGCTGGTGGGTCCCTGGACTGCACCCCTCCTGTGGTAATCAGGCCTTTCTTTCCTTTGTGTCCGCGGTACTCAGCGCAGGTGTTCAACAAGCATCTGTCAGTCAGCTTTTGCTCTTTTGGCTTGGTTGCTTAGGCTCATTTGTTGACAGTTCTCGCCCTCGGAAACCTCACAATGAAGTCTGCTGCCTCGAAGGGGCAGGCAAGTGATCTTCTCAACTCATGACTTAGGCTCAGGTCAGAAGTGGTCAACTTAGTTGCAATACCGAAACCCTCTAATGTTCGACTTTGTTTTCTTTATTATAATGTTTTCAGAAACTCATTTAGCAGTTATATTTCTCCTCCTTAAATAACCAAGCCTGATCCAAGTCTTATTGATGTTATTTTACTAAGTATCTTTAAAGCCATTGAGAAGGGAATGTTTTAAGAGAAGGAGAGAGAACTCACAAGCGCTGACCCTGGGCCTGGAGGGTGTGTGTCACACGCGTCCTGTCCTGCACTGTGTGACCGGCGCTGAGTGACTTCACGTGTGCAGGCGTCAGAAGCCACGGGATGGCTCCATGCCCCAGATCCTGCACAGGCATCTTCAGGAACGAAGTCAGAGCGAAAGCAACTCAAATGCCTTTGAGCCTTCCTTTGAAAACATGATCTTGAACTTGTCAATCTTGACTAAAAACTACACAAGGGCTACATTTTCCAAGGGGACTCGGGAGTCAGCGTTCGAGCTATTATTGGCTCAGTCTTCTCAGCTAAAGTTTGCTTTCTTTCTCTGCAAAAAGCATACATGTTCATTAAAATAAAACCTCTGTCAGAAAAATGTTAGAAATGTAACCAATCTGGCCCAGTTTCCCAGGAGCTTCTGATACAGTTTTAGGCTTATGTAATTTTGTTATTTTGCATTGCCCGAAGTAAAATAATCTTCTTGTTGTTGTTCAGTCACTAAGTCGTGTCAGACTCTGCGGACAAAATAACCTTCTAGGAGATATACTAGTAGGACACATGCACTTTTTTCTCAGTCTGGACCTCTGCTGCCCTCTACAGCCAAAGAAAGACAAAGAATGATCTTTTCTTAGGTTCTACTTGCCTGGAACTTTTTTTTTTTTTTTTTTTTTAAGGCTTTTATGCACATGTCATCTCGTGAAGGAAGCACTTGTATCAGCAGAAATACAGGGAAGAAGTTAAGGATATAGGTATTGAACTAAGTGAAAATGTTAGTCGCTCAGTTGTGGCCAAGTCTTTGCAGCCCCATGGACTGTAGCCCGCCAGGCTCCTCTGTCCATGGATTCTCCAGAACACTGGAGTGGGCTGCCATGCCCTCCTCCAGGGGATCTTCCCAACCCAGGGATGGAACCCACGTCTCCTACACTGCAGGAAGATTCTTTACTGTCTGAGCCACCAAGAAAACTTGATTTCAAATTCTTCATCCTAATTAGCAATTGTATGACCTCAGAAAGTTGCTTCATCTTTTTGAGCCACTTTCAGATTTATTAATGACTACATATATTAATTAATTAATATCTAATTCAAAGCCATGTTTTACAAACTAGTGAAATATTGAGTAAGACCTTTTGCACTCAGTTGGCATAGAATTAGCACATGACAGGTGGTGACAATTGTTACCTAAATTGCCTCTGTTGCTTTGAGAATTGGCAAGAGGAGGAAGAAAGTAATTATTAAGCATTAATTTTGTATCAGGTACTGTACTAGTTTTACATATATATTCCCGTTTAATTCTCACGATAATCCAGTGATGTCAAGTATATAGTCATCCCATTATGTCATAAAGGTATTTCAGCCTCAGAGAAGTTAGGAAACTTTCCCAAGGTCACAGAGCTGGACTGTGGCCTACCTCAGAGCAGGGTCTGTGTCCTGCTTAAGCTCACAGCGTCTGTCACCAAGTAGTCTTTGGTGAAAGAATATATGAAAAAATGAATAATCTGGGGAACGCATAAAGTAAATATGAACCTTCTTTCCCAGGCAGTGCAGACTGTGCATATGTCACCCTCAAGGAAACAGGAGTCTTGCTGAAACGTTAACAAATCACGTGGACTGTTATTATGCTTTCGTAAAAGGCACAGAGAGCTCTGCACACCACTTTGTGCAGGATATTTTGTTTTATACATTTAGTTCCAAGTACTTAAGGAAATCTGTGTTCAGTTATTAACTGACTACCATGGAACAGAGACTTCACTGGACACACACAACAAAGACGACAGACAAAATAAATAGTTCAGAAAAGTAACTAAGCAAGCAAATAAGCTCAAGAAACAACAAACACTAAGGGAAGGATTATAATATTCACATATATGATATTCAAAATGTCCTGTCTTCAACAACAAAACAGCCTGACACACACAAATAAATGAGACAGTGTGCTCCAAGGGGAGCTCCACAAGGGGAAAGCCGTCAGTAGAAACTGACCTTAAAACAAGCCAGATGCTGGACTTATTAGACAAATATTTTAAATTGGCTATTTTAAAATATCTTCAAACAGCTAAAACAAACCATTTCTAAAACACTAAAGGAAAGCATGAGAATAATTTCTCACCAATAGCAAATATCAATGAAGAGAGAGATTTCATGAAAAAAGACCTAGCTGGAAATTCTGAAGTTGAAAAACACAGTATAACAACTGAAATGAAAATTCACTAGAGAAAATCACCAACAAACGAGCAGGCAGAGAGAAGGAATCAATGGGTTTGAAGACAGATCAACTAAGATTATCTAGTCTGAGAAGAAAAAATGGGGGGAAAAAATGAACAGAGTGTAAAAGACCTGTGTGAGACCACCAAGCAAAGTAACACATGTAATTGGATGCCCGAGGGAAGAGAAAGAGACAGAGAGAGGAAGAGGAAGGAGCAGAAAGAATATGTGAAAAAATAATGACAAATACTTCTCAACTTCAATGAAAGATATGAATCAACAAATCCAAGAAGCTCAATGAAACTCAAGCTGGAAAAACTCAAAACGTCTACACACATTTTAATCAAATTGTCAAAAGACAAGAATCTTTAAAGTAGCAAGACAGAAGAGACTCATCACGTACAAAGAATCCTCCATAAGATTAACAGCTGTTTTCTCATCAAAAACCATGGTGCCCAGAAGAAAGTAGCATATTCAAATTTTTAGGAGAAAAAAATTGTTACCCAAAATTTATAACTAGCAGAACTATTCTTTAAAAAAATGAAGGAGAAATTAAGAACTCCCTAATAAAGAAAAACTGAAAGAATTCATTGTCAGTAGACCTGCCTCACAAGACACGCTAAAAGGAGACCTTCAAGCAGTAATGAAAGGGCACCAGACTGTAATCTGAACCAACGCAAATAATGAAGAATAGCAGTAAAGGTAGCTACATAGGTAAGGGTTAACCAGCATGAGTATTTTTAGTTGTAACTCCTCTTTTTTCCTTTTTATTTAAAAGGCAAGTATATGATGTAATCACTGTAAGTCTGTGTTTACAGGCACACATGCCTAAAGATGTAGTTTATGCACTATAAAGGGGGATGGGAGATATATAGAAGCAAAGTTTTATATAATATTCAAGTTGTTTGTATTAATTTGAACTAGTTTGTTATAATTAAAGTGTTATTTGTAATCCCCAAGGAAATCACTAAGAAAATAAATCACACAGTGAAAGAAGCTGCAAGGGAATTAAAACAGTACACTAGAATGTATTTATTTGCTATTTATCTACTAACTTTTTGAAAGAAAGAAGAAATGGAGAAATTAAGGGGGAAAAGACATAAGACATATATTATAGAAAACAAGCACCAAAATGGCAAATACAGTAAGTACATTACATACGAATGATTAACTTCTCCAATGAAAAGGCAGAGATTGGGGAATGGATTAAAAAAAGAAATATCTAATTTTATGCTATCTACAAAAGGCTCATGGTAAATTAAAGCACAAATATAGGTTGAGAATAAAAAGATGGGAAAAGATACACCATGCAAAATGTAATCAAAAGAGAGCTGAGGAGAGTAGCTATACAAACACCAAAGTAGACTTTGAGACAGAGATGTTGATGTGGAAGTGACGGCAGGAAAACTAAAGTGAACCTCTAGCCTCTAATTGAATAGAGCTTTAGAGGTCACAGCTAGAAATACACATGCCAGCAGGACTGCTTCAACTTTAATCCCCATGCTGACTCAGAGCTCAGAGGATAGTGTTTATTAAATATTAGTTGATTGAATAAATGTATATGAGCAATTTAAGTCATTCTCTCATAGAAAGCATAGCTGAAGCTATAATTTAAAATGATACCTATGAATAGTATAGAAAAGAGAGAGCAAATAACTGAATTATTAAAAATCTGGGAAAGATTCACATTTATGAGTCAGGAAGAAGACTGAGCCCTCCAAAGAGAAAAAGATGCAAGAGTTGGGACTGACGGAGCACGGGAGAAAGTTGGAGCGTGACAATCAGCAGCCTTTCCAAGAGCAGGGGACAGACACATACTGTATTCATGTAGAGAGTATGTGCGACTGTTGGAGGAGGTGGTGACCCGCTCCGGTGTTCTTGCCTGGAGAATCCCATGAACAGGGGAGCCTGGTGGGCTACAGTCCATGGGGTCACAAAGAGCTGGACACGACTGCAGCTATACATGTCTTAACACACGTGTATAATTTGTACTTAAGCATATATGACCCACTTGGGCACATTTCATACATATAAACATACTACATAAAACCATGCCAAATGCCACCCATGTGTCACCCTTTCGGTGCTTCACAGAGAAGCCTGGATTGGAGATTTTTTCTGGATGCTGAAAAGAAACATTTACCCTCCTGATATCATAAGTAATACTGTAAAGACAGCCTTCAGTAGCCTGTGAATATCAGAAATGTTCAGGAGAAGGATTCATAATCAGAGGCATTGCCTACTTGCTCAGTGTTTGAACATCTCTCTTCTGAATAACAGTTTTACTGTTTTGCCCTGTCTGTACTTTGTCAATATATACTGTCTTTTCTTTTTTTTTTCCAAAACAATAGCTCCAATGTCTTCTATAAAGTGCAATAAAACTTCTGGTCAGCCAGGAAACAAATAATGTAAAGTAAATTTGAAGTTGAAGTATTTTAGCTAATTTAAGAAATACTGTGGATCACAACAAACTGGGAAATTCTTGAAGAGATGGGAATACCTGACCACCTTACTTGTCTCCTGAGAAAACTGTATGCAGGTCAGGAAGCAACAGTTAGAACCGGATATGGAACAACTGACTGGTTCAAAATTGGGAAACGAGGATGACAAGGCTATATATTGTCACCTTGCTTATTTAATTTATATGCAGAGTGCCTGCTCAGTCATTCAGTCATGGCCGACTCTTTGCAACCCCATGCACTGTAGCCCACCAGGCTCCTCTATCCATGGGATTCTCCAGACAAGAATACTGGAGTGGGTTGTCATGCCCTCCTCCAGGGGATCTTCCCAGCCCAGGGATCGAACCTACCACTCCTGCACTGCAGACAGATTCTTAATGGCTGAACCATCTGGAAAGCCCATTATATGCAGAATACATCATGCAAAATGCCAAGTTGCATGAAGCACAGGCAGGAATTAAGATTTCCTGGAGAAGTATCAACAACCACAAGTACAAGTGATACCACTAGGACTTTAGCAAAGAGGAACTAAAGAGCCTCTTGACGAAGGTGAAAGAGGAGAGTGAAAAATTTGGCTTGCAACTCAACATTCAAAAAACTAAGATTATGGCATCCAGTCCCATCACTTAATAGCAAACAGAAGAGGAAAAAGTGGAAGCAATGACAGATTTTATTTTCTTGAGCTCCAAAATCATTGCAGATGGTAACTGTAGCAATGAAATTAAAAGACACTGGTTCCTTGAAGGGAAAGCTATGACAAACCTGGATAGCATATTAAAAAGCAGAGACATTACTTTGCTGATAAAAGATCCCTATATTCAAAGCTATGGTTTTTCCAGTAGTTGTGTACGGATGTGAGAGTTGGACCATAAATTAGAAGGCTGAATGCTGAAGAACCGATGCTTTCAAATTGAGGTGCAGGAGAAGACTCTTGAGAGTCCCTCGGACAGCAAGGAGATCAAACCATTCCATCCTAAAAGAAATCAACCCTGAATATTTACTGGAAGGACTATTGCTAAAGCTGAGGCTCCAATACTTTGGCCACCTGTTGGAAAGAGTGGCTCATTTGAAAAGACCCTAATGCTGGGCAAGATTGAAGGCAGGAGGAGAAGGGGACGACAGAGGATGAGATGGTTGGATGGCGTCACCTTCTCAATGGACATGAATTTGAGCAAACTCTGGGAGGTAGTGGAGGACAGAGGAGCCTGGCGTGCCAAGTCTGGGTCAAAAAGAGTCAGACATTACTTAGCGGCTGAACAGCAACAAGAAATACCTTCTCCAGCAGAAACATCAGTATGTATCTTGAAGAAATGAAAAGTAGAGACATGAACTAGACTTTGACCAACAGTTTATAAGTTGGTTCCACTGGGCTGTAATGAAATGCTACCAAGGTATCCTTATTGGTCCTAGCTTCTCTGGAATTTTTCCTTTCTCTTTTTCTTTCTTCTTGCTTGGACTCCTAACTTTAACAGATTATTCAGTTTGTTTTAGTAAGACGTAAACGATTGTGGTGTGTAAAGTATCTACTACTCCAGTTTCTACTAAATAAATCAGTGCTCAGACTCAGTGTTTGCCAAGAAGGAGGAAATGCTGCAGTTAAACTTAATCATTCTCCGTGGGTGAGTGGGCATTTGCTGTTTGAGGTAGTATTTTAGATTTAGAAGGCCAACATCCATTCTGTCTTCTTCAGGTAAGAGAACCTTGATTACGCTTTAGCAAACCTCCCTTCCCGCTTCTCAGCTCATGAGCATCCAGGAAGCTTGGCCAATCAAATATTCTGGCTTTGAAATTTGATCCTGAACGGGATACCAGCTTCTTCACAATGGCCGCAGCTTACCTTTCCTTGTTGTTGGGGACTGAGAAGACGGGGTCCCTCAGTCTGAGCTCCAGGGCCTCTGGTTTCATTCCTCTGATTTGCACTTCCAGCATTTTCTTTGATTATGGAAACTATCCAAATCACTTCTAAAGAATCCAGGTTTGTCTCTTAAGTTGTGCTGAGTGTGCTGCATGCATGCATGCCAGTTGCTCAGTCGGGTCTGACTCTCTGACCCCACGGACTGTGGCCCTCCAGGCCCCTCTGTCCACGGGATTCTCCAGGCAGGAACCCTGGAGTGGGCTGCCATGCCCTCCTCCAGGGGATCTTCCTGACCCAGGAATTGAACCTGTCTCCTGCACTGGCAGGCGGAGTCTTTACCGCTGAGCCACCAGGTGTTTCTTATAGCCAAAGAGAAGGAGAAAAGCCTGAGAGATATATTGGAAAACACTTTATTTAAAAATACAAAACAGCCCTGACCAAATGGAGATCCATCCCTGGGGTACCACTGAATGCAGTGAAACCAGCTATTAGCAAACATCCCGGACTTTGTAACTTCCAAACAGAAGTTTTTCCATTCTAAGATGCCTTGCTGGAAACATATTTAGCTGACTGATTAGTACCTTTATTCTTTTGAATATCTCTTCAATCTAAGGATGATTTATACCTTTTCTCTAATTTCTTTCACTCCTTCCTTATTGTCAACAGAGGGGTAGCATTATGATTTTATTTCAATGTATTTTGTTTCTTTTTAGAATAAGAGGTCACCTTTTACAAAATTTATTTTGAACACAGGCATTTTAGTACTTCAAATCTACCTGTGCACTCATTGATAATGAGAAACTGATCTTCTTGCCCAAGGCTAACCAATAGAAATATAATGTGAACCACATATGTAATTTTCAATTTCCAAGTAGCCACATTTTAAAATGGTGAAAAGAAACAGCTGAAATTAATTTAATAATATATTTTACTTATACATTTAAAACAATATTTCAATATAAAATCAATATAAAGGTATTAATGATTCTTATTATACTGTCTTTGAAATCTATGTTTTACACTCAGAGCACATCTCAATTCAGATGCAAATTTTAATTAGAAATACTTGCTCTGTATAGGGCTTCCCAGGTGACTCAGTGGTAAAGAATCTTCCTGCCAATCCGGGAGATGCAGGAGACCCTGGTTCAATCCCTGGGCTGGGAATATCCCCTGGAGGAGGAAATGACAACCCACTCCAGTGTTCTTGCCTGGAGAATCCCATGGATAGAGGAGCTTGGCGTGCTACCTGACTGTATATATATGCATATATATTTAATGCATGCATATACACTAAGTACTTGAAAAACTAAATACCCAAGTTTTTCCAGCATGCTTAATCTTGTCAAATAACTGGATTGGACTAGTTTTTACATTTAAATTAATTAAAACTGAATGAAATTAAAAATTCAGCCCCTTAGCTGCACTGGCCATGTTTCATGTGCTCATTTCATATGGCTAGTGGATACTGTTTGGACCTCACAGATCTAGCAGAACTATCTGGGAATGTGTGTTTAACTGGCTGGGGAGAGATGTCCAAACATGTCTCGGGTCTCGTTTATGAGCTTTCGATGCCTGAGGTATGTTAGGCTTCACTGAAGGCTTCCCAGGTAGCTCTAGCCTAGTGGGCTACAGTCCATGGGGTCACAGAGAGTCAGCCACGACTGAGTGACTCAGCACGCATGCACACAAGCTTCACTGAACTGTAGGTTTATTGTTTTCATCAAGCTTGGGAATTTCTCAGCCATTATTTCTACAAAGTTTTTTTTCTATCCTATTCGATTCCCTACCCCAAACAAGCCACCTCCTCCCAAAATTCATCCAGTCCACCACCAAAATTCCAGACTTCAATAACCTGCATGTTAGACAGGTTAATGTGGTCTCAAAGCTTATTCTTGCTTTATTTTTTCCATTTTTTTCTTTAGTGTTTTATTTAGGGTAATTTCTGTTGCTATGTCTTTAAGTTTACTAACCTTTCCTTCTGCAATGTCTAATCTGATGTTACTCCCATCTACTATATTCTGTTTTTCATTTCAGATAATGTATTTTTCATCTCTAGAATTTCAATTTGGGTCTTTTTTTCTTAGATCTGCCATTTCTCTCTTCATTGTTATCATGTTTTTTTCTTCTTTTTCAAACATATGGAGTATATTTACTATAGCAATTTTAATGAACATACAGAATATATTTATAGTAGCTGTTTTAATATCCCTTGCCTTCAAATTCTATCATCTGTGTCACTTCTGAGTCCGTTCCTACTGTGTGACTTTTCTCTTGGTTATGGGTTGTATTTTCCTGCTTCTTTGCCTGCCTGGAATTTTCACATTGGATGCCAGACTTCGGGAATGTTATCTGTTGGGTGCCAGTTTTATTTTATTTGTTCTGTTGTTATTAATTATTAGCTTTTATATTCCTTTAAGCATCTGGGGATTTCCCTGGTGGCTCAGAGGTTAAAGCGTCTGCCCGCAATGCGGGAGACCTGGGTTCGATCCCTGGGTTGGGAAGATCCCCTGGAGAAGGAAATGGCAATCCACTCCAGTATTCTTGCCTGGAGAATCACAAGGACGGAGGAGCCTGGTGGGCTACAGTCCATGGGGTTGCAAAGAGTCGGACAGGACTGAGCGACTTCACTTTCACTTAAGCATCTGGGGGTTTTGTTATGGGATGCAGTGAAGTTACTTGGAATCGTTTCATCCTGTTGCAGCTTGCTTTTAACCTTTTTATGGGTCTTCCCTGGTAGCTTAGACAGTACAGAATCTGCGTGCATTGCGGAAGACTTGGGTTTGATCCCCGGGTCGGTAAGATTCCCTGAGGAAGGGAATGGCTAACCACTCCAGTATTCTTGCCTGGAGAACCCCATGGACGGAGGAGCCTGGGGCTACAGTCCATGGGGATGCAGAGTCGGACACCGCGGAGTGACTAACACTTTCACTTTTAAGCTCTTTAGGGTGGACCCGGAACAGCCTTTAGTCTAGGCATAATTTGACGTCACTAATGAGGCAATATCCTTGCAAGGACTCAATCTGATGCCCTTTAGTAGGAGGTCTTCCCCGTGGCCGATGGAGACGCGTTCCCCTGCCCTGTGTGAGCTGTCGGGACTGACCTGCTGCTTCTTTCCAGGGATCCCTTCGTGTCACTCACTTCCTCAGACGTGCACACAGATCCGTCCTGAGCCAAAAACTCTGACGGGGCCCCTCTGCGGACCTCCAGCGCGCGCTCTCCCTCCCCGTGGAGCAAGCTGCTTTCCAGAAATCTCCCCTTTGGCTTCCCTGCCCCTGTAAGCCCAGCAGGCTCCCGGAGGCAGCGAGCAGAACCGGAGGCCTCCGTCTGCCCCCGTCGTAAGCCCAGCAGGCTCCCGGAGGCAGCGAGCGGAACCGGAGGCCTCCGTCTGCCCCCGTCGTAAGCCCAGCAGGCTCCCGGGGGCAGCTAGCGGGAACCGGAAGCCTCCGTCTGCCCCCGTCGTAAGCCCAGCAGGTTCCCTGAGGCAGCGAGCGGGAACCGGAAGCACGCGCTTCATCTGCCCCCGTCCTCTCTATTGCCTTCCGTCCAGTGTCTGAAAACCGTCTCTTCATATGTTCCGTTCAGTTTCCTAGTTATTTGAGAGTAGAAGGTAAACCCACTTCCTATTACTCTATCATGACCCAAAAGAGGTGAAAACCGTCTTTCAGGCGATACTGATAAATCTCCATTAAACGACAGCTGCAGGAGAGGCTGCAGGGACACCGGCTGGGTTGACCGGGAGGAGGCACGTCCCTGCCCCCCACGCAGCGCAGTGCGGCGGGGACGAAGCCGTGTGGGTCACCGCCGTGTCCCGGCGCAGGGGCCTGGGGGACTCAGTCACGCTGAGAGCCGCTGGGCACCGCCGCTGGGTCGGGCGGGCGAACGAGAGTTCTCATGAAGCCTGGCCCACCGGAGCGGGGACGGGGAGAGAACCCCAGGAGACAAACCGTGGGATTGCAGAGAGTCGGCACGACTCGGGGACTGGGGAGCAACAGCAAAAGAGGGGAAGCAATAAGAAAGTGATCGTTTAAGCACATATGCAACATAAACCGGGATAGGCGGCAGGGGAGAAAGTAGATGGCTACCAGAGCATTTAGGAGGGAGACCCCAGTTAGTCTGCAATCAGGAAAATATTTCCCAAAACAAAGGACGTTTTAACTGAGATTGAAGAACTAAGTAAGATGTGGTATCTGTGCTCTGGTGGGTAGAAAGACTGCTAAGAAGGGCGTCACATGCCAAAGGCCTGTGGCAGGACGGAACCGTCAGCCGTATCAAGTCCAACCCTTAGATTTCTCAGTGAAAAAACACAGACTGAGTTTATGACTTGCCTAGTTGTATTGTGTTCGTGGCAGAGCAGGAATAGGATCCAGAACTCCTACCTCCAAGTCTAGTGTTGTTTCCATTCCACTGGACCTTGTATTCCCTAAGCTAATGTTGGGAATTACTAGATCATTTTCTATAATGATACTTGTCATTTTATGGTCCGTGATACATTTATGGGCAACACATAATTTTGAATTTTACTTTCATTTAAAAATCATTATGGCCAAATTTTATCTAAGATATATTTTTAATTGCCTATATTTCTATGTATTTACAAAGAAGATGACGCAAACTGTAAATAAATGAACGACAGAGCCCAAAACATAAAAGAATGAACACACATTTAGCACACTGAAGCCACAATAGCATCATAATGGCCTGGGAACAGAAATGCAGCTCCCTAAACGGCTCAATGACACCCAGGAGATTCTCGCTCAGCAGTGGAAGCTGTTAGTGCTTCCAGACATTTTGGGAAATGCAGCCATTGCCCCATTCCAGGCTTAATTGGCATAATAAATGTCAATTAAAACTCCCTTAAGATTTTAAATTGCAAAACTCAATGAAACTATTTATGTGTAAACTCACACAAGACTTCTTTACAAGAAGCCTCGCCTAGGAAGAGTTGTATTTCTTGAACATTTACCCTGGGCTACAAATCTAACATGGACACACACTGCAAACCCACCTTCACAGGGAGGCCAGTTCTCTCCTCCGTCTTCCCTGAACACGTCACTCTTAAGTGGCTTATAGTCGATTATATGTTTCACATGTAATAGGATTCAGTTTTCTTTCAACAGATACACAGAGAGTACCAACCATGTGCCAGGACTGGAAATACAGCCGGGAACAGGGTAGAGTGGTCCCTCCATTGGGATGAAGAGATCCTCCAAAATGCTACTGGGAAGTCCCTTTTCATCTTAAAGGGATCCTAAATCTACACACGACTCCTTTAACTTTTACCTATGAGGCTTAAAAGACAATTATTCATCCAGTATAAATATAAAACAGACTCTGTGATGGCTTCGGTATTTGGCAAAAACATCGTCATGTCTTATGTACAGCTGTGTCCAAAACTTCCGTTCTAAGTAGCCCAAGCTGCCAAATGTTGGATGTCATCATCCTCTCCTTCTGTCCTCCTAGAAGATGCTGGAACAAAAAAAAAAAAAAAGGATAAAAATCAGTCACTGGTGACATTCACACCTTCAGCACAGAAAACAAGTAAGAATTATTTATTAAAAGGTCTATATTTATGAAATTAAAAATAAATGCTAAAAGAGATGTGTGTGCTAAGTCGATTCAGTCATGTCCGACTCTTTGCAACCCCATGGGCTGTAGCCCACCCAGCTCCTGTGTCCATGGGATTCTCCAGGCAAGAATACTGGAGTGGGGTGCCATGCCTTCCCCCAGGGGCTCTATATTCCTGACCCAGGGACAAACCTGTGTCTCTTCCGTCTCCTGCATTAGCAGGCAGGCTCTTTACGACTGGCACCACCTGGGAAGCCCATACACGCTCATTACTCTTGAAAGTTTCTTTTTTCTTGGCTGTGCAGGGCCTGAGGGATCTTACTTCCCTGACCAGGAATCAAACCCACACCCTGCAGTGGAGGCACTGCGTCTGAACCACTAGACCACAGTGAAGTCTACAGGAGAGGTCCCCTTGAGATAGGCCTGGCCATCATTTCAGGTCAGTATTTGACCACGGGGGCTGGGGTGAGGCACAGACCTGCTCGAGAGTGGTGTGCAGAGGACGCGCTGGGCATCCTACCCGACCCTCTGTCTGGCTGAGCTGGGAGCGAGGAGGAAGGCACATTCGGAAGTCTGATATTTGTCATCTTCTTATTTAATTCTTCCTGCTCCAGTTCTTCAAGTTCTGCCATCAGCTCATCCTGAACATAGGAGAAAGAAAGAATTATGGAGTTAACGTTTCAAGAAGTGGGTTTCCTCAAACACAATAACAAAAACATCTGCTACCCAATTGATATGTGAGAACCCAGTGAAATGGAATATTTATTTTAAGACTAAGTCTTTTTTGCAACACTGAGCAATAATTAAAATATGAATATTTGGGGTTGTGCAAATTTGTTGTAGCTAATCTTATAATACTTCAGTCAACAGCTTTTTTTTTTTTTAAGTAATTTGTGCTAGCTGAATATATAACCTCCAGAGCTTCTAGAAAATTTACACTTTGCCTGTCATTTTTGCAATGTAACTTTTATGTTCTACTGTTAAGAATTCAGAATCTGTGAAACTTTAATTAGAGGAAATATATATTTTCATTTTGGCTAATGCTACTGAAAATAAAACAGATATAGCAAAACCTTAACATACCAAAAATAAAAAGAATCAAAGATTCTATGGCTCCTTTGTTAAATTGCCAAAGCCAATAAAAACCATGCTGTGTGTCTGAGTTAAGAATAACTCCAGGTAGGTACATTGTATTTCTTTCTGTTAGCAATAGTCCCACACAGTCTGGTTTAATCTTAAACTACTCTGTCCCGAGAACCTTAGAAAAGCAAGTGCAGGTTGAGACTTTGAGGGTAAAGTCACCTTATGACAGAAATGGTATGACCTGAGATGACTAGCTCAGGCCTAACTGGCCCCAAGAGTCCTCAGGTTGAGTCCAACCCCCTGAGTGAGGTTGGGAGTCAAAACTAAACTTGTCATCATTATAATTCTGAGGTCGTTGTCATTAGAAATGACCTAAGGCACTCATATTCCACCAAGGAGACTTCTTCATGTATTCATTCGTCACTGAACAAATTTATCGAGAGCTCACTCCTGGCCAGGCCTAAGCTCAGGGCTCGGGACACAAAGTCCAATCAACAGTCCCTACATTTAAGGAGCTTTTTGAATGCAGGAGAAAGGCTCACAAACAAATAATTATTCTATCTTAAAAAATGAGAGTAACCATACTATGGCCAAGAGTGGAGATCTTGAAGTCAACCACAACTTTGGATCAAGTCACCATGTACCAGACATACAGTGAGCTGAACTGTCTGAGAACTGTTATATCTACCTCAAAAAAGGAAATAAACACAAAAATGTATAGCACAAGGTCATGTGAAATAGTGCCCCAGGGTAGTTGCTGGCTTCACAGTTCTCCACAGGCCGAATGAATAAAATACCTTCAGAATGACTATTCTGACATCCTATTTCTGCTCAAAAGAACAATTAGAAACAAATATAGCAAATGTAGTAACAGCAGAACACGCCACCCTACACTGAAAGTGCCCAGAATCGCCAACAGTGCTTGATGGCTATTAACAGCACTGAAGAGATTTGTATTTCCTACAACAAGTATGTGATCACAGAATAACCATCTCCATCATTTTCAGATTTCAGGTACCAAACACTTAATTATTCACTGGGAAAGGAATTTTAGAATGTAAGGAACTTTAGAACAGTCTAGTGATCATCATGTTCATTTTATAAATGAGAAAACTGAGGGTCCAAAAGTGAAGACTTCACAGAGCTCGTGGTGCATGGCAGAGCGGGCGTTCTCACGAGCCCAGGGCCCCCTTCAACACGTCGTAAAGCCTCCAGACGCTCACTAGCTAGCCGGGGCAGGCGGACTTCTCCTGGGAAGGGCCGGACAGCAATATTCCAGGCTCGGCCGACCGCAGACGGTCTCTGTCGAGTGGCCTCCCCTGTTGCTATTGTCATTGCTGCATTCATCCCTCAGTCATTCAAACATATAAAAAGCCTCTTGCTCCACAGGCCAAACAAAAACAGACCTCGGGAGAGATCTGGCCTGAAAGCCACCCTTTCCCAAGCCGTGGCCTACATCATTTCAAAAGCTGTTGAAGAAAGAGACCAGCAGACACAGAAAACAAGCTCATGGTTACTGAAGGGGAAAGGGACGGGGTTACATGAGGACTTTGGGATTAACATACACACACTTATGAATGAAATAGATAACTAACAAGGACCACGGTACAGGGAGCTCTGCTCAGTTTTTTATAATAACCTATAAGAGAAATGAATCTGAAACAATAGCTTTGTGTGTGTTTAACTGAATCATGTTGCCGGACACCCGAAACTAGACAACACTGGTAAATCAATTACACCTCAAGTTTTTAAAAAGGAGAATGGAGAAAAATGAGATGAAATAAAATAAGTATAGAAACAAAAAACGGTTGACACCCAGTCCTCACTTTCAAGGATTCTGTGGAAGGACATCTTCCTTACCAGATGTGCTGTTTTTCACAGTACATGAACGCAGGAAGTCAGATTCTTTCCCACTCGAATCTGAAACATTTCAAAACACGCACCAGGCTTTCCTGTGTGTGCTTTGAGGAGGACAATTGAAATTCACAGCACAGACTTCACCAGTATAATGATAGTCTGTTATTGCTGGACTGATGAATCTCAATGGAATGTGTGTGCTAATAAAGCCACTCCACGTTTGTTTCATATCCGGGTAATAAACAGAGGCCGCCCGAGCCCTGATTTAGCAGCAGCGTGCTCTGTCTGTCCCGTGCAGAGGGACACTGTCTGCCCTGTTTCACCCAGATGTGTGAGCACTCCATTTCTCGTGATGGGGCTATTTAGGAACCCGTCAACAATTAAACGTCACTGACATTACATAATCACATGCTGCTTTTCTTTAATAGCTGGGAACTTAATTAGGGGGCTATCTGCCAAACTGTGTTAATCTTTCCTTTAAATCAGAGCTGCCAGTACTTCATTCCCCTCTTAAGACAGGTGTTTTTCTAACAGACCATTTATTCTTTAGTGATATTAAAGGACATGTGTGAGGAAGCCTGCTTGCTTCTCATGGTGGGAAGCTCTCTTTTTTTTTAAGATTTTTTTTTTTGAGGTGGACCACTTTTAAAGTCTTTATTGAATTTGTTACAGTATCGCTTGCTTTATGTCTTGGGTTTTTGGCCCTGAAGCATGTGCGATCTTAGCTCTCCAACCAGGGATGGAACCCACAACCCCTGCACTGGAAGGTGAAGCCGTGAGCAGCACACCTCCAGGGAAGTCCCAGGAAGAGCTGCCCTTTTCAGTGGCCACGGGCTCCATTCTTTACACTGTGCTACCCACCTCATCGAAGTCACCGCCGAATCCAACCCGCTGAGAAAATGCTTCAGAGATTTCCTGGGCAATATCCTGTTGCTCTGTGATCTCTTGCATCAAATCATCTATTTTGTTCAGATCCCTGGGAAACAATGTTTCGTTGAAATATTGTAGAATTTTACTTTAAAATTATAAATTTAGATACAATCCCCTATGAAAAGTGAGTCAATTTAACATAAACTCTTAGTTATTTCAGTAGGACAATAAACATACCTGATGATAAAATTTATCAACTTTAAGAAGAATTTACACTTCAAGAAATTAATAATTCTGTATGTGCACATATATTTTAAATTATGTAAGTAAAATGGATAGCCATTACCTTTGGGAGTCACTAGGGGGCATACCTGTAGACCCATTTTGAAATTTTGTCTGGTAGCTCAGGGGCTAAGTGGTGTCCGACTCTTTGCGACCCCATGGACTGTGGCCCACCAGGCTCAGACTTTGTCCACGGGATTCCCTAGGCAGGAATACTGGAAGGGGTTGCCATTTCCTTCTCCAGGGTGAAAGGGCATATGAAACGGTTAAATACATGCTATGTATTAACTCTGCAGGAAGTGATGCCACGGGTCATCAAGGACCACAGTGAGTGAGATGAGCTAGGGTGGCACTCAGGGGCCGCCATCAGAGCTGCTTTCTGTAGAAGATGGACTCTGGAGACCAGAGATCTATTTTCCAGAATGCCACGTGGCCGTGAGATCCTGACTTCCTGAGAACTTCCCCACGGCTGCTGATGGGCCGGGAGACAATGGATGAGAGCAGGGTCAGGCTTGTGAAGGCCTGAGAAGAAGCACAGTGTCAGCAGAGGGATCACAGGCCCACGGCCGACGGCGACTCTCAAGCCAGTTCCCCTGAGCCCCTCTGGCCCCTGAAGCCCCGTGGGCTCGGGTCCGAGTGCCCCCCGCATCCCATCTCCACGTCAGCCCTCCATCTCTGAAGCCAGGCCACGCTGATGGGTACCGGGGAAGTGACAAGTTTACTCATTACTGAGTCACTATGCTGAAATTGTCATCCCCAGTGGAATTACTTTGCATGTTTTCCAAACTCCACATATAGGAAAAGCTGAATATTTGACAGCATTTCATGTAGTAATCAAAAAGAGAACGTCGACATCCTGCTGTGCTGTGCTAAGTCGCTCAGGCGTCTCCGCCTCTTTGCAACCCCACGGACCACAGCCCGCCGGGCTCCTCTGTCCCTGGGACCCTCCAGGCTCCTCTGTCCACGGGGGTCTCCACCATGGACCACAGCCCGCCAGGCTCCTCTGTCCATGGGACCCTCCAGGCTCCTCTGTCCACGGGGGTCTCCACCATGGACCACAGCCCGCCGGGCTCCTCTGTCCCTGGGACCCTCCAGGCTCCTCTGTCCACGGGGGTCTCCACCATGGACCACAGCCCGCCAGGCTCCTCTGTCCCTGGGACCCTCCAGGCTCCTCTGTCCACGGGGGTCTCCACCATGGACCACAGCCCGCCAGGCTCCTCTGTCCATGGGACCCTCCAGGCTCCTCTGTCCACGGGAGTCTCCACCATGGACCACAGCCCGCCAGGCTCCTCTGTCCATGGGACCCTCCAGGCTCCTCTGTCCACGGGAGTCTCCACCATGGACCACAGCCCGCCAGGCTCCTCTGTCCCGGGATCCTCCAGGCTCCTCTGTCCATGGGAGTCTCCACCATGGACCACAGCCCGCCAGGCTCCTCTGACCCGGGATCCTCCGGGCAGGACACGGGCTTGGGCCGCCAGTTCCTCCTCCAGCCGCCCTCCTACCACCCCTTATTTCCACTTCTTATATTTATAACAAATATATTAGGGTCATGTATTTAAAAATCGTATGTGAAAGGTACAGCTAAAATGTGGGCCCAGGAGTAAATTTTTCCCAAAAGGAACACCCGGGGAGGATGCGGCTGAACTGCCTGGGAGAAAGGCTGTGATTCTGGAACACAGCATCTAAGTCACAGCAATGACAGAGGGTAGTGACTCTGAGAGGGAATCTAACAATCCCTCAGAAGCTGTCAGAGCGACGGCTGATGGTCAGCTGGTTATCAGGACAGGAAAATGTCAGCAAAGCCGCCTTCACTGACCACAGCCTCTCTCTGCCCACCTTTCTCCCACCCACGGAACCATCTCCACGTCCCTCAGGCACTCGTGGCCCTTGTACACCCTTGGCCCAAATTTCACCATCATATTTAAGCTCAGGAAAGGATTAGGTCCCAGGCATTGATTCTCAGTGCAGATAAAAAGCAGTCAGGAGCCCCACTACCACTATGAATACTGATGACTGAGCGCTTACTTTGCGCTGGGAACTCCTAATGGCAAAGTATCTCATTTCTCATCGACTCTCACAAGAACCACGTGAGGTGAGTACGATTATTATCTTCAACTTACAGACAAGGAAACTGAATCGGGAAGAGACAAAGTACTGTCCAAGGGCAGTCAGCCAGGATCTGGGATTACAATCTAGAAAATCTGCCCCAAATCCACGTTTGTATCTATTATATTGTATGCCAGTGGTTCTCGAACATCAGTCAGGATCAGAATCACCTGGAGAACTTGGTTGAAAACAAAAAGGCCCAGTTGAGACCTTTCTTGAAGGAGCGTGGGCATCTCGGTTCTCTTTAGTGGTGATTTCTGAGCCGTCCCAAAGTTTGAGCCTGGGAGGGAAAGATCCCCTGGAAGAGAAAACGGCAACCCACTCCAGTACTCTTGCCTGGAAAATTCCACGGATGGAGGAGCCTAGTGGGCTACAGTCCATGGGGTCGTGAAGAGTCAGACACGACTGAGCGACTTCACTTCTGCAAAGTTTGACAGCCACTATGGTACAGTTCTAATACCCTCACGGATGTTACCACTTAAGCCTTTTTAAAATTATATGATGAAAATATTGGCAGGTGGAGTATCAGAGAACAGTGAGGCCTGGAAAACATGAAAGGCAAAATGAGTGCCCTTTATTTTCTCATGGTCTTTTCTTCTTTTGCTAATACATTAAAACTTCTGCTCTTTCTCTGTGGGAGCATTCCATTCCAACATGTCAAAGAGTCTCAGATGAGTAAGCCCATCCCTGCCCAAGCCATCAAAGAGTTCCAAAGCTCTGAGGGAACCCAAGACTCAGAGGAAGGCTGAAGTCACTCACATGTTCTCATGAACGGCTTTCATGGCTTTTGCTGCAAGGCCCATGTTCTTTAACACCTCCGTGTTCGTGTATGAGTTTTCCAAGGCTTCTCTCTGGAACTCAATGGTGGAAAGTGTGCCGTCAATCTGAGTGAGCTGCTTCTCATACCTCTTCTTCCTCTTCAGGGCCTGTAATGCAGCTAAATAAGGGAGAAGCCACATTTATAAGAAGCTTTACGTAAACTCACTTACTCAAGAGATATTTACTCAGCATCAACCATGGAGACCCGGGTTTGATCCCTGGGTGGTGAAGACCCCTGGAGAAGAGAATGGCATCCCACTCCAGTGTTCTTGCCTGGAGAATCCCATGGACAGAGGAGCCTGGCGGGCTACAGTCCATGGGGTCATAAGAGTCGGACATGACCGAGCGCCAGGTGAGTGAGTGAGTGAGTGAACCACGGACTCAGCACTTTAGAAACCCACAAAGAGGACCCAGACAAAGCTGAGGAATGTAGTGGCAGCATCTCTCTTGCAATCGCTTGTACAAACTGTCACTCCCTAAAACATTTTGTTATTCTCCCAAAACTCTGCCAGGTGTCAGAGGATGAAAAGTCAGAATACCATATTCTATAATACATACCACAGAAACATTTTTGTTAATGTTGGATTTTAGAAAAAGACTAGGTAAAAATAGAAGTACATATTGTGTAAGATGAAAATAAAGCTTATTTTTATGAAAATAAAGAGAAAGAGCCTGAAGGACTATCTATTTTAGCCCTATATTCTTACTTCAGTTAGCAATGATTGTGCCGTGAATAAACCTCACTGGTTATGACACTGCCACTGTGCAAAGTTATTCTTATTTCAAAGACAAGTTAGTTGAGACCCAGAGAAGTTATATGAGTTGTCTGACGTTAATAACAGCCCAAAACCTAGCAAGCCAACCATGTCGTGATCTGAAGTGACTATGAGACAATCAGTAAGGTTACACCTAATCATAAATGTCATGAAATCAACAGAGTCACACTCAAGGATTAGATGGCATACTGCTGAGGGAAAAGACTGCTGCGTTCAGAAAAATGATATCCAAATTCCCTCCCATCAGCCTCAGCAAAATCTTAACGCACATCTTTCATAAATCACAAAGCTAGCCAGTCCATTTGACTATGGCACCTTTGAAAGCACCCTGAAAAACAGGCCTTAAAATGTGAGTTTTGAAGAGGCACTTAGTGAAAGTACAGGAAAGAGCAGTAGAAGAATGCCAACACGAAGAAAATCAAACGGAACTGACGAAAGAACTCAAGTGGTTCTATGGTTTCAGAGTGAAACGTGATTGCAACAGATTCCTGAGAGAAGGCTCTTCTCTCTTTTGAACAATTTCTTCTTGCACTTCCAACAGATTTAGTATATTTATTCCAATGCTTTTTGTTTGGTGCACAAAGACTCCTAGCCATTATACTTTCTTGCTGGATTTTTATTAGTGATCAATAAATAAATATTTCTTTGTTGTTATTGTTTGTTGTTTAATCGTTAATTTGTGTCCAACTCTTTTGCGACCTCATGGATTATAGCCTGCCAGGCTCCTCTGCCCATGAGATTTCCCAGGCAAGAATCCTAGAGCGGGCTGCCATATGACTTTCTATCCATTTAATCCTCTTTACCTTAAATTCCATTTTGTTTCATATTAACATTTAATATAAAATTAGTACTTACAATACTATATATTAGCATTAAAGAAAATTAATATTTCAGCTTTCTTTTTGTTGAATTTTACCTGCAATACTTCTATGTGGGCCTCAATTTCAAATTTTTAAAAAAAAATTTTTTTGGTATGCCTATAACAGGTAGAATATATTTGAATGTTTAATGTGTATGATTATTTTTAACCATTTGGATACTCTCCAACCTTTAAGGTAAGTTTTTAAGTTATTTTTATTTATTGTAGTAACTGATATGTTATCCAAAAATGGTCTTTTTACCATCATCTTTTTTGTGTCTTCTGTTTGTTATGCTTTTTATTTTCTTTTTGCTTTCTTTTCTATATATAGATTAATTTCCCTTTGTTCATTTTATTCCCCTTTAATTGTGGGATAGTTATACATACTAAATTTATTCTCCTACTGGATACTCTTGTATTTAAAATATACACATGAAATTAAACTTAAGCTTTCTATTCATGTTGAAAATTAATCAGTATCTATAAAACTAATTGTTCCTAAACAAAATTGTCTTAACACCCCAACACCCCAAGTACTGAAATATCTTACTTTTATCAGTTCCAGATGACTACCAGTTTTAAAAATTATTCTTTCAATTTTTTAAGGAAATATTTCTTAACAACTGCATTAAGCTTCACAGACACAATTTCAACAGTTATTTACACTAAACTGAGAGTTTCTGCTGGCTTGTTTTCCTACTATGCCTTCTTGTATCCTATAATATCATGAACCCAAGAGAAGAGAGAATGTAGAGAATAAAATATGTTAAATAAAAATCTGTTAGAAACAAAACTTACATTAGTGTCTACAGAGAGAGCAAGAGGCTATTGTGTTATAAGACAAGAATGGGCTATCCTAAAAAATGAGCAACTAGAAAATAAGAAACAGTTCTTAGAAATTAAAAACATAACTAAAAAATAAATGTTTAAAAAGTAGAATAATAAATATAGCTGATGACTAAAGTAGTAACCTGGAATATAAAGTTAAGGAATTCTACCAGAACAAAGAACAAAAAGACAGGTAATTTAATAAATTAGAGGACAGAACCAAGGAATCCAACATCCAGCTTACAGGAAGTTCAAAAGAAAAAAAGACAGAATATTTCAGGGGAAGTGTGGATACTAATATAAAAATAAGCAGCAGTTTCAGGAAAAAATAGGCAGAAATAATGGAGGGGGAAGAAGCAATAAAGAAATTACAGAATGCGCTGGAACTTTCTGAGCACCCAGCGCTCAGGACTCTGCCCTGCCACTGCAGAGGGCCCAGGGTTTGATCCCAGGTTGGGGAACTAAGACCCTGCGAGCCACGTCCCGTGGCCAAGTAAATAAATCAAAGACAGTTACTGCTGACGACGAGATGAAAAGGAAAAAAGAAATTAAAGAGTACAGTTTCCCCAAGACGAAGGAAGATGATTCTTCAGAATACTCACTGAACACGTAGATGAGAAAAACAAAATAAAAGGCACATGCCTAGACCTCCACCAGTGAAATTTCGTTTCTCCAAGGTAAAAAAGAAAAAGAAAAAAAAAAACAAACTCTTCAATGTCTCCGGAGAGGAAACAAACGAAATGACCATTGACCAAGGGATGAGACAGTACTATCAGTAAACCTCACAAACTCTGGCTCTCCAACGGCATAGTGTCTTGCAACTTTGGCAATGTGTTGAAGCTAGAATTCTGAAAAAAATCCAAGCAATTATTTAAGCGTGAAACAAATGAAGTCATCTTGAGACGCATAGGTGTTTAGAGAATTTATATTTATGTACCCTTTCTGAAAAAGAATTCTTTAACTTTTACTCCAGTAAAACTAAAAAGAAAGAAAAAAAGTCTGAGGACAATCTAGGATACCGGAAGCAACATGAAGGAAATAAGCCAGCAGATGTAAATAGCTGCCGCAATCACAGCCACAGAGGTGTGTTTCTCCAGAGGCCTCCCGTAGACCCGGGCAGGGCGTGCCGGCGGGCAGGCCTGCTCTGGGGTGGGGAGGAAGCAGGCAGGCCGGGCGTTCCTGCAGCTGCCAAGGACGCGGCAGGTGTGGACGTTCTCCTGTCTCCCGCGCGGTGGTAACTTTTCCTCCCGTCCCCTCCGCCCGCGGGGAAGGCCCAGGGTCATCCCGCCTCCTCCCCGGGGCAACACCGCAGTGTCCGGGATCGCAGGAGCAGCACTTACTCCTAACCTTAACAACAGTTTTTATGTTTGTTTAATCTGTCCTTTAGGAAGGAAACTAAACAAAGAGGCCTCTGGCACAAGGGCCTTCCTACAGAATCGCGCAGCGCGGCTCTGCGCAGAGGCTCCGCACGGCGGCCCGGCAGCGCTGTGGGTCCGCCCGGGGGCCACGCTGCGCGCGGGCCTCCGCGGGACTGCAGTCCTGTGTTAGTAAAGTCTGTCCGACCCCATCTCCCCGCCCCTGAGGGTAAGCCCTTTGTCGAAGGATACAGCATCTCATTCACCTGCTTCCCCAGCGCCTGACCCAGCTCAGGGCACACGGCCAAACACAACAAAAACCAACTTTTTGGAGCACTTGAAGTGAAGTGAAGTGAGGGTGGCTCAGTCGTGTCGACTCTTTGCGACCCCATGGAGTCTACAGTCCACGGAATTCTCCAGGCCAGAATCCTGGAGTGGGTAGCCTATCCTTCTCCAGGGGATCTTCCCCACCCAGGGATCAAACCCAGGTCTCCCGTGCTGCAGGCGGATTCTGCACCAGCTGAGCAACAATTTGTTACACACCAACAGGTGTGAAGTGCTTCGTGTGCATCATGTGATATTGTTAACGCTCACAAAAACTGCAAGAGTAAACACTATCATTGATCCATTTCACAGAAGACAGGATGAATGAATGTTAAGCAAATAAATCTGATAATTTTGTGCACTGTCACAGCACGGTATAATGGAAAGAGCATGACCTTCAAGGCCAGAGGGTGAATTTTTCTTCCCTGACTTAATAGATGTATATTCTTGGATAAGTCAGTTCCCTTCTCTGAGCTCCAGTCTGCTGTGCTGGAAAAGGAAGACAGAATCCCCCAGAGGCTGGGTGATTATTCTAAGAATTAGGGATAATTTATGGAAACCGCCTTAGACTGAGCAACTAAGTATTGTTACTAATAACAGTGATTTATATAACATTCATTAATTAATGAGACTGTATATCTTATTTCTTTTTTGTTTCTTTTTTTAAAGTATGGACAGAGGAGCCTGGAGGGTTACAGTCCATGGGGTAGCAAAGAGTCTGACATGACTTAGCGACTAAACAACAAAACAGTTGATTTACAATGTTGCATTAATTTCTGCTGGATAGCAAAGTGACTCAGTTATACCTTGACACATTCTTTTTTATCCTCTTTTCCATTATGATTTACCTCGGGGTGTTGAATATAGCCCCGGTACTGTACAGTAGGGCCATGCTGTTTATCCATCCTATATTATAGCTTGCATCCGCTAATCTGAAACTCTCAGTCCATGGATATCTTGTTTCTGAGACCCTCTGGGCAACAAGTTACCTGTTTTTTCACCATAGCTCACCGTAACAGGAATATACTATTACAAAACAGCTCTACATTTCAATGGTGCAGTACAAAATATGATAATACAGCAGAGTATCCTAAGAAGTTAACTCTAAATACACATCTCCACCCAGCAGACCCAGAAGTGGAATGTCAAAGTACATCTCCTCCCTGCCTTGCCAAGCAGCCTCAGTGTTTATACTTTTTTGGAACCACTAACCCCAAGGCATTTTCTTTATATTTTGAGAACTTTACAAAACTTTTTCATTTAAAAATATGCCACATTTCCTAGGAAGAATTAATTGTAGATTACTTTCTGCAAATTGAGAAATATAATTTGGTATAAAAGACGGGGCTTTGGGGTCACTAGATCAACATTTTAATCCTACCTATACCAATTAAAACCTGCGTGTAATACCCTTAGTATGTGACCTTAATTCTCCTTAAATGATGCTTCCTCACTTGAACAATAACTGTTTTTGTTGCTGTTTAGTTGCTAAGTCACATCTAACCCTTTTGCAGCCCCATGGACTGTAGCCTGCCTGATTCCTCTGTCCATGGGATTCTCCAGGCAAAAACACTGGAGTGGGCTGCCACTCCCTTCTCCACGCGATCTTTCAAACTCAGGGATCAAACCCACATCGGCATTGGCAGTCGGATTCTTTACCACTAAGCCACCTAGGAAGTCCCCACAAACAACAATAATAACATACAGAAGATGAAAATAGAAGATTGTACTCTGGAATCAGGTTGCCTCCTTTCAAATCTAGCCTCCACCCGTCCACTGCTACATAGCGTTACATAGTTGCTTATTGGAAAATGGGAATAAAACTCACATTGTTGTTGAAGATTATATTAAATAATGTATGTAAAGTACTTAGGCACCTGGTGAGTGGCTAATAAATATTAGAAACCTTCATCATTATCATCATCTCCTTCACAAGATGTCAAACCATATGGTGGAAGCCACATGATGTAACGCCCAACCTTGCCAATATTTTTTTATTAATAATAAGTTTTGGTTTGGACACAGTTTTGAATGTTTGTGTTCACATATGGGTTTGGCTCTTCAAAATAATTGGGAGAAATGTGAAAATTCACCAATATGTGAGGTCTCAACTTACACTATAATCCACATACCACAAGCTACACAGTGGCCTGAATCAGAATCCTAAATTCTGAAAGCGAGCTGGTAATGAAGGAAAGTGACCAAGAAAGAGATGTTAAGGGGAAAGGCTTTATTTTCTCACCTTTGAGAAAGAGACTGTCACAATAAAAGACAGTGTAAGAGTGACAATAAACGGCAGTGGACGCTGGCTCTGGGATCGGGGCCAGCAGGAACAAGTGGGCCCTCTGGCCACCAGGAGAGGTCAAGCCTGACCCATGGAAGCAACACGTGTGAAGCCGCCGTGAAGCTGCACACCCAGCCCTCCACAGGCTCAAAACGAGCCAGATGTCTGGGTTTGCATCCCACATCCTTCAAATTTAAAAACTGAGCTACATTTTCAAAAAAACCTTGTGTGAGCCAAATTGATGAGGTCTGCATGGCTGGACCCAGCCCCAGGACAACTGACACTCCTTGTAGCTTCTATCTGGCACAGTAAGCTAAGACAGTAAGACAAGAGGCTTCTGTTTCAAAGAGCCAAGAGGTGTACATGTCAGGAATCACTCTGTGAACTGTTTCTCATGAAATGATGAGGCCATGGGCCCACCATGAGTTGGACAGGCTTTAACTTTGTTTCCTAATAACCAATCTAGGAAAGAAACAGCTGTATTTTTTTTTTCAAAGACATGCAATTAGTGTTGCAAATCAAGCATGCCGCCGGATTCTGCAAAGAAGGACACTTTTAGAATCCTGTAATTTAAGCTGTGTAAAATGTGCAACTCAATCTTCCAAGCTCCTACATGTGGTTTTCGGCAGCTGATGAAACCTGGGGAACATTGTTTTGAAAACAAAGGAATCTGCTGTACTCCACCGAGGGGGAGAGGCTCGCAGGGGCTTTGTCTCCCTGTGTGACAGGGATGCGCCTGTTGCAGAACAACGTGCCGTACGTGTTCCGCCGAGGGATACAGGAAGACCCATTACTGTCCAGCGCACCGAGGATTTGGGGCTGAAATGTAAGAATCACCTACTTGAACCAAAATTCAACTGGCCCTGTGCGACTTTATCACATTGCCAGAGGAGGAAGGCTTTCAGTCACCCGTTAAAAAGATACTTCAAACAACAGGAAAGAGCTGCAGTTTCATTGCTCAGATAAAGTACAGGGCATCCCGGTTAGAAAGGTCGATTTGTTCTTTGCTCATTCAAGGCATATAAATGTGTCCATTGTTCATCCATCAGGTGGCAAAAAAGGAAAAACCTTTTTGGAACCATCATACCCAGGGACTATAGACAAAACTGTTTGTGAAATACGCAACTGCTCCTCTCTCTCCCAGGAATGGATGATTTCTAGAGAAGGCCTAAAAAGACGAAGCCTGGAAGATTTAATCCTAGACAGCGCTTAAGTGACATACGCCACACATAACTGGTTATGGTTCTCTTTTAACTGAGAAGTCTCATAATCGTGTTGCTTTATATGAGAAACTTTAACGCAAGTCCTGTGACTCACATAAAACTCACTTGAGTCATTACCCAGTACCTTCAACTAATGGCTCCTTGTTATTGTTCTCAAAAAACACAATCTGAGTAAGCACCGCCACGAGCATTCCATAAATGGAATAAAAACAAAATGTCTCTCTTCAAAGTCACAGGTTAGATGGGAAACAGCCAGTGAAATATTAGAGAATTCTAACACTCATTTATTTGTCCAGGGCGAGGCCTTAATGAATTCTCTCTGGCCTTCTTCATTTATATATATATATATTTTTTAACTTATATAATGTATATATTCCTCATCTGTTCATTTTCAGTCACTTCACAAATATGTACTGAAGCATCACCACATGCCCATCATTGCGTTAGGCCACTGCAGGGACGAAGAAAGAAGGCTACGATCTGAGGAAGGAAGAGATAAAACGGGAGAGGGAAACCCTCACAGAGGAACACATCGACTCTCTGGAGGGTGACAGGCACCTTCACAGAGGAGGTGATGCAGATGGAGCTCGGGTCAGGGTGACTGTCTACACGGGTTCTCAAACACGCGACCCGCTAGAGACCACGAGCAAAGGTGTTACACAAAGGCCCTCCGCCCTCTCCCCTACTGCAGCCTCCTACTCAGTGATGCAAAGTTTCCGGCTGAGATACATCAGGAAAAAAGTGAGGTCGCTCAGTCGTGTCCGACTCTTTGCGACCCTGTGGATGGAGGACCAGGCTCCTCCGTCCATGGGATTCTCCAGGCAACAATACTGGAGTGGGTTTCCAGTTCCTTCTCCAGGGGACGGGATCTTCCCGACCCAGGGGTCGAACCCAGGTCTCTGGCACTGCAGGCAGAGGCTTTAACCTCTGAGCCACCAGGGAAGACACCAGAGCAAATCACACCAGCTGGCCACACTAGCTGAAACTTATAAGCAAGATCCCATTTTCGGAGGTCTCACTAATATTAAATGTCATAAAAAAAGGATGACTAGCAAGTTAAAGGGAGACTAGACCACGGAAATGATGTAGCAGATTATACAGTGGCAAAGCAGATGCCCAAGAAAGCAGTAAAAAAGGAATGAGACTGGACAAAGTAAATAAGAGACGTTCCCAGGGAAGGGCATTTGGAAGAGGAATGTTACTAAGCAGCTAGTAAGGTTGGGCTGAATTTTGTGTAAAAAAAAAAAAAAGAGTATTGATTAACATTGTACAGTGTGAAAGATTACGGTGAGGTGTCCTCACCCATCTGCAGAAAGACAGAAAGAGACAAGGGAAGCGGAAGTTGTTTTCCAGTAGAAATGTTCATCTCTTCATCCTAGAAAGCTCAGACTCTCTTTCAGAGATGAGCGGGTGCTTACTGTCAGGATGTCACCCAAGAGATCATGAGAGGAGATAAATCTGAGAGAAGAAGGTCATGACCTCAAAGTGCCATCAGGCTTGAGTTGACGAAAAAGGAAGAAAGTCTTGCATAAAAGACTCATTTTAAATATCCACTGAAATTCCTATTTTTTTTAAATAATTAATTGCTTCCAAGGTCAATTTCCAGGCAAGTAAATTAACTTGATATTGGAACATGATACTGAACTATTCATTAAGGTCTACTTGATATTCTTTGTAAAAACCCAATTAAGTGACCAGGCAGAATATATAACCAATTGAATGAATGGTTTCTTCTTGCTGCTAGTATTACTGGTAACCTCACACACTGGTAACCTCTGTGGGCCTGCTATTGCCGAGGATACAGAGAGAAAAGAATAAACCTGAAACCAGCAAATATGGAGCAAACTCTGAAACAGCTGAGTACGCTTCATTCTGCAGGGTAGACACAGGCACCTGTGGGTGTAATGTTGTGTGGTGTGTGTGTACGTTTGTGTCTGTATATACGAACGCATGTGTGTATGTATATACATGCATGTGTACATCTGTGTGCATTTGCATACATGTATATGCATGTATGTGTCTGTATGTGTATATACGTGTGTGTGTGATGTGCCTCTCTTTTCTGCTTGTAAGTAAGCATTCCTTGTTCACATGATGTACCGATATTTCCAACTACTGTCGCTGTGCCTTGTAGGTGCTGCTGACAAGCAACAAACCTTGTCTCTAGAGCCCCCTTCAGCTCCCACTGCCTGTGACTCCATGATTATTCCCCAGGGATCCCCAGGGATCAGCGAATCTGGAGGACTCCATAGCTCCTACCCCAAAGCAAGCTATCACTATCAATACCTTTAATTCTTAAATAATACATTTAACTTGATGAACGATATGCACTATTCTTTAGTTTTTCAAATGTGAGAGAAAAACACTCAGCAAATATAGTTCACATAAATAAAGCAGTCCAATTGCTCAAAAAACGATAAAACATAGGTTCTTGGGTGTATGATCTTTGAGCTACACAATATAAATTGGTTTAACATAATCGTAACTTTTTTCCTTTCTGCGGTTAACACAGTAGAAGTTCTGAGTTAGGATAATATCTTTATTCAAACTCCAAGGTTGTACTGACTTTCCCCTTACATGAATGAAATAGACGGGAAGAACTGGCGATGTAAATCGCACTGCTCGCTGAGAAAGGCCTGTTGAACAATGTTCCGGCTACAGCAAAGGCGCCACACTCACTATGACAGACAACATACAGCACCACGTGAGAAAGGCAAACAGATTCGCTAGAAACTCATGTTCAAACAGAGAATGAAATATCCAAAGTGCTTGTCAAATGTTTGGCCACACAATGGTCTCTTTCATGTGTGACCAAATATAAAAGTGTAAACTTCATTCATTTAAACTAGATGGTTGACATTAAATTTTAATTTGCAAAAACAGAACTTCTAAGGCAGGGATTCCCAACTTTTAGCAGAGAATAACCCACTTTTCCGTTCCTATACTTCTCAAGTCACCACTCCTGCCTGCTTGCTCTTGGAGAGCTTGTTTTGTCTGAGGGTAGCAGTTACACTGTTGGTATTTCCATCACTAGACTGCTGGATTCAGAAGAGCTGCCGGAAGCTGCACAGAGCAGATGGCTGGTGGGTCGGGCTTTAGCTTTCCCCATCCTCCCCCATCCTCTCACTGGAAATACCCACAAGGTAGAAACATTGGAGACAAAGGCTTAGCATGGGCTGAGAAAGCCTCTGGTCCAGGTTTAAGAGTTCTTACTGCTTTAAAGTATAACCATATAAACTTCGGACTGAGTCCTAGATATTTCCAGTGAGTTTGGAAAAGACCCTGATGCTGGGAAAGATTGAGGGTAGGAGGAGAAGGGGTCACGGGGGATAGAATGGTTGGATGGCACCAGCAACTCAATAGACATGAGTCTGAGCAAACTCCAGGAGATAGTGAAGGACAGAGAAGCCTGATGTGCTGTAGCCCATGGGGTCACAAAGAGTTGGATACAACT
This sequence comes from Cervus canadensis, assembly GCF_019320065.1. NCBI lineage: Eukaryota > Metazoa > Chordata > Mammalia > Artiodactyla > Cervidae > Cervus > Cervus canadensis. Next base: position 76,319,744 of record NC_057397.1, read on the forward strand.
TAGCAATGGAACAACAATTCCCTATTAGTACCGTTTCTTTGAGGTAAGTAATTAAAATCTATGGTATAAGAAAGTTACTCAGGAAACAGTTTACTATTTGCTTTATATCTATTCCATACTCTTGTTTTTTTTTTTTGGTTACTTCACCTTCTGCAAATTTTTGAGCCAACTGTGTATGTTAGAACTTCTATCAAATGCTAGAAAAAGTAGGAGAAACTAAAATTACCAGTATATACTAGAAGTTCTGACTACAGTTTGCTAAAGCAGAGGACTGACAGTGTGACTTTAAAAAATAAATCCTCAATATTATCTATATATTTTAAGCATTGGTGATAATTTTGTCTGCACAAATAAATTCACGTGTACTTAAGCATGTAACAAAAATTAAATGCCAAAATAGATCAGTTATGTCCTTTCCAAACCAGAGCCCCAAAGCAAAGCATCATAAACTTTAAAACTCAGAATTGGAGCTCTTGCCTTATATCTCATATGTTTTGAGTTGTGGTATTATTCTGTTATCTTGAAAATAAAATCTGATCTGAAGTAAGTAGTCCTACATACTGAGAAACATACTAATAATACTAACTACACCTGAGGGCAATCTCACAGTCTTCTCCTGTCATAGTTTCTTAAAGCTACACAGGTCATGGGATTTTGGCATAATCACGGTATTAGTAGTAACTTTTCTATCTTATTCTATTTTATTGTGGCTGATTCAATAAACTGTAAGATAGCATAAATCATGGAAAATGATATTTTTGCTGAATGGATATATTTCCTAAAGTAAGCTGCTGTTTTTTTCAGCTTTCTGGAATTTAGATGAAGAATAATAACAAATGAATGATCCTATATTTATAATATTGCTTCAAATTTGTGAAGGAAAAAGTTAACTGTATATACAAAATGTTATGCAATACAAAAAATAGTAACAATTAGCCTCATATAAGGAACTCATATAAGGAACATCAGCAAACTGTCAAATTTTGTGCCACAGGTACTTGAAAGAATGATTCTAGAACAGAAAAACTATATACTCTAGTTTCCAAGGAAGTAGAAAAGAAGCCAGTGGTAACTAGAAGTCAATTCAAGTTCACAAAGATGAAAAGTGAGTTCAAAACTAATCTCATAGGCTTCTTTTCTTTGGGTTACTGAAAGCTGACCCTAAGAAAAAATATGGACCACCCACTGGCTTTCTAACCTTAAATATATCAAAATCACCCAGAAAGCTATGAGTACCACAATTCAAAGGCTTATCCCAGATCTCTTGAAACAGAATCTCCTGCTGGGGCAGCTTAAAAGCTCTCCAGGTGAATCTGATGAAGCTAACACACTATCTGTTCATAAACTGGCATTTGCGAACCAGAGGCGTGTGAATATAGTTTGGTTTTAGGAAGATAATTCACAAAGTATGTTGAGGCATTGTTAGGGAAAGAGAAAAAAGTAGAGGAGTGCGGTATATGGACCAGAGATAGAGGTCAGGTGTATTCCCAGCGAGAGCTGTCGAACGGGTAACCTCGCCTTAGCTGAATCTCACATGAAGCAGTGTTGCTCATGCAGACATGATCCTGGAATGAAGTCTCCAGGCGCATCCACCAGGCTCTGTCCTTCTGCGTGTGTGCTCAGCCGCTTCAGTCGTCTCTGACTCTCTTGCGACCCCACGGACTGTAGCCCGCCAGGCTCCTCTGTCCATGGGATTCTTCAGGCAAGAACACTGGAGTGGGCTGCCATTTCCTCCTCCAAGGGATCTTCCCAACCCAGGGATCTAATCTCTTGCATCTCCTGCATTGGCACACGATTCTTTACCACTAGCACCACCTGGGAAGTTTTATTCAGTATATTTTAACAAATACTTTGACAACAACAACAACAAAAAAGGCGACCGATTCAACTAAAAGAAATCACTCATAGTTTTTGTTGTTTGGTCACCCAGTCATGTCCGACTCTTTGCGACCCCATGGACCGCAGCACGCCAGGCCTCTCTGTCCATCACCAACTCCCAAAGTTTGCCGAAGTTTATGCCCATTGCATCAGTAATGCCATCCAGCCATCTCATCCTCTGATGCCCTGTTCTCCTTCTGCCCTCAGTCTTTTCCAGTATCAGGGACTTTTCCAATAAGTCAGCTGTTATCATCAGATGACAAAAATACTGGAGTTTCAGCTTCAGCATCAGTCTTTCCAACTAGCATTCAGGGTTGTTTTCCCTTAAGATTGACTGATTTGTCAATATGTCTTATGTCTCATTCATAAGACAATGAAATTGAAATTTAAAAATCTTAATTTTAAGACAACTGAAATTAAGATGATATTGAATAGACATAAATATAAAACACAGAATGCAAGCTTAACATATTGATTTACATAACGGGGCAAGGGTAAATCTGGCTGGGATTTTTTAACTCTTTCCAAGTCCAGTTGAACAAAAAGCAAGTAATATGGCATCTGAAAAAAGCAGATACAAACTCAAACTGTGTCAGCAAAAAAGAGACGCAACTCTGAGCTGGTCAGTACCTAAGTGTGTAAGTGAGTGTGTAAATCTATGCGGGACCCTTGCCAGGGCCCCGAGGGGAGAAGGAGGTATTAGGAAAGCAAGAAGTTTTTAGAGTTACAGCTTAAGTGAACAGAGCTCCCAGGGCTGGTTCAGGTATTTTAGGTCTCGGTAAAGAAACTGCCTGCCAACACAGGAGATGCAGAAGGCATGGGTTCAATCCCTGGGTCGAAAAGATCCCCTGGAGGAGGAAATGGCAACCCCCTCCAGGATTCTTGCCTGAGAATCCCGTGGACAGGGGAGCTGGCGGGCCACAGTCCACAGGGTCACAAAGAGTCGGAGGCGATTGTGCGGTCAGTGCTCCAGAAATAAAGTTCTTTTCCCTGACTCGGAATACAGTGTGGTGAAAATAATCAGATAACCAGAGACAAAAAGAACGCTTCATTCTGAGATGCTTGGGGGCACTCTGAATACTGGGGGACCCTGGCACCCTTCACGATGACTGTTATAGGACCCTGTGACTTTCCAATGCCGGTGCCTGAAAGGCCTGAAAGGCCTTGCCGGAGCCCGGGAAACGCGCCCTTACAGTCCTCATGCGGGAGGCGGTGGACGCTTCCCTTCCCACTGTCCGAGCCGCGGCAGGAGGATGGGAGAAACAGAGGGAGGGATGACGGAAAAGCAGAGCGAAGACAGTGCGCCCGTTTCCCGGCCGCTGAACGAGTCACAGGCCCGCAGACGGCATCCGAGTCACCGCGCTGTCTGTGCAGAGCTCAGGTTTCCGACGCCTCCACTCTAGGGGCTCAGGCCCGCGTGTAGAGAAGCTTTGTTCAGCAAGGAGGCCGCCCAGTCGGTGAGGCCTCCCCGGGGACCGTCCCCGCGGCCGGCCGTCTCCCGTTACCCGAGGCCCTGGCACTCACCACTGGCGCTGGGGTGGTTCTCGTCACCCAGTTCTTCGGGTCCCCGGGGTGAGGCTGCAGGACAAGTGTCACAAAAAGCCGGAGGAGAGCCCAGCACGATCTAACCCGGGGGGCTGTGCGCACAGCCCGACTCCGCGGAAGCCCCAGCCCGCACCCTGACTGCGCAGTCAGCCTGCACCCAGCAGCGCGCGGCTCGGCCTGAGCAGCAGACTCCCCACCCGGGCTCGCTCCTGTCACCCGCGCCTGCAGAAGGGGTCGCCGGCCTCCCCGGGGCGGTCCCCGCCCTGTGACCCGCAGGGGCCGCGGTCCGAGCCCCTCGGCCTCTGCCTGCCCAGGGCCCCTTCCCCGCAGCTCCGGCCCGGCCCCGCTTCCCGCATGGAGACAAGCCTGGATTTCCTGCGAGGCCGCCCCGGGGCCGAGAGGAGAGGGCAGAGAGGCCCCGACGACGCCCGGGCCCGCTCTCGGGCCGCGCTGACCTCGCCCGACGGGCCCGCCGCGAGCGGCCGTCTGCGAGCGGCCAGGAGCCGCGGGCGTGGGGCTGCAGACAGGGGCCCGGGGCTGGCCGCGGCCTCCACGCGCGCACGGCCTGCACTCGCCGCGTCTCAGGAAGCAGGACTCGAGCCCGTGCGCAGCCGACCTCACCTTCAAAAAGCGCCGCGGTGTCACAGAGGCGGACACTCACAGAGCCCCGGGTTAAGGGCTTTACACACTAAAGTCAAGCGCCCTCAGCTCTGAGGATCAACCTTATCAACAGCTTCACGCGGGTGAAGAGGCTGAGACTCAGGCCGGCCCAGCAAACGCTTCAAAATCACCTGCTTCCAAGCGGCAGGACGCGGCCAGGCTCACACCCAGGGCTACGTGCTCGGAAGCCCAGGCTCCCGAATGCAACACCAAGTTACCTTCTGTCAAATGTTTACATGTTTGATGGAAACTGAAAAGGTGTATGCTGATGTACGGCGGGAACCATCACAACGCAGTAAAGCAATTATCCTCCAGTTAAAACAAGTGTTTAAAAACAGATAACTAACGAGAACCTACTGAATAACACAGAGAACTTTACTTAATGGGAAGGAAATCCCAAGAAGAGGGAATATATGTATATGTATACACACACACACACACACACACAGCTGATTCACTTTGCCATTCAGTAGAAACACAACGTTGTAAAGCAACTAAACTCCAATAAAAATCTTAAAATAAATGAATAAAAGCATCTTTTAAAAAGTTCTCAAGCAGCGCTGGTCCTTGGTCATCCCAGGGACACATACAAATGTTATCAGTGCTCACGGATGCCATGATATGAACACGGCTAGGAAGCACTTGTATTTCCACCCCATTAACATGACCATGGATGTGGTTTCCTCATCCTGAACCCTGACCACAGGGCAGAGTCACCCCCGGAGGCACTTTCAAAAACTGAAGTCCCAGCCCCACTCCAGCCAGTTGCACTGGAATCTGCGGCGATGGGCTCCTCCGGGCATCGAGGCGACGTTCACATTCAGCCAGGATTGAAGACTGCTCTCAGGACAGTGCTCAGCAGAAGCAGGAAAAGGAATTAAGTGGTATCTAAAAGTTGTGCTTTTCCACAAAACAGGTTGCTAGTTATAAAGGAGTTCTATCATAGTAATTGAAATGAACTGTACTAAAGAATTTCTACTCTTCTCAAGTTTTTAACCAAACTGTGACCTTGCTTCCAAATGTTACTCTTTCAGATCAACAGGGCCTTGATACCACGGTTGTTATCATTCAGGATCGTTTAGGTAGAACATGGTAACTGCCAGAGAAGTCTGAAGGAAGCATTAGCCACCACTGCACGGCTTTGTTATGAGTTACAATGAAAGCAAGTTTCAGACTCATATCTGCAGATACACTTATTAAACAAACACATCTTGGCCACGCAGGCAAAAACAGTTTGTCCACCAGTTTTATGAGCTCACTAAAGCCCCAGCTCCATGTCTTTAAGTCCAATATACCTGATATGCAAGGCTCACTGAACACAGACAGTGACCTTCACTGGCAGGGTGCTAGGCTCTATGGAAGGCCAGACACCCACCTGAACCCAGGGCTGGACACTGCACTGATCTGACCAAGCCCCAGGCACCATCCTGATGCTAGTTATACACCTCATACGTTCTTAATGCCTGTCCTTACATTGCGAGCAAGGAAGCACCTCTAAACCCTTAGCCAATCCACATGTTTAGAATATCCACAATTTCACCAACGAGATCCCATTTCTAACATTTATTATGCTAATATAGCAGTTACTCATTTTACCAATAAAACCCATTTTTGACATTGATGATGCTAACTGTCAAAACTTCTGTTGTGGAGATCATGGAAGAATGTGAACTGGCCAGGAATGTGCAACATTCACTGCAGCACTATTTACAGCAGCCAAGACATAGAAGCAACCTGAATGGCCGCTGACAGAGGAATGGATAAAGAAGCTTGGTGCAGATATACAAGGAAATATTGTTCTTGTTGTTTAGTCACTCAGCTGTGTCTAACTATTTTGCAATCCCATGCACTCTGGCCTGCCAAGCTCCTCTGTCCACGGGATTTCCCAGGCAAGAACACTGGTGTGGACTGCCATTTCCTTCTGGAGTGGAATATTACTCAGCCGTTAAAAAGAGTGAAATAATGCCATTTGCAGCAGCAAGGATGGACCCAGAGATTGTCATAGTGAGTGAAGTAACAAAAAGAAGGAGAAATAGTATGACATTCTCTATATGCAGAATACAAAAAGAAATCTAAAAAAGAACCTAAAAAGAAATGATACAGATGAACTTATTTACAAAACAGAAACTCACAGACTTAGAGATTGCAGTTATGGTTGCCAGGGGCACAAGAATAGGAGGAAGAGATAGTGAGGGAGTTTGGAATGATGTGTACACACTGCTATATTTAAAGTGGACGACCAACAGGGACCTGCTGTAGGGCACAGGGAACTCTGCCCAATGTTACGTCGCAGCCTGGACGGGAGGGGAGAGGGGTTTGGGGAGAATGGATACATGTGTATGTATGGCTGTTTCTCTCTGCTGTCCGCCTGAAGCTATCACAACATTGTTATCAGCTATTCTCCAATGCAAAATAAAAAGATTTTTTTTCTTTTAATTGTTCTGTCTGGGAGTGTGGCCCTTTCTGAAATGATGTTAACTGGACAACCAGCAAGTGTTCTTGACAGCATGTTAGCTGACTAACGGCCTCTAGAAGTAAAACCTTCACTGCAGGTACACACATCACTCTGATTACCAGGTAACTTACAGCCATCCTAGCACTGACATTGTGTGGCACAAGACCCTTTTAGCACTAAGTATATTTGACTTTATTATGTGTGTGAAAATATTTCTTAGTGGCTAATGGAAAATAGTAGCCATGAGCATGTGAAGTTACTTGGTTTGTTTGCAAGATGCTGACACTGACAGTGTTTCCAACGCATGGTCTATGACGGGATTCTTTCATAGCTTAGATTACAGATGGCCTCACGCCAACCACACTCGTCCTATTCCAGGCCATTGCAGAACCAGGTGAGGGCCACACCAATGAAGCTCCCATGGATAAATGACAAAAGGTAAATGGCCTTTCTGAAATCAATTGATTATTAATATTTGAACTTGAGACTTACATCTGTAGATACTCTGATTTAAGGAAGTTAGATTGACATTCTTATTAGTGTTGTCTTTGTGTGTATCTTTATAAAGTCTACTTATAGACACTTTAGTGTATTGCCACCTCAAGAACATTTCTATATTATTTTACATTATTTTCTTCTGAAAGCAAATCTATATTTCCACCATGTCACAAAAGCAGATGTTTTTTCATTTTTCAGATTTTTTAAGCCAATATTTACTTAACAACCACTGTGGATAAAGCTACAAACAGATCCAAATGGATAACAAAACAAAACAAAAAAAAACCCTTGACAGACACTAAGCAAATGTCAGAGTGCCTATCAAACCAAAGAGGAAGGACCCAGGAAAAGAACAACCAATGGCTTTTTAGCAAGTCTTAAGTCAGAGTGTCTCTGCAGAAACTGCCATTGAATAACATCCCAAAATATTTTCAGACATGAAGTAAGAATAGAAACCAACACTTAACTCTAAAACAGGCCATAATGTGGACACAAGTTGTACAAAAGAGCATAGGAAAATGAAACTTGGTTTTTTTATTGTTGGTCATAAAATGGGCACAAATGTGGCGGGCACATTTTGGGGGGAAGAGCAAGACTTTTAAGGTCCATTCCAAGAGACATGATTCCTTTCCAGCATTAAACAATGGCAGGGTCATTTAGGGCGAATTAAACCTTCCCGAGGCTTCATTATGACTCAAGAAGCCCAACTTCTTGAGGATGCAAGTTCAGGGTTTGGTGGTGAGCAGAGTCCTGAACTGCCAGCCCAATTTCTGGGTCTGCCATCGACCTTGTGTTACAAGAGCAAATCATTTCAACTTGCTGGGTTTTTATATGCGCCCCCGGGGCTGTTTAAAATTGTTCTCTATAGAGAGAGCTGTTCATTGAGGAAAGCAAGTCACCCTGGCAAAGAACAAAGGGTTCAAGGTGCAAGAGAAGTGCCCAGAACCACTACTGACTCAAAGTCCTTCCCAAGCGGCAACAGCCAGTGGTAGAATTAATATTTAAATGTCTGAAGTTTTTTTTTTTTTCATATCTCAATGCACCACCGCCAGCTAAAGCCTTCAACAGCAAAGGGAAGCCGGAACACAGCAGAATATGCTCCCCTGGAGACTCACAGGCAAGTTACACTGTGATTCCAAATAACAAACGCAGGGCGAAGAGTTGGTATGTGCTGCTGGAGCCAGCAGGACTGGACCAGGGTGACACAAGCCAGGGGAAGACTTTAAAGTGGCACACACACACACAAAAAAAGATTATCTTATAATCAAGATAAGTAAGATTTTATTGGAATATTTTTGAAATTCAAAATTAAGGCAAAAAACTCGATGATGAAGAAGACATCACATTTTTACATGAATTTGAATTAAAAAAAAAAAGGCTGTACAGAACACATAGGTGTGTGGGTTAGTCGCTCAGTCCTGTCTGACTCTTTACGACCCCATGGACTGTAGAACACCAGGCTCCTTTGTCCATGGGATTCTCCAGGCAAGAATACTGGAGTGGGTCGCCATTTCCTTCTCCAGAATACTTAGGAGCCAGTTGCAAAAGACAAGAACCAATAACACCAATCCAGTCTTTACTTAAGATGTTGATATTTTGTTCATTACAGATGCTTCTGTGGCAACTTTGAGCTTTCTAAAGATATCATTAAAAACGCTGTACATCTTGATCACTGGGACTTTTGGCGTGTCTTCCTCTTTCGCCATCGAGGATGGCGCTGCGCTCAGCCCTCTCCCAGTCCGGCCCGGGGGTCACCGCCAGTTCCCAGAAAGGCCGGGCCAGGCGCCGGGCGGCCGGGCTGCCCCGCGCCGGGGCTGGGTGCCTACCTCGTTTGTTCTGCGCGCCGTGCTTCCTGGCCAGGCTGAGCTCTCTCTGGATGCGGCCTTCCAGGTACTCCTGCTTCTTGCCCAGCATCTCCTCCGTCTCCCGAAGTCGGGCCAGAGCTTCCTGGGCGCTGGGGGCCGCGCGGCTCTTGGAAGAGCCTCCGCCTTTGAAGAACTTGCCCAACTTGCTCATCGTGGTGGGGGGCCGGGCAGTCGTCCGCGGGGCTCGCGGCTCGGGGCTCCGGACGCGCCGGGGAGCAGGTGAGCGTCTCCGCCCGGGTCTCGGCCAGGCCCGGGAGGCGGCGCCCCCGAGTCCACACGCCGTCGGGCGCAGGTGACTCCCTCTCCCGGGCATTTCCTGGCGGCCGGGCCCGCCCCGCTCGCGGGGAGGGGAGGGCACCGCAGGCGGACGCAGCCGGCGCCGCCCGGTCCCCGGGCATCGGGAGGAAAGAGAAGGAAAGAGCTGGAAAGGCCGCCGGGGCCGCAGGCCGGGGCTGCTGCACCCACGCTGGGGACTCACCCGGGGCCAGTGACCGGTTTGATGTCGGCTCAGAGAAGCGCAGACCGCTGTCGGGGGTCTAGTGCGGGGCCCGAAGTTCAGTTCAGTTCGGTTCAGTTGCTCAGTCGTGTCCGACTCTTTGCGACCCCATGGACTGCAGCACGCCAGGCTTCCCTGTCCATCACCAACTCCTAGAGTTTACTCAAACTCATGTCCATTGAGTCGGTGATGCCATCCAACCATCTCATCCTCTGTCGTCCCCTTCTCCTCCTGCCCTCAATCTTTCCCAGCTTCAGGGTCTTTTCCAGTGAGTCAGCTCTTCACATCAGGTGGCCAAAGTATTGGAGTTTTAGCTTCAGCGTCAGTCCTTCCAATGAACACCCAGGACTGATCTCCTTTAGGATGGACTGGTTGGATCTCCTTGCAGTCCAAGGGACTCTCAAGAGTCTTCTCCAACACCACAGTTCAGAAGCATCAATTCTAAAGTACTCAGCTTTCTTTATGGTCCAACTCTCACATGCATACATGACTACTGGAAAAACCATAGCCTTGACTAGATGGACCTTTGTTGGCAAAGTAATGTCTCTGTTTTTTAATATGCTGTCTATGTTGGTCATAACTTTCCTTCCAAGGAGTAAGCGTCTTTTAATTTCATGGCTGCAGTCACCATCTGCAGTGATTTTGGAGCCCAGGAAAATAAAGTCAGCCAGTTTCCACTGTTTCCCCTGAAAGCCAGTGTGTAATGCACATGCACCTTGCTGACCTGGGCTGGAAGGACAAGATGCTAGTATTCCACACATGCGTTCTGCGTGTTTCTGTCTGTGATCACGTGTGAGCACAGGGTCAGGTCCCTGTCCTTGTGAAAAAGAGTATTCAGGTAGGTTCGTCCCTGTGTGCGTGGTGTGGGTTAGGAGGGTGGGGGGCACCGGCTTGCAGGGACACTTGTCTGCCTCTGTGATGCAGGTGTGATGGCAAGTGGCTTATTCTCCGAACACCTGGTCTGACTCTGGGCAGTTTGATGTGTGCTGGCTGCCAGTGGGCACGGGTGGATTCTAGATCACCCTCACACGGTTTGAAGTGGTGAGAGGCGAGGACCATCTCTTTTCCTAACGTGGGGGCTTTGGAGTGTGTTCGGTGGCCGCATTCAATTCAGCATCACTGTTAGTATCTCTCTCTCTTTAGTCACTCAGTCGTGTCCGACTCTTGCAACCCCATGGACTGTAGCCTACCAGGCTCCTCTGACCATGGAATTCTCCAGGCCAGAATACTAGAGAGGGTTGCTATTTCCTTCTCCAGCTGTTAATATATACAAAGTCTTTAATGGGGCGTCCTTGAATTTGGATCTATGTCAGATGCCTTTGCAGAGACACCTCAGTAACAAAAGGGAAAGAATGTCCTAGAGAAAAGCAACATTCTTTTGTTCCTTTTCAATACCTCACTCCCATCTATTAGAGCTGCAAACAAAGAATTTGGTAAGATGAAAGGACAGCAATAGGTAATGATTATGGATGATGAGATTCAACTGAAAATCTGTGCGGAGCATGCTACAAAGATGTGGAATATGGGACTGAGTCTGTGTCCTAGTTTTCCATGGCTATGCTGTCCTCCACATAATACATCGCTATTTGAGCAACATTACCCACCGCCATCAGGAGCTATTTGTGATTAGCTAACCACTGGTTATTAAAGGAGGGGAAGCATGCATTACTATGACAGACACGCCTTGGTGCTCAAGACCAGTAACCCACTTTTGTCTGCCATCACACCCACCCAGAAGCATCAGTTTGATCCATTTTACCCAACATTGGTAGATCCAGCATTGCATTTTGACAAAGAAATTGGATATGTTTCTAAGAGGCTTACTGGTCCTATATCTTAGACACACAAACATGTGAACTTATAATTTCCCAATAACTACAGCCTGCCACCTCTTACCATTTTCTGCCTGGCCATCCAAAGCTCTTATGAACTGTAATATATGTAATCTTGTGTATATTACACTATAATAAGCATTATCTTTTGTTATTATCTAAATGTTTCATAAATCTGTTTTGGAACTTATTTTCTTGCTTAGATTTTAAGCCCCGTGAGAGTGGAGAAACAGCACATGTTCTGCTGGTCAGTTTAACCAAAGTTTACTGAGAGTATTCTACACATAAGGCACTGGGAATGCAAATATAGTCTGCCCTCTGGGAGCTTACCTTATAGTAATAGCAGTAATGGGTGCCATATTTGAACACCTATCATATGGCAAGCACACCACACGTCCACTTAATAACCCCTACATCAACCACACAAAACAGGTGCTGCCGCTTCCATGACAGATAAACAACCCGCCTCAGCTGGTGACTTGGACAAGTTCACATAGGTAGTGAGTGTAAAAGATCCTTTTGTTTGAAAGCTTCTGGTCCTTCTACTGTTTACATGACCTTTCCCTCTGTATGGTTTGGACCAGAGGAGAAACTCACAGAGCATTTATTTAATTAAATAACATGGGGAGTATAGAGGGTGGTATGAGGTATCAACTTCCAGAGATCATACAAGCATTACTGAGTTCATAGAGGAGTATGTTTAAACAAGAAACTCTCCACTATAGAAAAGACATTCCTTTCTGGCTCACTAGACACTATATTTTTGTTGAGAGAACACTGAACAAGTGGAACAGAGGGACGGAAAGTTATAATGAGCTGCTTAGTCATCCATCTATCCGTATTTTCATTCAACAGCTATTTATGGAGCATCTCTGTTTCGGGCATTATGGTAGACAGTGAGGAGATGATTAAGAACAAGATGAAGGCATTTTACAAGTTAGGAGAGAAGACAGAAGGTAAGCAACTTATCCCACAAATAAGAGACTTTGTAAGTTAAAGTTTTATTAACTGCTGTGGAGAACTCGGAAGGACAGAGACCTGTCAGAACAAATTGTAGATAAAGTTGATTTTGTCTTGGGTGCCAAAAAAAGGTGACTTGAAAAAGTGACATTTAACCTGGAATTTGAATGATGAATAGAGGATAGCTTGGTATAGAGAAGGGAAACCGGTATTCCAAGATAAGGAATCATTCATTCATTATTTTTTTCTGAGTGTGTATAATATAGCCAGTACAGATCTAGACACTGGAGATTCAGCAGTGAAGAAAGAGAAACTAAAATCCATGCATTTTTGAAGCCTACTTTCTAGTCAGGAAATGATGGACAATTAATGAAGAAAGCAATGTACTCCATGAAAAAAATAAAGCAGGTAGTATTAGAGAATTAACGTCTCAGACAATGTGTGGAAAAACATTGAGTCTAAAGAAGACAGAAGAGCAGAGTGCTATGAGATTGTCTCTAAATGTCAGCTGAGTCCTGATCACATAGAGGCCACCTGATATTCTAAGGAGCTTGTTTTGTATCCAAACAGCAAATGAAACTCAGGCAGAAATTTAAATAAAGGATGTAGTCGTTAATTTATAATTCAATGGAAAAATCTATTTTACTCAATTTAGTGTGTCAGACTTTCAAAAACACATGTGGTGTGCAAAGCAAGCTACATTTGAATTAAAAATCATTCCCTTCCATTAATATATAATCTCAATAGGGAACAGATAACACTTGCAAGCAAGCAAGCCATCCAAATATATAGTAGTGTTTAATCCAGCAGTGGGATTTAGAGAATAAATGTTTAAATCAATGATGTAGAAGCTGAAAATAACACATTAATCTTCATTCAATACTCATCCTACAAATGTGGTTTAATAAAGAGTTCTCAGCATCTAGTATATTTTTCATTTTTTAATCTCAATTGATCTCAGCTAATAAGGAGGCTGTTGTTCAAAAGAATGATCTTGTTCAGAATGATTTACCATGGTTAAGATGGCAAAGGAAATTGGAAATTTATAGATCTGTTAAAAAGACTTAGATGTCAGGCTAATTGATACATTTTGGTCACCCCTTGAAATTACATCCATTTTTAGAATGCCAAATGAACTCTCCAAAGCAGCAGAAGAAGAATTATCCTTTAAACATACTGCAGAATCATCATCAAATAGTTATTTATTAAACAGCTCAGCCAGCATGTACACATTCTTTCCATCAGCAGTTTTTTGTTTGTTTCTCAGAACTAGATATTCATTGTATATAGCACAATCACAGTAATGAATACAAAAGTAGGCATTATGAAAAACAATAATTTTGCAAAAATAAAAGTTTTATTGCCCTAATTGATAATGAAGATCTATGGTGCCTCTGACTGAGTTTTGCCTGCACAGCTTTGAATCCATATTTTCTCATATCTTTGTCCATCCCTGATTACAAAGAAATTAAAGAATCTAAGTGTTATCAGATTGAGCTGTAAAGTGTTTTCTACACCAGCCACTTAATGAACATAAAAGGCGAGGTAACCCGTCTACCTCAGCACCATCTTTATCACATAACCTTCCCAAAGTTGATTCTTAACGTGCATGCTAAGTTGCTTCAGTCGTGACTGACTCTTTGTGACCCTGTGGACTGTAGCCCGCCAGGCTCCTCTGTCCATGGGGATTCTCCAGGCAAGAATCCTGGAGTGGGTTGCTGTGCCCTCCTCCAGGGGAGCTTCCCAATGCAGGGATTGAACCCACGTCTCTTACGTCTACCTGCAGCGGCAGGTGGGTTCTTTGCCACTAGTGCCACCTGGGAAGCCCCTGATTCTTAAAAAAGATCATTGGAGAATTGGATTCTCCCCCAAGAGCCTGCAGAAGGAACACAGTTATGCCAACACGTTGGTTGTAAGAGTTTTCACATCTAGTACTGTGAGATAATAAATTTGTGTTGTTTTAAGCCATTAAATATGTGGGAATTTGTTGTGGCAACAATAGAAAACTAGTACATATAACAAGGAGCTGATCTGATCTAGGGCGGGTCCTAGAAACTCTTTTGAGAGCTGGATGATGAGGAGGAGAAAACTAAATAAGTGAGGAAAGGAGAGAGCATCCCAGCCTGAGAGACTAGCCCACATGGTGGAGCAGAATAGCTGGTAAGAACAAGTACTTAGGTCAGTGGGAAGACAGAGAACGACAGTAGTTTTAGGTGCTAGGGACAAGGAAGCAGGAGGTGGGTAATTTTTTAAGCCATTCTATGAAATGAGGGTAATAATAGCATACATCTTAAAGTGTCATTATAAAGATTAAATGATTCACTTAAGTGCCTGGTACATAATAACATAATCCAAAATTTTAGCTGTTATTATTGTTCAGTTCAGTTCAGTCGCTCAGTCATGTCTGACTCTTTGTGGCCCCATGGACTGCAGCACGCCAGGCCTCCCTATCTGTCACCAGCTCCCGGAGCTTGCTCAAACTCGTGTCCATTGAGTCAGTGATGTCATGCAACCATCTCATCCTCCGTCATTCCCTTCTCCTCCAGCGTTCAATCTTTCCCAGCATCATGGTCTTTTCCAATGAAGTCCTTCACATCCGGTGGCCCAAGTATTGAAGCTTCAGCTTTAGCAGTCCTTCCAATGAATATTCAGGACTGATTTCCTTTAGGATGGACTGGTTGGATCTCCTTGCAGTCCAAAGGGCCCTCAAGAGTCTTCTCCAGTATTGTTAGGTTTGAATAAATATTCAAGATTTGATTTTGAATATATTGCGCAAGATAAGTATTAGGGATACAACAAACCTACTGAATGTTACGCAAACATATACAGACAGATTAACAAACAGTTATACAGGGAACATCTGTGTAACCACAACACAGCCCCCTGTCCTCATGGAGCACAGAGGGGAAGTACAGAGGGGAAGACAAACACTAATCAAATAATTGTATAAACAAATAGAAAATCAAATCTGGGACAAATGTTTTGGAGGGGATACGAGGTGAATGTTACAAAAGCAGGATTTGTCCTAGACAGGAAGAACAAAGAGGACTTTCCTAAGGACAACATACTTGTGGTCACAACTAAGGGAAAAGCAGAAATGAACCAGATCAAACGGGAGAGGGAAGAGCATTCCAGGTACAAGAACACCAAGGGTGAAGGGGGGAGACTGTGAGTGTGAAGAGGCCCTGGGGAGACAAACGGAACAGAAAGACGGGTTGTGCCAAGATTTAAAAGACTTTAAATGCCAAGCAAAGTCATTCCTTCCTAGATCATGTGAGCTCCTTGAGATCGGGTCTTAATTCTATATCAAACCTAGAATCATATTTGATAAATAATAGATATTCAAAGGACTTGCTAAATCGACTTAAGTGCAGATTTTATTTTATAGCTAATAGAAGCCACAGAAGTTTGTTTGTTTGTTTGTTTTTGGCCAGGTAAATCATAATTTTGCCTGGTTAGTGTTAGTAAGAAAAATATGTTTCAAGTCCCACTTACTATAGCAGATGGCTAATGTCCTGGAGGACTGAATTTTTGCCTGTGCATTCAGAAGTCTTTCCCAGGTGAAAGGTTGAAAGCATTACACTCTGAAGGTGGAGTAAGAGTGAAACCTGTTTGCTAAACTGTTCCAATCATAAGAATGACAGTGAGGGCACTTGTTAAAAACATAACTTCCCAGGACCCATCCTAGACCCTGTAAACAAGACCTCAGAAAAGGTGTGAGTAGCTGTATTTATTGACAAGCACTTTACCTGATTCTTATTCTCAAGAAGGTTTAGAAAACTCTGGTATAGAGGATCTTGAAGGGCAAAGGAAAGGCATGTGTAAAACTATGAACATCTGAAAGAGCCAGGAGGTATATTATGAAAATGACTGGGGAATAGGGCGCCTGAGAGGAAGTGGTTGTTACTGAGGCTGGAAATTGTGAAAAGCTTTACCGGTAAAGTTTGTTCTTACTAAGCTAAAAAATCTTGTGAATAATGGAGAACCAATGGAAGATCTTAGGCAAGGAAGTGAGTTTTGGGGGAGGAAATTATTCAAGAAATGGAAACAGGTTTGAGAGACATTTTTGAGAAATAATTGAGAGTGCTTAATGGCTACTTTTATGAGAGAAGTAAGAAAGGAGAGGTGGAGAATGAATCCAAGGCTTCTCATGTGGCAGAGCGCCTTTGTTAGGGAGCAGATGCTATGGTAAGAAAGCATTCCATTTTAGACTTAGAAACATGGAAGGAGAAACCTCCAATTTGGGAGGAAGTTCTCAAGGTAGAGAATATGGTTGTGGAAGTCACTGGAACCATGGGAGTTTCACTAGTATGAGGATGTAAATTGATAAATGGTCCAAGCACAAAATGATGGGGAAATGGGCATGCTTGAGTAGCACTTACAGAAACCTTTCCCAGGTGGCTCTGCGATAAAGAACCCACATGCCTGTGCAGGGGACGCAGGAGATGTAGGTTCCATCCCTGGGTCGGGAAGATCCTCTGGAGAGAGGAATGGCTACCCACTCCAGTATTCTTGCCTGGGAAATCTCAGGACAGAGGAGCCTGGCAGGCTGCAGTCCATGGGGACTCAAAAGAGTAGGACACGACTTAGCAACTAAACAGCAACAAGGAGAAATCAGCAAAGAGACTAAATGGGGATGGAAGAGTTAGCAGCTGTGATCTTGGCTATCCTCAGCACCTAATGGTGACCTCCTTCCAAAGGACTTACGCCGGGACTGTGGCCCTCAGTGCCCTGACCCCGCAGCAGGCCACCACTGACCCACGCCTCTGCCGGAGGCTCCTGGACACTCACAGCAAGTCCGGCTCAGTCTCCTGTGGGGCCACAAGGTTTCGTTTGTGCCCTCCAAGAGTCTGCTTCCCCAGTCCTGTGCAAGTTCTGTAACAAATCCCACCGGCCTTCAAAGTCAAATTCCCTGGAGGTTCTCAGCCCCTCTGCCGGATCCCCAGGTTGGGAAATCTGCGGTAGGTCCTAGAACTTCCACAACAGTGTGAGAACTTCTTTGGTATAATTGTTCTCCAGCTTGTGGAACCATCTGATGCTTCCTATACTCCCACGCTAGAGACCTGAAAGAACAAGCACATTTCCATTATTATTGCACTGATAAATATTTGCCACCTATCTAGAACATTTAACAGTAAAATTCTAGAAAATCTGCCCTCGGTTAATGCTATCAGATAAAGAAACACAAAAATCTAGATAAGCCACTGGTTTTTAATTTTTAATTTCTTTCTTTATTTTTTTATTGGAGTATAGTTGATTTACAATATTGTTTTACCTTCTGCTATGTTCAAGCTGGTTTTAGAAAAGGCAGAGGAACCAGAGATCAAATTGCCAACATTCGCTGGATCACTGAAAAAGCAGGAGAGTTCCAGAAAAACATCTATTTCTGCTTTATTGGCTATGCCAAAGCCTTTGACTGTGTGGATCACAATAAACTGTGGAAAATTCTGAAAGAGATGGGAATACCAGACCACCTGACCTGCCTCTTGAGAAACCTATATGCAGGTCAGGAAGCAACAGTTAGAACTGGACATGGAACAACAGACTGGTTCCAAATAGGAGAAGGAGTACTTCAAGGCTGTATATTGTCACCCTGCTTATTTAACTTATATGCAGAGTACATCATGAGAAACGCTGGGCTGGAGGAAGCACAAGCTGAAATCAAGATTGCCAGGAGAAATATCAATTACCTCAGATATGCAGATGACACCATCCTTATGGCAGAAAGTAAAGAACTAAAGAGCCTCTTGATGAAAGTGAAAGAAGAGAGTGAAAAAGTTGGCTTAAAGCTCAACATTCAGAAAACTAAGATCATGGCATCCGGTCCCATCACTTCATGGCAAATAGATGGGGAAACAGTGGAAACAGTGGCTGACTTTATTTTTCTGGGCTCCAAAATCACTGCAGATGGTGACTGCAGCCATGAAATTAAAAAACGCTGCTCCTTGGAAGGAAAGTTATGGCCAACCTAGACAGCATATTTAAAAGCAGAGACATTACTTTACCAACAAAGGTCTGTCTAGTCAAGGCTATGGTTTTTTCAGTAGTCATGTACGGATGTGAGAGTTGGGGCTATAAAGAAAGCTGAGTGCTGAAGAATTGATGCTTTTGAACTGTGGTGTTGGAGAAGACTCTTGAGAGTCCTTTGGACTGCAAGGAGATCCAACCAGTCCATCCTAAAGGAGATCAGTCCTGAGTGTTCATTGGAAGGACTGATGCTAAAGCTGAAACTCCAGTACTTTGGCCACCTGATGCGAAGAGTTGACTTATTGGAAAAGACCCTGATGCTGGGAGGGATTGGGGGCAGGAGGAGAAGGGGACAACAGAGGATGAGATGGTTGGATGGCATCACTGACACAATGGACATGAGTTTGAGTAAACTCTGGGGGTTGGTGATGGACAGGGAGGCCTGGCATGCTGTGGTTCATGGGGTCACAAAGAGTCGGCCATGACAGAGACTGACCTGAACTGAATACAGCAAAGTGAATCAGTTATATATATATCCACTCTTTTGTTAGGTTCTTTTCCTATATAGGCCATTAAAGAGTATTGAGTAAAGTTCCCTGTGCTATTCAGTAGGTTCTGACTAGTTATCTCCTTTATATATAGTAATGAGCATGTCATCCCAGTCTCCCAATTTATCACTTCCCCCAAGCTGGGATTCCCTGTGGCTCAGTGGGTGAAGAATTCGCCTGCAATGCAGGAGATGGGGCTTTGATTCCTGTATCGGGAAGATCCCCTGGAGAAAGAAACAGCAACCCACTCCAATACTTTTGCCTGGGAAATACCGTGGACAGAGGAGCCTGGTAGGTTACAGTTAATGGGGTCGAAAGAGCCAGACACAACTTAGTGACTAAATCACCAATCTCCTCCAAGCCACTGGTTCTTCAAAATACCGGAAGCTGTTGACACTTGGATTTTAGTCCAAACTCTTCCACTAACTTGGGCAAATCATTTAATTTCTCTGAACCTGCGATGCATGATACAGGGTGCTCAGGGCTGGTGCACTGGGACGACCCTGAGGGATGCGATGGGGAGGGAGGAGGGTGGGGGGGTTCAAGATGGGGAACACGTGTACACCCATGGCTGACTCATGCGAATGTATGGCAAAAACCACCAGAATATTGTAAAGTAATTAGCCTCCAATTAAAATTTTAAAAAAATTCACACACCAAAAGAATTTCTCTGAACCTGCTTATCTACAAAAAAAAACAAAAAAACAAAAAAACAGCTGGGATAGCTAGATATCTTCTGCTACTTCCAGCTCTAAAATCTAGTTTTTCTCCAGACCCAAACAAGCCTGAGATGAAAATTTTAAACAGATTTTTGAAGAGCAAATCTTGAAGTAAGAATACCTGTTTCCCAATCCACACTCCCCCTTCCTCAATGAATATTTGTTGGGAAATATTCAAAGTTATATATGACGCGTTGGATACTTTTACAGTTCTTGTCCTTAGCACAGCTTTGTCATTCATCCTCTCTGAGTCTTGTGGCGTCATGTCAGTGGCATGGCATCCATTTAACCCCACCTAGAAGAGCCTCTCTTTTCTCAGTACCTTTGGAGTGACTCATCAAGCACATGAAGCTTCCTACCTCCCCATGGAATGACCACAAGCTTTCTTCAGGATGTGTGTTAAATGAGTCTGTGCTCTCGCAACTGAGTGGCCCTAGGTGGCCCCTCAGGACTTCAAGAGCTAGAGACTTTTTGCCTGCCAGAACGTTAAACAAACAAACGTCTACATTTAAAAAACCCTGATTCTCTTGCAAGGAGTACTTATACCATCAAGTACTGGTGTAGGATGAGTCAGGAATTGAAACACACACACACACACACACACTCCTGAGGAAGCCTTCCGCCACACACACACACACACAACACACACTCCTGAGGAAGCCTTCCGCAACTCCAATTTCGCAGAAGGAAGATAAACACAGAGGGCACACAAGCACGCAATCTCCCAGAACACTGTGTATTTTTTCTAAGGACTGGGCGACAGGACTTCCACCCACAGAAACGCCCAACAAGTCAACAACCCTCCCACTGGCTCCGGACGCTCGGACCGGCCCGTCCCTCTCGGCACGGGTCACACCCCCACCGGTAGGCCCTGCCCCCTCCCCGCCCGCTCCCAGCGGGCGCCGCGCCGCCTTGCCCCGCCCCTCGCCCCGCCAGCCCCTCGCCCCGCCCCCGCCCCACCTGCAGGCCCCGCCCGCTCCCCGCCAGTTCCCAGTGGGCGCCGCGCGCCCTCTGGCCCCGCCCTCTCTGCGCCCGTCCCCCATCGCCCCGCCCATTTCCCCGCCTCCCACCTCATGCCCCGCCCCGCCCATTCCCAGCGGCGCCGCGCTCCGCCTTACTCCCTCGCCCCGCCCCTCGCCCCGCCGCCCCGCCTCTCGGCCCACCTCTCGCGCGCGGAGATGGCGGAGCTGGACGTCGGGCGGCACTGCCAGGTTGAACGCTGCCGGCGGCTAGGTGATGCGGCGCCCCAGCCCCGGCCTCGGGGGTCCTGGCCGCGCTCTGCCTCCGGGTCGGCGGGGCGTGAGGGCGACGGCGCGGGGCGGAGGCTGAGGAGGGGCAGGGCGTGTCCCACGGGCCCCTCAGTTGGCCGGGTCGGAGGCCTTCTGGGGGCCCTGGGGCCTGGGAGCTGCTTGTCCCCCTGAGGGGCCTGCGCGACTCCTGGAAGCACAGCCGGCAGCGCCCGCTCCGGTTTCTGAGACCGCCTCGCCGAGGAGCCGCGCACGCCCGCCGCTGTCTGACGAGCCCGGGATGGAGCGCGTTTCAGTGTGGGAACCGGGAGAGTCCCCCGGCCCGCCGCGGCGACCTGGGTCCTCGTCCGCAGCCCTTCCGTTGTCTGTCAGGGAAGGATGGGCTGGGTCAGCTTTGAGCCTCGTTTTTGTTGGCTGCTCAGGGGACGGACTTCCAGTGAGAAGGCCCCGAGCCTTGTCTTGGCAAGAGCGTCTCTGCTCTCTCAGCTCTGTCTTCTTTGGTTCTGTCTCTGACTCAGTAAACGCTTACTGAGCACCTGCTTTGCTTCTGGCCCACGTAAGGGTCTAAGATATGGCCATTTCCACAGAAAAGCTCTCAGGGTAGTTCGCTGCGTTTTAGAGCTTTAGTCAGGTGATGTTCTGTCTCTGCTAAACCGAGAGACCTTGTGACACTCGGAGTCCACCCTTACGGCCAGTGAGCATGTGGCACAGGCCTTAGGAACTGCAGCAGGCAAGTCCTGAAACCGAGAGCCACACAGAATGCCATCTGTCTCTGGTACCTGGCTTGCACTCCAAATGGGTGCTGTCACATCTGGCTTGTGCTGTTACACATCTCGGGGCCAAACAAGTTTTCTCTCCCATTGCAGCTTCAGTCTTTGGTAGCAGGTACCCTGTCACTGTTGAGAAGGGCTCTGGGGTCTAGCTCAGAATTAGTGGGAGTGCTCCCTGTTGGTCAGTGATGACATGTTGTGGACGATGGGCTAAAGGGCACAATCCCTACGAGGTTCTTGTTACTTACAGGACTCTGATTTGTAGCTTTCACCACTGACTGTCGTCCTCTGCCATCCTTCAGCAGGCAAGGACCGATGTTTCCTTGCAGACTCATAGGGAAGCTTAGCCGATTGGGTTTTGAGCTTAAGTTGTGTCATTCTGGTATACCTGATTATCAAGTCCATAATGTCTACCATCTGTTACATAGTTAATCTTCTTTTCCAACTTCAGGTGTCTCTTAAAGTGTAAGCACTGAAATGAAGCCAGGGTCTGGCTCTTTTGGAGTTTAGATTTCTCGCAGACTCTAGTGGAGAGCAGTTAAGATTTAGAGGATATTGTGAGTGTACTAAATTTCATTTAGCTTGAATAGAAGAATGGTGTCAAGTGTTAGGAAATTACCTTAATCTTAACTCTTACCCCTGGGTCCTCTTAGTTTGCGTCTAATACTTAGTTGGTCACCAAAGTCTCTAAAAGTAGCAAGCATGTACATTTTCCCCATTTTAAAGAGACAAACAGGTTTTGCAGAGTGATGTATATTTCAGTTTTCTTCTCTTTTTGACAAATGTATATCTACATACTTGGTATGGAACAGATGCTTACAGTATCATGCTTTCAGGACAATAGTGATAATGCATTAAGCTCACTTCTCAGGTGAGGGAAGAACTATATTAGAGTCCTCTTGTCCCACAAGCAGCAAGTCGGCAAGGGTCCCTTTGGGTTACTGTGCATATGTGTTAAGTCACTTCTTTCTGCTTCTGATGTCTGATTCTTTGTGACCCTGTGGACAGTAGCCCTCCAGTTTCCTCAGTCCATGGGATTCTCCAGGCAAGAATACTGGAGTGGGCTGCCATGCCCTCCTCCAGGGGATCTTCCCGACCCAGGGATTGAACTTGCATCTTTTACATCTCCTGCATTAGCAGGCAGGCTCTTTACCACTAACACCTACAGGGAAGCCCTGGGTTAAAATAGGACCTCTTTTTTCTTTTGGGTTAGGATACCCTGTAGGATGAGATCTTTTAGAGTGATAGTGGCTTTCTCTTAAGTGCAGTACTTCCTGTTTTCATTTTGTAAAGGCAGTGTGATTAGATATATCCAGCCTCACTTGTGTGTGTACTGTAATTTATTATGAGGTACATTGAAAACAGATTGGAGAATGAGTGAATGATTATATTCAGTGATTTGTGGTCAATTGCCAAATCTAAAAACAGATACTTTAATGTGCTTTCCAAAAATTCACTTCCTGACTTAATTGTTGCTTAGTCCTGACTTAGTTGTTCCTTAACAGCAAGGAAAGGAACAGTTCAGGACTAAATTTTATGCGATCAATCTGTCTGTTTAATTTCTGGAATATCTTTGAACATGTCTCTACCTAGTCACCCCAGGATTTTTCTCAGAGTTTGAGTATATTCAAAACAAGTGAATTGTTGTGATTATTCTTGTTAATTACAGTTTTTATCTTACTATTCTTATCTTTTACACATCTCATTTAGTTTTTACAATTACCCTATGAAGTAAGTGTGGCATATAGCACAGATATGGACACACATAGATATACATACACACACAGATGCACACAAACACAATGTACTTATATCCTATTTTTATCTATATTACCTAATAATATATTTTTTATTTTGTATACATATACATGCACTATATCATATACTGTATCAAGAAATATATATATATATATTCTGTGTGTGTGTGTGTGTATATATATATATATATATATATATATGTAAAACCCAAAGCTCTACCTTTAAGTAACTTGCCTAGCATTGCTGGATTAGTAAGCAGTGCAATCAAAATTGAAATCCAAGATTGTCACTTCAAATGCAGAATTTTTGTGATATATGGTCCTCAGAAGCAGCATCTGGTAAACCTGGGAAAAACACTCCCAGGACTTCTTTTTTTCTGATTTAGTTTGTCACTGCAAGTAATATTTATCTCCTGATAATCTGGTTACTCTCAGAGTACTTGAGGTTGTGATGGCTTTTGTTTAACTACTACTTGCTGCACTAGGATATTGTTCAAAAGGAAGGTTCTCCTGTAGCCACAGTTCAGTACTTGATTTTTTTTTTACTTAAGAAACCTAAATCAAAATCAGTACTGACCAGAACATATAACATTTTCCCTTTATTTTAGATTTTCTTCCATTTGTATGTGATGGATGTTCAGGAGTATTTTGGTAAGTTAAGGTTTTATGCAGGATTTGGCAGTAATTTTATTGTTTACAATATGAGATTTATTTCTAAAAAGCAGAATGATTTAAAATAGTTTGTACTTTAGCCATTGATATTTGATATTCACTAGAATAATCACCTGAGAAAAAAATAGATTAGTCATAGGCTCTGGTTACTTACGCATATATGTGGCTAGTCTTTAAATTTTCTATAGTTATGTGTGTGCTTTTATGTAAAACTTATGTATATTAATCACAAGGAGAGAATATATCCATAAAATAAAGAATATGATTTTAAAAATCCAATTATGATTATTAGTTTTTATTTTTATTAATACAATGAAAAGAGCCCATCCTATATATTTCTTAAATCGGGTACTTTGTGCATACATTACATGCAATGTAAAACCTGGGAACAAATAAGAATTTTGGATGTAATTTCAATTAAACTTTCAAGTATCAGGCATTTAATTTATTTAATAGAGCACTGAAAGAATAAGTTCTTTTCAGACAGTAGTTCAGAAAGACTTATTAGAAAGAAATAAAAATAGTACATATTTTTAAGTCATTCAGAACTAGAATACTCCTTTGACATATTATTATTGGTTATTTTTGAGAAATAAAAGGAATCAAAAGAGTCTGTGTTTTCACGCACCTTAAAACACTCAAAGTAAAAAGGAAATTGAGAGGTGAATTATTTGTACTCACATTGAATTTGAACAGTAGTTGGGTTTAAAACTTTTGAGACTACAGGTGCTCTGTCTTTTATTTGTCTTTTCAGCTTATTCTTACATGCAGAGTTGTTAATGTGGTGTGAGTGTAATTAATCTTAAGGATCTAACCATTAAATAGCTCAAATTTCTGCAGTTATCTTTAAGTACATTGTTTGATTACATTTAAATAAATACTTATCTTTGTTGTTATTTAAGCCTTGAACACAGGAGCAGAGAGTCCCATAGCTGTCCTGAGGTATGTTATTATCTCCTAGTGAAACGTGTTTGTATTTCAGAATTTGATTCTGTTTATCTATTTATTTTGGTTGTGCTGTGTCTTCATTGCTGCTCACGGGCCTTCTCTAGTTGCAGAGATCGGGGACTCCTCTCCAGCTGCAGAGCGTGGGCTCTAGGCACCGGGGTTCAGTGGGTGCGGCATTCAGACTCGGGCTCATGGGCTTCAGTAACTGTGACTCCTGGGCCCCAGAACGCGCAGGCTCCAGTAGCTGTGGCCCACGAGCTTCAGTTGCTCCATGGCAGGTGGGATCTTTCTGGACCAAGGATCGAACGCATGTCCCCTGCACTGGCAGGCGAACTGCTGTCCACTGTATTACCAGGGAAGTCTTGATTCAATTTAGTACCAGGGTACTGCAGATTAAAATTTGGCATACTAAATTGATCTATAAGAGGCTGTTACTTTATATTTTTTCTCAATTTGCTTTAAAAATAAACTCGTCTACTTGGTATTTATAAATTTTTATTCTTATAATTTTCTTTCCTTTATGCTACCGTCCTGTGTGGGTAGCCCACTTTTAGCTTCAGGCTCTGTATTTATAACTATGTAATGGAATTGACATCCTCATCATATGCTGCCTCCAGTTTGCTTCACTGTTGTGTTCGTTTTCACCGGTGCCTGGGGTTAGGATTCTGTGGTAATAAATTGTGCTGACTCCATCAGCCTTAGATCATCAGGAGCAAACCTGTAGTCCAGCAAAGTCCCTACCATAATTCTGCCCACATCAAGAGATTAAAAAGACCTGTTAGATAAAAGCCAAAATACCATCTTTGTGACTGGTAAAGAATAAGTTGAATGATGAAGCTTAATGTAGAGCCAAAAAGATCTTCAGAGAAAATCCGGAATTCGGTGGATTTGCCACCTGTCACAGCAGTGTTGCACCAGGTTAGGCCTCTTAGGAAATAAAGAAAAAGCTGAGCCTAATTAATTTTCTTGAATTTGTAATCAGAGAAGTTGCTCTACCTCCTCTGGGTCAGAGATCAGCAGGAAGTTAAACTGAATTCACTCCATTTGGAAAGAAGCATTTGCCTCCCATTTTGCAATTAATATTTCTTCCTTCCCACCATTTACCAGACACTTTACCAAGAATTTTTACCTCTGTTCTCTCAATTATAAAAATTAAGATTAAATGAGCTTCAGTCAAAATCTGGCCCTCTGAAGTTTTGGTGATTTGAGGGAAATAAAAATTAATTAACATATTGGTATTATTCAGGATTAACTGGAGAGAAATACTCAGTCATATAGTAAACAGTATTTCTCATGTAGCTTATAAATAAATCTCTGTGCTTTCTTTTTTCTTGTGATATAATTTGCTTTCTATGAATGTCTCATAGAATGTCTCTCAGTTAGATCTTATTAATTAAATAGTGAAATAAAAATCTTCTACCTTTAGACCATTGAAACAAATTTGGAAAAATGGTTAAGAAATTAATTCCGATGAGATGTAACTCTGTTTTTATAGAGGATACCCTTTGTTCATGGATTTCAAGCAATTACCATTGACCCTTGAATGATACAGGTTTGAACTGTGTGTGTCCCCTCAAACGTGGATCTTTTTTTTCTCTAAATATATGCTGCACAAAGCATTGAACCTGCAGACAACAGAACTGCAGATTTGGAAGGCTACCTGTGAAGACAGACTTGGATTTTTAACAGTGTGGAGAGTTTGTACCCTAAGTCCTGAGTTGTTCAAGGGTCAACTGAGTTCATTTAATTCTAGAAATCTGGTTACTTAGTACTCAAAATAGCCTAAGTGATCTGGATTTTTTTTTTTTTAATTTCATAAAATCTTTTTCCTCTGGTATAATATTTGCTAGTAATGCAGTAGGTGGCACTAGTGGCAAAGAATCTGCCTGACAATGCAGAAGATGTAAGAGGTGTGGGTTCTATCCCTGGGTTAGGAAGATTCTCTGGAGAAGGAAATGGCAACTTACTTCAGTAATCTTGCCCGGGAAGTCCATTGGACAGGAGCCTGGCAATCCACAGTCCCTGAGGTTGCAAAGACTGGAACCAGCTGAGCATACACACAAAGAGTATTGTATCGTTGTGAAAACTGTTTTTAACTGTATCATGGAAAAATATAATTTTAAGTGTTCTTTTACATATATTTAAGCCTCTAAAATCAGTGTGGAAAGTGGATATGACTTGTCATTTGAGGAGTGATGGGCTGATTTCCTCGTCTGTGAAAGTCACTCTAGTCATGTCTGACTCTGTGACCCCGTGGTCTATATACAGTCCATGGAATTCTCCAGGCCAGGATACTGGAGTGGGTAGCCTTTCCCTTCTCCAGGGGATCTTTCCAACCCAGGGATCAAACCCAGGTCTCCCACATTACAGGCAGATTCTTTACCAGCTGAGCCATCAGGGAAGCCCAAGAATACTGGAGTGGGTAGCCTTTCCCTTCTCCAGGGGATCTTCCTGACCCAGGAATCGAACTGGGGTCTCCTGCATTGCAGGAGGACTCTTCACCAACTGAGCTATTATTGGTACCTTGTGTAGTATGTTACAAAGTAGAAGACTAAACTTAGGGAGAATGACAGAGTAGTCATTTTAACCTGACTTAGAGGATAAACACACCACAGTAGGGAAATTTTGAAAATGTAGAGCAGTCTGCACAGTAATCATTCTGCACACAATTATTATAATCTATGCAAGATTGTGTGGGTTGCTTTTATAAGTTGAGGCAAAAATGCTCTGGATATCTAGAATAGATTTGTTGATTTGCTTTTAATGTGAAATATGATGCCATGCCCCCCTTCTTCCTTTTCAGGTGACTGTCCTCAACGAGAGACCGAAGTCAGACACCCATACATCTCACCCGTGCTCTTTCAGGGACTGTGCTGAGAGAGAGCTTGTGCCCATCATGTGTCCTTACTGTGAGAAGAACTTCTGCCTGAGGTGACCCCTGTGACCGTTCAAACTGTGTATCTGTTTAAGTCACATGCAAGCACATGAACCAGTGTCACTCTTTTGTTGCTCGCAGACACCGTCATCAGTCAGATCACAACTGTGAAAAACTGGAAATCCCTAGGCCTCGTATGGCTGCCTCTCAGAAACTCGTCAGAGACGTTATTGGCAAGTATCTGGACAGCGTGTCTGATGTTTACTTACTGCTGTATACTCGTGAGTTCCTGAGCCCTGCTTGTGTCAGCTTGCCAGTCATGGAAGGTGTTAGCCGCCCTGATGGTTATAACTTGCTGTAGATTTTGAGGACATTCTTGTGACAGTATTCTTCACAAGTCTTACCTAGCAAATGGGGATTTGGAAATTCCATAGAAATATCCGGCAGGTATTCTCTTTTGCTGGACCGCTTGTATCAGCTGGTTAACCATCTTGGCTAGAAACTACATTCATGAGGCTAAAGCAGTGGTTTACATTCTTCAAGACTAAAGTTAGGACTTTCCTGGTGGCCCAGTATTAAGAATCCACCTGCCAGTGCGGGGGACACGGGTTCAACCCCTGATGCGAGAAGATCCCACATGCCGTGGGGCAGCCGAGGCCGTGTGCCCTGGAGTCCATGTTCCTCAAGAGAAGCCTGGACACCGCCCCTCGGGAGGAGCCTCACTCGCCCCGACTAGAGAAAGCCCGCGTGCATCAGTGAAAACCCAGCACAGCCGAGAATAAATAAGTGAAATTTAAATTAAAAAACAAAATGTAAAATGATAAAAAAAACCTTTAAAAAAATGAAAGAGAAAGATTCCTTTTAAAAAAAAAGACCGAAATTTAAGCCTAGTCAGCTGTCCTGTGAATGCTGCTGATAATCTGACGTATGTGGAAAGAATATATCTGTGACATTGACCAGTCTCACTGCCAACATACTCAACTGAATTTTCATTTTATATTAAGAATAGTGATTTAAATTAAATTCTATTAATTAAGTAAAAATCTTCTGCAACACTTCTCTGCAGAAGTGCTAGTGATTGCTTTGGATTAAATAGATTTAAGTCGGAAAGCACATATAACTTAAGTATTTTAATGTGTGGCTCACTTACATACACTCAGTGGTATTTTTCCATTGTTCTTGTAAATATAATATCTAAAAAATGAATGTGGTCTCCATATATCTCTAGTATATGTAATTTATGTATGTTTCAAGGCCACAGTTAGTAATAATAAAACTTTGAAAAATGTGCAAGTTCCTATTTGCTTATATCCTTATGCTTGCTTCTTAGATTCCAAGACAGGAGAGACAGCAAGTAAACGACGGAAAGGTGCAAAAAATAGTGAAACAGCTGCAAAGGTAGCACTGATGAAATTAAAGATGCATGCTGCTGGAGATAAATCATTGCCACAGGTTGGTTTTAGATATTTAGGAAACAAAAAAGTTCCAGATACAATTGGGGCCCCCTTTGTACGCTTCCCTTTCATTAGTAACAACAAAACCTGAACTCAATATGTATCATTTCAAATATTACAAGGTATAAGCCTGCATAAATAATAGTCTTACGAGTTTTTTTTACCTTATAGACATGGCAGAAAGCCGTATGTATCCTTCTTCAACTTTTTTCTTTTACCCTTAGTATCATTTTTTTTAAACATATATCCGTGCTGATATGTTTAGTCTCTTTCATTCATTTTGATAGCTTACATTTTTCTATAGTATGTATATACCACAGCTTATCTATTCTCTTGGTGAACACGATTCAGATTTCTTTTCCAAGTTGTTTGCTGTTATAAACAGTTCAAAAGTGAGCACCCTGTGTACACAGGGGAACATTTCTCTAAGGCAGTTTCTTTCAAACCCCATATTATCACCTGTATTTTCTGTAACCACCCAGTACCTATATACCCACATACACACCTTAACACAGCTCCAGTAAGTGAGATCTAGCCTTACAAGGATGTGTATCTACTCTGATATTTTTTATTCTATTTAAAGACTATTAACTTTCTAGCCCCTGCAGGATTGAGACCATTAAAATGAAACATGCTATTCCAGGGAACATACCTAGAAATAGAAACCTGGAGAATGGGGTTTGCTCATCTTTGGCGTTATTAGATATCGTCCGTTTTTTATTGTCAGTAATTGTACTGATTTGTCTCCTTGCAGCATCTGAGTTTCCTGCCAGTGTTGGGCATTCTTCATTATCACCAGTCTGACAGATTGAAATGATACATCACTGAGGTTTACAGTTGACTTTCCCTGTGATTAGTGAGGCTCAGCTACTTTGCATACATTTATTGGCTCTTTGACTTTCTCTTGTGAATTATTTGTTCACATCCTTTGTGTGTGTATATTGTCTGCTAGGTTGTTTGGAACTTTTAAAAAGGTTTATAAGAGTCTGTATATTCTAAGTTCTGATCTTTTCTTGATTAAATATGTTGCACGTATCTTCTCTCAGTCTATAGCTTGTGTTTATTTTGGCTTTGATCTCTTTAGTGATCCAGACTTTTTAAATTTTAATGCATTATATCTATTAATGATTTCTTTAGAATTGTAATTCTTAAAATGAGTTTTTTGCTTACATTTTCCTTTAAAAGTTTTATTGCATTTTTTTGTTTAGCTTTTTATTCCACCTGGAACTTAATTGTAAGTAAGTAGAGGTAGAGATTTATTCCTCCCTCTCTCACCCAACAGGTTACTGATTGTCACAACATAAGAAAGTGAAGAGTTCATCCTTGTAATGTCGCTTCTGTTACACACCAGATTGTTCTGCATATGTGGGACTGGTCTGGGGATCTCAGTTCTGTTCCTTTGGTCTGTCTCTCTGCGTCAATATCGTTCTGTGTTAATCATAGTAGCTTTTACTGTAGTAAGTAGGACAAGGCTGTCCACCTCATTCTTGGCTTCCAACTGTGTCTATTCTTGGCCATTTATTCTTTTGTAAAAATTTTAGGATCACTTCATCTTGTTCTGTGAAATGGTGATTTTGATAGAAATTGTGCTCAATTTTAAGTAAGACAGTGGACATCTTTAAAATTTCATTCTTCCTTTTCATCTCCATAGTCTATCCCAACTTATTTAGGTCTTTATTTATGTCTTTAAATAACATTCTATAATGCCTACCATACACATTTAGGGGTCTTAAGTTTTTTCTTTGGCTCTTCATAATTTTTGCTGCCATTATAAATGGTAACTTTTTAAAATTAACATTTTCCTAATTTGGTTATTGCTGATTGTTGTATAATGTCTTTCTATCTAGCAAATAAACTCTAATAGTTCCCATATTTTGTAGATTTCCTGTCTAGTTTTCCGTGCAGTCACATCTTCTGCAAATGATAATTTTGTGTGGTATTTGTTTTTGTTTTCAAATTTTCTTATCTTTATTACTCTTCCTCCTCCTCATTATTCTTTGTGTTACTGTATTGGTCGAAACCTCCGCAACAATGTTAGATAATGTAAGTGATAGCAGGGGTCTCCATCTTGTTTCTGACTTCAGTTCCAATAATTCTAAAGTTTCATCACTAAATATTATATTTGCTGTAGATTTTTTGATAGTAGCTTTCCACGGGTTAACAATATTTTTCTATTCCTAGGAATTTATATCAGGAATGGGTATTAAATATTGCTATAATTTTTTTCCTCCATCTAGTAAGATGATTATATAGAGGTTTTTTTCCTTATTAATGTAATAAATTACATTGATCATCTTCTGTTGTGAATCACCCACATATTCTTAAATAAACCACTTGACTCTGGTATATAATTTTTTTAAAATGAACTGCTAAACTGTTCACTAATATATTATTTACTGTTTTGTCCTGACATTAGTAGCAAAAAAAAATCAGTTGAGTAGCTTTCCCTTTCCTATTCTTTGAAATAGATACATATTGTCCTTGAAGGTTTGGTAATAGTTGTTAAAACCTTCAGATTTGTTGCCTTTTGTAGGGGGAGAATTTTGAATACTAATTAATGTGTTAAATAGTTCTTTGGTTTATTTGGATAATCTATGTCTTCTGAAATATATGTTGGGAAATAACATTTTTCTTAAAAATTTCTGTTTAATACAGATTTTTCAGCTTATTGTTATGTTCCCAAATCTCTGTTGTGTCTTTCACTAGTCATTCTTAATATTTTTCAATTGTACTTTGATTTCCCCTTGAACGGACTTGCTAGAGGTTTGTGTTTACTTTTTTAATTGGCATTTTAGTTTTTTCAAAGAATCATGTTTTGGTTTTATTGACTTCTCTATTGTTTCTTTGCTTTCTGCTTTACCGATTTTGTTGTTATATTATTGTTTCCTTTTTCTGCTTTGTTTAGATTGTCTCTGATGTTGTTTTTCTAACTTCTCACACTGAATGGTGAGCTTACCCTTTCAACCTACTTACTTGGGTGTTTTTTTCTAGGGGAGGTGACTTTATTTTGGGTTTCCTGTGTGGCACTAGTGGTAAAGAGTCCACCTGCCACTGTAGGAGACATAAGAGATGTGGGTTCGATCCCTGGGTCAGGAAGATCCCCTGAAGGAGAGTGTGGCAACCCACTCCAGTATTCTTGCCTGGGAAATTCCATGGACAGAGGAGCCTGGTGGGCTATAGTCTATGGGGTCACAAAGAGTTGGACGCAACTGAGTGACTTAGCACACATGCATGCAACTTTATTTTAATACAGTTTCTAACATAGAAGAGTTCTAGACTAGTACAAAGAGTGTTTTCATACTGGTTACCCAGATGTTCCAATTACTTACATTTTGCCCTATTCGTTATTTAATGTGCAGTCATTCTGTTTGTCCATATGTATATGTGTGTGTGTGCTTATACTAATTTTTGGTCAGCTTGATCTATCAGGTTCTGAAACAGATGGTATTCAATAAAATCTCTCACTGTAGCTGTGGTTTTGTCAATTTTTTTTCCTATAATTCTAATAGTTTTGCTGAGTTCTATATTATCAGGTACATTTAGTTTTTTCATCATTATGTCTTCAGTATGAATTTTTTGCCTTAAATCTATTTTGATTTATGATGATGTTTCACTGCCTTTTTTTTGGTGAATAATTACTACTATGTGTGTATTCCTTTGTATTCAACTTTTCTGTGTTGTTTTATTTTTAGGGTGTTTCTTGTAAGCTGTATGTAGCTGGACTTTGTTTTTTTAATCCAATCTGATAATATCTCTCTTTTATAGGTGAGTTGAACCCATTTATATTTATTATGATCACAAGCATTTAAATACATTTCTTCTATCTTATGTTTTTTTTCTGATTGTCCTTTTGCTGTTATTATTTATTTCTTTCCAGTCGTCTTTTGTATTGATTGAATTTTCTATATTCTCTTCTATTCTGCTGGTCTAGAAACCATTGATTATAAACTTCTTTTAATAATTTTTTTAATGTTTCTTTTTTGAAGCATTCCTTATTTTTAAGTTATAGAAATACTGCATACTTTTAACAAGGGTAACTTAAAAACTATATAAGGGAAAAAAGCCCAACACACCCTCCCGTGTCCACGTTCATCCCACTAAAGCAGTGGTTCTCAACCGAGGGTGGTTGTGCCCCTCGGGGAGACCTGACCGTGTCTGCAGACAGTTTTGTTGTCACCCCGGGCATGGGGATGCTCTCGTGCCGCTCAGTGTCCCGCAGGGCACAGGGCAGCTCCCACAGGAAAGCATCGTCCAGCGCGAGGTGTCCGCAGTGATATAATTGAGGGGGCCTGCTCTAGAGTGCCCAGTACTGTCATTCCCATTACTGTGCAGTTCTTTTATGGCTTAAAACATAATAGCAGAAATTTCTGTAGCACCTACTTTGTTCCAGGCCCTCTTTTAACACATTTAATCCTTGCAGCAGCTTGTGAAATATATACTATTATCTCTGCCTAATAGATGATATAATTGAGGCACAAAAATGTTAAGTAACTTGGCAGTAACACAGCTAGTAAGTGGAGAACTGCGAATTGAATCAGGCAGGCTGGCTCAGAAACCATGTTCTCAGCACAGTTAATACTTTATCACAGAGCATGCAGGTCTGTAGATAGAACTTTTCCCCCTGCATCATTGTTTCTGTGTGTTTATACATATATGTATGTATTGACATAAGTTATTTTTATATATCCACACCCATGTATATATTAATATAAGTGTCTAATTTTACATAAATGAA
Source organism: Cervus canadensis (assembly GCF_019320065.1). NCBI lineage: Eukaryota > Metazoa > Chordata > Mammalia > Artiodactyla > Cervidae > Cervus > Cervus canadensis. The sequence goes on from NC_057397.1 coordinate 76,353,625, forward strand.
AGTATCTACTGGTATATGTATGCAAAAATATAGAGTGCTTTAGGACCACTATTTCATTAAAAGGGCATTATATTCATTTAGTCAACACTTTTTTGAATACCTGCTATAAATCAGGCCCTGGGGATATGACAGTAAATTGTTAAAACAAAGTCCCTGCCCATATAGAGTTTATATTCCAGTGGGATGAGATGATTATTTAATGTATACTACAATTTTCAGATAGTGATAAAGCCTATATAAAAATAAAGCAGGTTTCAGATAGATAATATATTCTTTCAGCTCTATATATTCCTGTATAAGTTTCTGACAGCAGTTCCTCCAAGGGAACTAGTATGGTTCTAAATCATTTTCTTCAAAAGATGGACAATCCAAGGTATCGTGAGTTTCATCACCTTTTTCCTGTTAATGAACATTCTCTTTGTTTCCAGTTTTGGTGACTAGTTTCCTGTTTCTGATTTCCTGTGTCTGTGAGATAGATTTCCTGGAGTATGTTTGCTGTGTCCAAGGGTATGTCTATTTTAAATCTTTATAGATGTTGTCAACCTGCTTTACAAAGAATTTGCAACCATTTACATTTCTACCATCAGTAATTATGATAGTGAACTTTTATTGACTGATCATATCATGCCAAGCGTGGTCTTGTGGCTCTGGGTTTTTTATCTCCCTTAATACTCAGGACTATCCCGTGATATATTATTATCCTCATTTCACAGATGAGTAATCTGAAGTGTTGTTAAGATCACTCACCTGGCAGACCCTGCCATCCTGCCCTGTTTAGTATGCTGCCTCTTGTGGTCATACATGAGCATACCTCTCCTTTCCCGAGGTCTCCAGTAACTGTTTATATAATCTTTTTAAATGTATTCCAGTCTAAAGGCTGTGAAAAGATACCTTCTAGTTGTTGTATTTTGGGTTTCCTTGACCATTGTTCAGGTTGCTGCTGTTCAGTCGCTGAATCAAGCCTGACTCTCTGTGACCACACGGACCGCAGCACGCCAGGCCTCCCTGTCCTTCACTGTCTCCCGGAGCTTGCTCAAACTCACCTCCATTGAGTCGGTGATGCCATCCAACCATCTCATCCTGTCGTCCCCTTCTCGTCCTGCCCTCAATCTTTCCCAGCATCAGGGTCTTTTCTAATAAGTCAGCTCTTTGTGTCCTTGCGTTCAGTAGCCAAAGTATTGTTCAGTTTAAGTATCTTTTTATTATGTTCATTGGCCGGGTGTGAATGCTCTTCCCTGAATTGCCCGTGCATATCCTGTGATCATTTTTCTTTTACATTGTTATTTTTATTTCACTTTTGTTTTGCTTCATCAACTGTGGAAATTCTTGGAATAGAATAGATATTGATCCTTTCTATAATCAGTCTGCTTTGGAAACTTTTTTTTCAAAATCTGTCAAATAATCTTGATTTTGCTTATGTACCTTATTGACATATCAGTGTTCTAAATTTTTCTAGGTCTGTCTTTTCTTTCATTTCTGGTTTGGTTTTCTTAGGGTTTTAGTTTTTTTTTTCCTCTGTCTTTAATAGGTCTGGAATTTGACTTTAACATATTATATGAGCTAAGGATATTTTCTTCCAGTTGTTTAGTTTTGCCCACTAATTATTAAATAAATCATTTTTGTCCTATTAAGTTGAGATACCAAATATCACCTTCATGTTAAATTCAAGATTTATTCTTTACTAGGTTTGTTTTTGGATTTCCTATTCTAATTCCTTATCTGTTTTTTCCTCATATGTTAATACCAAGTTGACTTCATGTAATAAGTTTATAGAGTGTTCTAACATATGATCATGTAAGTCTCACCCATATTTTCCCATATTTTGTCTTAGCAGTTCTTTTCTCTTTTGGTTTGTTCATCCATATGGACCTTATGATTATTATATACACTTTTTTTTAATCCATCTTGGGATCTCTGTGGTTGTCATGATGGGACAAGGTTGTCAGTGACAGACTCTAGCAGGTACTGTTGAAGGACGTAGGCTCTTTAAAAGCAAAAATGGAGAAACGGAGAAAAAACATTATGAAAAGCAAAAAAGAACACAGCTTGATCTTAGAATGTAGTTTCTTATATCTGTCACTGTTTGCCACAAGGATGTAGGCTGTGAATAACAGTGCCTACAGAAGCCTGATTGCATTCTCAGGAGGATTTCTTACCCTGTTGGCCTCGTCCTCTTTGTGCTGGGGATTCTGGCTCCTTCCTTACCCACCAGGTCTAAGTAACTGATACAAAACCTCCTTCCTATTATCAAGTGATTTCTGCAAAGTTAGGTAAAGTAAACTCAATTTCCCTGCAGCGTCTATTAACAAGTCCTGACTGAGGATCATTCCTGAGGGTTTCTCTGAATTTGCTTTACATGATATATATTAATTTTGAGAGAAATGACATTTTTATAACATTATCTTCCTGTCTACAAACTTTATGTCTTCTCTTTTATTTAGATCATATTTTATTGCCTTCTGTAACATTTTATATATTTTTCTTCATCTAAGTCTTATTCCTTGTTGAATCCACCTGCAATGCAGGAAATGTGAGTTTGGAAGGTCCCCTGGAAGAGGGGCGACCCTCTCCAGTACTCTTGCCTGGAGACTCCCATGGGCAGAGGAGCCTGGTGGGCTACCGGTAACCTGTAGGGTCACAGGGAGTTGGACACGACTGAAGCTACTCAGCACACACACATAAACATCTCCAGTTATCTCACGGGTTTTCTTTCTTTGGTGAACAGAATATTTCCCTGTACCTGTTTCCAGAACTTACTGTTAACATAGGAAAAAAGGTCTTGATTTCTGTATATTCATTGTATTCAATCACAGCATCAAATTCTTATATTTATTTTAGAAGTTGTTTTGTTTTTACCTTTGATATCCTAGGTATACAATTACATCCCATTGGCAAACAGCTTTAGTTTTCACCTTTCAATAATTAGTTCATTTTCTTGTACTATATTATATATAATCTCCAATATAATGTTTTGTAATAATGGTGATAAGAGGCATGTGCTTATATTTAAAATTTTTGACATATATAATTAAATACCAATTCTTCTCTCAAAATCTAAAGTTACTTGAGATTGTATCCTCTTGAATAAGACCAAGAGTTTGACATGTTTTCTGCAGTTGAGTATCTCCCATCTCATTGACTTTGTTTATGCACATGATTGTTTTTAAGTCAGTTGCTTTTTAAATTTGCCAGTATATTTTTTGAGTTTCTTTTTTTCTTAAGACTCACTTTTATTTTGGCTCAAGCACATTCTTTAGTAGTTCATTCGTCAAGGGTCTTTGTGGTAAATTCTTTCCATCTTTTCTGTCTGAAACTGCCCTTATTTTCCCTCACTTGAGCTGGATTGTCTATTTGCCTTTCTCAGCTCTTCTAATAAACAGTTCATTGGCCTCTTTTGTTTATTGTTTGGGAAGTATGTGCTGTAGATCTTACTCTTGTTGCTTTATGGGTAATCTATACCTTGTTTTGTAACTTAAGATTTTTGTCTATGATATTTTACAGTTTCAGTGCAAGGTTTCTAGGTATGGATTTGTTTTAATTACACAGCTTGACCTTGAGGTGCATTTTAGCTGTTGATCCTTACCCTTAGAAAATTATTGTTGTTTTCTTTCTGAACATTGCTTCCTTTTCTTCTTTTCTGAAATTCTTATTGGACATGTTTTGGGGATGTATAATTTCTATCTTTATGTCTGTTTGTGTTGCCTTCTAAATGACAGCCTCAAATCCATCTTTCAATCAATTAAGCCTTTTTATTGAATATTATAGAAATTTGTTGTTTGAGTTTCTTATTTCAGAAACTGTATTTTTAAGTTTTTTTATTTCTAATTGGTTCTTCATAGCTTTTCATGTTTCGTTTCTGCCTGTTTCAGTTTTATAACTGTTTGTTCTGTTTTTATGAATATTCTTTAATTTTTCTCATTATTCATCCTAAATAGGGGCTTCCCGGGTAGCTCAGTGGTGAAAGAATCTGTTTGCCAATTCAGGGAACACAAGAAATGCCAGTTCGATCCCTGGGTCAGGAAGCTTCCCTGGAGGAAGAAATGACAACCCGCTCCAATATTCTTGCGTGGAGAATCCCATGAACAGAGGAGCTCAGTGGGCTACAGTCCGTGGGGTCACAAAGAGACAGAACTGAGTGACTGAGCACCCATAGATATCCTAAATAACTCTTTAAAATGTCTTTTTCCAGTTTAGTTTCTCCTGCCCATAATAAGCTAAGCTTTGATTTGTTTCGAAGTTTCAGCTTCAAGCTTCAGCATGTTCGTGTTGAGGAGCAGCTTCTTTCTGTGTCTCTCCTGTCTCACTCAGCTCTCCCCAAGTCTCGCCTTTTCTTCCACAGGCCCACCTACCCACGCCCTCTGTTCCAAACCCAAGTCTGAGACTGACGGTTTCTGCTTCTGCTCTGCAGAGATGTTTGGCCCACTGCAGATCCACTACTGGGCTGGAGGCTTTGGCTCTGTCCCCTCTGCGGAGGTTGTATCCCGCTCTCGTGCCCCGCTGAGTGTCGGCTTTGTGAGCAGTCGCCTGTCGGCCAGCAGCAGTGACTCCCTGAGGCTCCTCTGCTGGAGGCCCGTCCCACGCTGGCCGCTGCCTCCAGGCAGCCGGCCAGAGGCAGGGGCCCCTCACCCTGTGGCCTTGCTTTCTCTTGTTAACTCGCCTCTTCTGAGCCCTGGGGCCTATGGCTCAGCCTGCCTGCTGTCACTCTGCATTTCTGTTTCATTTTAGATACTCAGGCATAATTATTTTTTTACTTTTAGGTGAGGGTATATCTTTTAAAATTTCTCTTTTCATATGTATGCTTTTATTGCCATGTTACTGGAGCAAGAACTGTGAGGTTACAGAGTTTTCCCAAAGTTTGAATTTCCCATAATTTCTTCTTTTCCTGTTATCTGTAATAACGCATTCCACTGGTCTTTAACAAATCTAAATTTCTTAGTGCTGAGATGGAAATTGTGTTGAATCTATTGTTTCTTAAAATAATTGTGATCTCTCCCTATAACTGAGAGACCTTCCAGTTATGCCAAAATATTTATTGTAGCAGGAATTGGTCTATAAAGCCAGTATTTCTTTTAAGTGATTTTAGAAAAGAAGGGTAGCTCAGAAGCTAAATACCCTTGCTTCTATTCTTGTTTCTTACATTTGTAATTTTGCAAGAAAATACAATATATAAGAGGCATATAGGGTATAGAATACTAGAAGAACCATCTCTGAATTTCTGAGTTTTTCTCTTTTGTTGACATGATACTTTTCTGATTTTTAAAGTTTCTTTTTTTCTCAAAGGCCCTGCTGTCTCTAAGTGTGTACTGAGGTCTTTCAGGTGAACAGAAATGTATATGTATCAGGAATTTTTCAGTTGTAAGAGACAGAAACTTGACTGAAACTCACTAGCCATTTCTTTTCTCGTATAATGGGAAGTAATGCGTTGATCTGGTCTCACAGGATGACTGAATTCCAGGACTCAAATGCTGTTGAGAGAAGCCATCTGTTTTCTTGACTTCTCTCTTTCTCTGTGTTAGATTCACTGTTTTTCCTTTGAAGAAACTTTTCCACATTGGTTCAGGAGTGGCTGAGAGGCATGGGGGATAACTACAGAAACCCTTGGATTTAATTTAGCAAGACTTTTTTAAAAAAAACCTCTGAAAAAATTGTTGCTCCTCCCTACCCCCAGGTTTTGAATGCAAAATCCCAGGAAATGATTAGCCTAATTTAGGTCACATGCCTATTTTTGCACAGATCATCCAGACTATGGACTTAGGTTCTCTGCCCACACATTTAGATGGATGCTGGGATTCTATGATTGTCTTCCCAAAGTTGTGTCATTAGAGGATAATGGTTCTCTGGCCAGGAGAAGCAAGGAAGAGATGTCACCAGACAAAACCAGATGTCTACCTCATGTATATAACCTGTATTTTAACTTTTTATCTTTACAGACAGAAAGAATTTACTTTCAGGTTTTCTTACCTAAGGGGAGCAAAGAGAAGAGGAAAGCCATGTTCTTTTGCCGAGGATGGAGCGTCGGAAAGGCCACAGACTTTGCAGCTTCTTTAGCCAGCCTTAAAAATGACAACAACAGACTAACAGCTAAGGTAACAACAGGGTATAACTTGCCCCTGAAAGCTTTAGAATGCTCTATAAAAAGCATGTTTATTTACTGCCTTATGACGTATTTCTGTCTTAACAGAAATTGAGGTTATGTCACAGTGTCTCAGGAGAGGCCTTACCCTTGGATCATATTTTGGAAACCTGGATTGCTAAGGAGGATTGTCCTTTGTACAATGGTGGAAATATTATCTTGGAATATCTGAGTGATGAAGACCAGTTTTTAAAAAATGTTGATTCTTACTTGGAATAGCCATGCAGGGACTCAAGCCAGAAATCAAGAAGAAAATTCAACATTAGTCAACTTCTTTTACTACAAATACTATATATATGTATATTTTTAAAGTTCCTTTTGAATTCCATTATGTCATAATTTACATTATTAGTCTTCTATTAAATTGAATTTGAATTTTTGTGTTTTCAAGTGTAACCATTAACTGACATCCAGTTATTAACAAATTCTTGTACCTAATTAACTTTTATTAGTTTATGCTGTAATTACAACAACAAAGGTGTATTTCTCATTTGGTTAATGTCAGCTTTGATGGGCCGTGACTCTGCTCTATGTTATCTTTACTCCAGAATCTAAGATGAAGCTATGACCCTTTTGGGGGACATTACCATTCTTATTGACTATGCCAAAGCCTTTGACTATGTGGATCACAATAAACTGTGGAAAATTCTGAAAGAGATGGGAATACCAGACCACCTGACCTGCCTCTTGAGAAACCTGTATACAGGTCAGGAAGCAACAGTTAGAACTGGACATGGAGCAACAGACTGGTTCCAAATAGGAAAAGGAGTACGTCAAGGCTGTATATTGTTACCCTGCTTATTTAACTTATATGCAGAGTACATCATGAGAAACACTGGACTGGAAGAAGCACAAGCTGTAATCAAGATTGCCGGGAGAAATATCAGTGACCTCAGATATGCAGATGACACCACCCTTATGGCAGAAAGTGAAGATGAACTAAAAAGCCTCTTGATGAAAGTGAAAGAGGAGAGTGAAAAAGTTGGCTTAAAGGTCAACATTCAGAAAACTAAGATCATGGCATCTGGTCCCATCACTTCATGGGAAATAGATGTGGAAACAGTGTCAGACTTTATTTTTGGGGGCTCCAAAATCACTGCAGATGATGATTGCAGCCATGAAATTAAAAGATGCTTACTCCTTGGAAGGAAACTTGTGACCAACCTAGATAGCATATTAAAAACCAGAGACATTACTTTGCCAACAAATGTCCATCTAGTCAAGGCTATGGTTTTTCCAGTGGTCATGTATGGATGTGAGAGTTGGACTGTGAAGAAAGCTGAGCACTGAAGAATTGATGCTTTTCAACTGTGGTGTTGGATAAGACTCTTGAGAGTCCCTTGGACTGCAAGGAGATCAGTCCTAGGTTTTCATTGGAAGGACTGATGCTGAAGCTGAAACTCCAATATTTTGGCCACCTCATGCAGAGAGCTAACTCATTGGAAAAGATCCTGATGCTGGGAGGAATTGGGGGCAGGAGGAGAAGGGGTGACAGAGGATGAGATGGCTGGATGGCATCACTGACTCAATGGACATGAGTTTGAGTAAACTCTGGGAATTGGTGATGGACAGGGAGGCCTGGTGTGCTGCAATTCATGGGGTCGCAAAGAGTCGGACACAACTGAGCGACTGAACTGAACTGATCTGAACCATTCTTATGGTAGCAGAAAGAAATGGCTGTTAGAAGATAAGACACATGACCTTTTGCTTTAAGCAAGACACATGACCAAGCCTAGCCTCATGGGGCGGGGAACTATAGCCTTAGTATCTGCCTCCATTATGATGTGTAAATTGATGTGTATACATGAATCATAGAAACTTAGAGGTCATCTCATTCACTCTACAAAGTTTGTAAATGAGGAATCTCAGGCCTAGGAAGGGGTTTTTTTTGTTTGTTTGTTTTTTGTTTGAAATTATTTTTTTGTTGCCACCTAAGTGCTTTGGGGTATATCTCTGATAAAACCCCCCTCCAGTGACTTCATCATTTTGTCAGTATGGATATATTACAGTAAAAAGGAAGATGGGATAGCTGAAGTTTATTACAGGCCCTTTATATATACCCAAGCACAACACATGCCAAAAGTTACAACCTTGTACCAACACATTAAAATTAATGCTCCTGATTGATGTCTTCCATCTATACTCAACAAAGTACCACTATAGAGAAGGAATGGAAATTATTTCTGTTTGTTATCTGTCCCTTTCCTACTTTGCAATAGACAGGGATAGTGGCTTTAGGTTTACTTAAGGGAATAAACTCAGAATGTTTATTTCATCTCTAATTCTTTCTTCATACTGTTTTCATGCAGTGAATGGAGGTAAGTTCTGATTTCTATCCGCTGCTTATACATTCATTTATTAACCAAGTTATTCAAGTACCTTCTCAATGTAAGGATTTGATTCTAACTGCCATGGTGGATACAATGAAGAGATGGATACGTAATTAAAACTATAATACAAAGCAGTATGCCAAGTGCCAAATGAATATATAGTAAGTGCCATTATACTCTAATAACTCTTATCAGAAACCAGGAGACCAGAAGTAAAAATAATCCTTAAATATGTTACCATATACCAGAAAGTTTTAATACCAACTAATACCTTAGTATCTGTCATAATTACTTGCACATAGTAAGCTGACCAACACGTCTCATGAATTGAACAAAAGCTAAATATACCAGAAAAAATACCAGTGGGGGTTGAAAAGAGAGGAAGTAAGGCTGCAGAGATTGAGCTAAACTTAAGGAGACCAGAGAAGAGGTCCTGTCATGATTAGAAAAGAGAAAGCAGTGTGAAGGAAAGGACTTACTTAAATCATCAGAAATCTGATCTCAGATAGTTGAGCGGACCAGTTGGAAGACACAGGTGCCCGCATCTTGGAGGCGCTGTAGATCCAGGGTGCAGGGAGGCCTGCAGCCTGAGCACCTTCTGAAAAGAGCACCGTTGTGGGCAGGAGAGGAAGTCCCTCGAGGGTCTCACTCCAAATGACTCTTGAAATCCGACCCCTTTCTCAGGCTTTCTTTTAAGGCTTTGAGTCTGCTTAATATAATTCTAAGGTTGACTGTACCCACCTTCCCCTTTAGAATCTTTTCACTGCTCACAGGCAACTAGAACTAAGAGTAGAAAACCCACAAGTTGAAAGAAATTTTAAACTCAGATAAATATTTAACCTACATGATGATAGAAATGAGTTTAGTTGTCATGTAAGCAGCCAGTAAATACACGTGAATAATGAACTACTAGATTTTCCCCAGCTTTGTCAGATTTTATTCTGGATAGTTTTAAGGAGAAGGGGAGAGGCTGCAGATGGAAGGATCTGAGGAAAGTAAAATTTACATTTCACACCTCGTTGACCTGGGAGACAGTAATTGTGAATTAAGATATTTGATCACATAACATAAAGGTAGCTTTGGTTTCAAGTTCTTCCTGTTTGTTCTTGTCTTTTTAAACCAGGGAAGTTCCCTGAGAATTTAATTGAGATATCACAGAAACAGTTTCAGCTGCTATTTTCAGTATTAGTACACTGTATCTTGTTTTTCTTATTGTGATACATGGAAATAAAATTTATGAACTATAATGTATTGCATTTGAAATATTAACATACATAAATCAAATTTTCAAAAACTTGTAAAAATGTCCAATAAAAATTGCTTGGACAGTTTTTGAAGAGCAAACATTTTATGATCTGAAATAGTCAATACATAACTGTCATTGTTGGATGAGACACAGTATCGTGAAGGGTCTGCTGAAATGGTTGTATCATCAGAGACTACTAGACCTGTAGGCTTGGCAGTAAATGACTATAATGGGTTTTTTGTTGTTTTGTCTTTTTTTTTCCTGCTTAGCATCACAAGCCCTTCCTCTTCTCTGGGAAATGGAAAGCATTTGTGAGTCTATGGATTGAAGTCCAAAAAGCCTGATACTTTTCCTTATTTCTGGCAGTCCTCAAGCATATGATCTAAGTTGGGTCAATTGAATATCTTTGCCCCTAACTGTGAATAAGGAATAGTGTTACAAGGAAGGAAGAAGAGTTCAGAATTAGTCCCCGTGGCCTCCATTGCCCCATCGGGTCAGAGTCCGAGTGTCCAGCAGCAGTGGCCGCTAACCACACTGTTTCTTTGGCCGTGGGTACGGCTGTGTGCTTTCTCTAGGTTGCCAAGCTGTCTGGTCACCACCCAGGAAGTTGTTTTTCTACCTAAGGACACCACAGACACTTTCAGTTTTTGCCTAACTGATTTGATCACTGTTTAGAGTTGTGGGAAAACTTATTAGCCTAAGGTTGCTGCAAGGCCAGTTTATGGGCTCCGCAGTTTCCTAAGTGATGATAAAGAGCCTCCAGGACTAAGCTCCAGGAGAAAAGAGTCATCTGGCTTGATTACTGTGGTGTACCCTGCTCCTAGCCCAGGCCTCCATCACATGCGTTTAGTAAATTTTTATTTGATTTTGACCTGAATGAATAAAATAACAGTACTCAACTTTAGGCCTCCTCAACATCTATTTAAATTTTTGGATCCTGTCTGCTTTTAGCATAGAAGGGAACAGAACTCAAAGACAATGGCACTAAGGTGTTAAATTCAGGTAGGTGGGAGGCTGTTTTTCCAGTGGCAGAAATGAGGAAGCGGGGGAAAGAGCTTAGGTTTCGATGGTGATAAATTGAACCTGTTAAATGCTGTGCCTTTTACGTTTCGTAACTGGGTTAAACCGGTTGTGTCACTCCTTAGACAGCTCTGTACTTGTTTGAATAGTACAATAGTCCCTCCTACTGAACTTTGATCCAGCGGAAACAACTGTTACCTAACTTCAGACCATCAGTGGAACACCTGTACTAAGAATGTTCTTCGGTTTAACTAGTTTTGTGTACCTGATTTCTTTTAAACTTTTAAAATGATTAGAAAACTTTTTATTGTCCTGCTTTTGTCATCCGTGACTCTTGGAGAAGCCAGGAAACCCTTTCTCAGTTTGCTGAACATAGAAAAGACTGAAGTACTGTTTTTCACAAAGTCGGAAGAAACCGTTGTTGTAAGGTCAAGTTACAGAGATAAACAGCCAAACTCCAGCTACCTCCTCGTGCAACTGGAAGATGATAAAATGCTCCAAGTGGTGAATGTGACCAAGACCTTGTCGGACGTGACCAGCTTTACCATAAATCTGGTGACAGATGGAGACGGAGAGACAAATCTGACCGTTCAGCTGTGGGATTTGGAAGGTAGGCGCGAAAGCCTCATTGAAGAGATAAAGAATGTCCGAGTCAGAGTGCTCAAACAGAGACAAGACAGTCCTTTCCCGGCATCAAACCTCATTGACAGAAACATCCTAATGCTTTTTCTGCCAATGATACTGTTAAATAAATGTGCGTTTGGTTGCAAGATTGAGTTCCAGGTGTTTGAAACAGTGTGGAAGAGACCTTTGCCAGTAGTTCTTGGGGCGGTTATACAGTTTTTTCTTATGCCATTTTGCGGATTCCTTCTGACACAGATTTTGGCCTTGCCTGAGGCACAGGCTTTTGGATTTATAGTCACTTGCACGTGCCCAGGTGGTGGTGGGGGCTACCTCTTTGCTCTGCTTCTAGAAGGAGATGTCACTTTGGCCATCCTCATGACTTGCACATCAACGTTTCTGGCCCTGGTAACGATGCCTACCAATTCGTACATATACAGTAGAATCTTAGGGTTATCAGGTACACTGCATATTCCTATTTCTAGAATTATGTCAACCCTCCTCTTCATCCTCGCACCAATGTCAGTGGGAATAGCCATCAAGCGTAGACTGCCTAACAAAGCCAACTTCTTGGAGAGGATCATCAGACCTCTGAGTTTTATTTTAATGTTTATAGGGATTTATTTGACTTTCAGCATGGGATCGGTGTTTCTGAAAACAGTGAACCTCGAGGTGCTTCTGTTGGGTGTCTTAGTTCCTGCTTTGGGTTTGTTGTTCGGGTACTTTTTCGCTAAAATTTCTATGCTGCCTCTTCCTGTTTGTAAAACTGTCGCTATTGAAGGTGGGGTCCTGAATAGTTTCTTAGCGCTTGCCATCATTCAGCTCTCCTTTCCCCAGTCTGATGCAGACTCAGCTTCTGTGGCTCCGTTTACTGTGGCCATGTGCTCTGGATGTGAAATGTTACTGATCCTTCTGTTCTACAAGGCTAAGAAAAGATGCATCCTTAACATCGAAGAAAAAAGAGTGAAAAATCCCCCAGTCTAACGGTTAAAGCTTTCCTGAATTTTCCTACTCTGAATGAGTTACTGTGTGAGATGTGAAGAATATCTGAGATGATTCCTGCTCTCAACTCACTTATGATCTGATTGATAACTTGACATTAGGGGAGAAATACAGTCATATGTGCCTAATACCCAGTGGACAGTCCAGACTGTTAAATGTGCAGGAATTCAGAAGAAGGAGACTACTATAGCATTGGATTGGAATATAATACCTTATTATGATATATCCCAAGTATTTACAGGAGGGCTGCCCTTCCACAATAGGCGTTTGGTAACCACTCACACAGTGAAGGGACATGTAAATTCCTATTTGAGACCAGTCTGTCTTAAATGCAGCATCTCTGGTCTCCTTGGTGTCCCTCCCGTCGTCTCCACCGGAGATGCTGCCGTTTGCCCTGGAGCATGGGGTCCTCTCTCCCCACTCTTCTCCATTCTCCCCTCCTCTTTCCTTCATTGCAGTAGAACTGTTTCCTGCAGACAATCTCCTGTAATACCTCTCTATCGGTCTCCTCTCCACTCTCAGTCCCACTTTGGTTCTGCCCTAGATCTCTGCCTCCCTAAACCTTTCTTCCCCAGCTTTTGGCCTCTCTGTCTACTCTCCAATCACTGGCAGATTAATGTTCCTAAAACTTAACTTTGATCATGTGCTTTCCCTGCTGCAAAGCCTTGTCACCTCTTGAATAAAGTCTGTATTCCTAGTGAGGTATTTCCTACTCTCTGCTGACTTTAGCTTTCCGGTTTTATCTCCTCTCCCACTTTTTACACACAGGCTTTGTTCCAGTCAGCAGATAACTGGGTCACTCATGACTGTGCCCTTTGTTCACATTGTCCCTGCAACCTGAGGGGCCCATATCATCTCTGTCTAAATTTTGACCATTCTCATAGACCTGGCTCAAACACAAGCTTTAACTAATCCCTGTTAGCTACCAGGAATTGAAGTTTCCTCTAAATTCTCATCACAGTTTTTTACATTCATAGTATTTAGCCAGTCTGGCTTGCATTACAGTTCTTTGTGTTCCTATTGTATTCTCCCTATTTTGCTATAAGTCTTTGAACATGCATTTTATAAACATAACGTGTAAACAATACAATATAATAAGTTTGTATAATATAATAGCATAAACAGTATAATATAAACAGTAGAATATGATAATGGAAACAATATTTATTTTGATACATAATGTCTAGCACATTTCCTATGTGCTGATTCAGATAAAGTGTTGAAGCACAGACTAGGGCCCAAATGAACAGTATGCTTGTTTTTATACTAACATTGAGTTTTTCAAAGGCAATTTCTAGTATCTAGTTTCAGTTTTCACTTTTTTCCAAAGAGAGTGTGGGCATCAAGAAAGAGAAATACCACTCTAAATAAATCTGCTTCCCACATTTCACAGGCCTGTAGTTGTAGGCAAATTACTTAATCACCCTGTAGTACCATTTCCTCATCTAAAAAATGGAGATAATAGTGTAAATGCCATCAGATTGTCATAGGAGTTAACTGAGATCTTATGGACAGTGTACTTAGAACAGGGTACATGCTCCTCAAGTGTGAGCTGCTATAATTATTTTACTACACTTCAAACTTTTGACCCTTGTGTACCTACTACTGTTTTGAAATACCAATCTGATAACTTTAGTGTGGAGGCTAAAACTTTGAACATTTTCCTATCAGTGTCATTCACCATCTTACTACAGTATTAGGGAACTTTTGTTCAGTTTGCCAACTGACAAGACAACCATAGTTCTTTTTTTCTTATTTTATTTGTATTCAGTATTTGAATACCAAGATTTATCAAAGCCCTGGTTTGGCATGGTGATGGATGGTTATTATTCATTTTATAAAATGATAATTGCCTACATGAAACACTTTACTGTTGACTCTATTAAAACAGAAATCTCAAGGCATTAAATTATAATTAAGCTTGCATACATTTGACTTTTGCACATTTTCATGAACATATTTTACTGATCAGGAGACAAGAAATCGCCTTTCTAGTTGTACTTTATCCTTAACCTTGTGGCTTCAAACAAGACATTTCTCTGCAGTTCAGTTTTCAGATTTGTAAAAGGAAGAGATTCAATTGAAGTCTAAAATATTGCTCAACTCCTACGCCTGTAATTCTGGCATGAAACTCTGGGTCACTGACACCACAGACGGTGATGGATTCAGGTTGACAGTAATAACCACCCACAGCAGCTGCTTTCTCCTGGAGGCAAAAACCAAAGTACGAGTTTCTTGAAGGCGGAGACCACATGTTATTCTTTGAATTCCTTGTACTTTTTAACCAATGCCTTTAATCAAGTTAGTGCTCAGAAAACATTGAGTTAATTAATCATTAATGTCTATAAAAGTCAATATCATATACTCAGAGGCCAGGTTGTGCCTGGGGCTTCATTTCCAGCTCTGTCACCAACTGGGTGACATTGGTCAAGTTACTTAGTCTCTCTGTGCCTAAATTGATGTGGAAAGTGGGGATAATGATAATACATACCTAATGGTATTTTCGTGAGGAGTAAATGAGTTAACATTAGTAAGATTCTCAGAATAACACCTAACATACAGTAAACTCTGTAATTATTATGGTTACTCTATGCATGTTTGATCTTGCACTTAAAAGCAGACAAATGTGTATGAATGGAACTTGGAATGTATTTCATTCATCTTACAGATATATCATATTGAAATTTTACCTGAGAAAGCTTGTCTAATTTAGATGGGGATGAAGTTATTCAAGCTCCTTATTTGTTCTTTAAGAATGAGAGACATAAAGCAGGCTACCTAATTGCTTGAGTTCAGACCAACAACTTGTCCAGCAATAATCAGTATCAAGGCTACAGAGAACAAAGAGCTTTATTTGAGGTTTTCATAACTGCAGTTCAAGAGACACAGGTTCGGGTAAACCTGAAAGAGTATCACAGGGGAGAAAGAGTCAGGAGCTTGTACAGGTGCCAGTTATAAGGATGCTCACGAATTTTGACTGACCTTGATTAAAGAAAGGAAATAATTGTCCTTAGGGGACAGGCTGTCGTTTGTCATTTTAGGTTAAGGGCTCGATAATATCTTGAGTTTCTGGAGCACTGGGTAGATGTTCTGGGTGCTTGTGTTAAGATATTAAGGTGTGTTTGGGCTGAGACATAAATCACACTTCCTCGATGGCATCCTAACTACCAGCTCCATCTTGATTTTCTTTTCACACATTTCACACAGCCATGATTGGTTAGACAAAAGATCCAGGGGTAAAGGGGTAAGTCGTGTTTAAGAAAAGTTTCAATCCAATTTTTAATAGAGATGATTCTATGATATATATATATATTTTTTTTCACAACTAAAGACTCTATCAGAAATTTCAGCCTATGTTATGTCAAAACATAAAACCTTGTTAGGTATCCTGAAGATTCCACTCATGAAGACCCCCATTGTGTGTTTATAAATTCTTGTCATTTTTAATCAAAGTCCACTAAACAATTAATTATTAAGAAAATCTTGGTATGTAGAATCAGATTCTCTGTGTGTGTGTGTGAGAGAGAGAGAGGAGAGTCCATTTAAAAGAAATCCACTCCGGAGACTAAATAGAGTTAGCAAGATAGCCAGGACTGGGGAGGAATCACGATGAAGGTCACTCTCGACTACGCAAATAGAGTGCAGCTGGACGCCCATCACTCAGGCAGGTGACGACTGAGCGCTCCGCTTGACAGAGGCCATCCTTCCCAGCACCTCTCCACGAACACTCAGGTCTCGGCAGGTGTCAGCGGCACTGGATCTCACCTCTCCTCCAGGTTCTCATGGATGGAAATCAGCTAGTAGGAAAAGGTATCAATAGCCCTAAGAGGGATCTCCTTATTAGGGAAACCTGGAGTGGTGACCTGGACACCATGCCAGGGAGCAGATTCTGTCCTGAGGCAGTGGAAGCTGAGCCCTCCGTAACCCCCAAGCACTCTGGCACAGCAGTACACAATCGAGGGTTCGGAACAAAGCCTGCAGGCGTGACTGTAACTTTAAAAATTTCCCCTTTGGGAAGCCAAGAGCAATGCACCAGGCACCAGGTCTCCGCAGCTATCTAAACTGCTCAGCGCTGGACAAAAGCCTTGTGGATAGCGGGGAGCCAGTGTGCAATGCCGCCAAAACCAGATCTGAGCACCAGACCTCCCTGTGCCCTAGAGGACTCTTCATTTCACTTTCGGTCAGGCATCTGAAAGCAGAACAGCTTCCTTGGACTGAGAAATTTCCAAGTTACTTGACAATTGTAAAGTAGCAGCTGAGGCCCCTAGAAAAAGGCTGTACTTTCTACTCATTTGAGGTAGGGAGCTTGAAATAGTTTTAATTTGAAGGAGTGAGATAGTCCATCCATCTTATTTCACTTCCAGTACTCTGATTTTAGCAGCCTTGCCAAAGCAGTGGGACCATATTTATTTAAATGAGGTTTAAAGAGGACTCATGACATTTCTGCAAATGCCTGGAAAATTTTATTTGGTTAAAACCCAACACTTGTCATCACATAGTTGGCAAGATTATTCTTTTAAGATAACTGACAATGAAGAGCCAAAAATCTAATTGCTGAAGTTATTTTTTTCATCAAGAAAACAAAAGCAACTTTTATTAGACAAATCAAGGTTGTCAAATCAGATACAGCATCCTTCTTTCGAAGGAGACAAAGTTCTGGCTCTTTGTGAGGTTTGAGGATTGGTCCCATGCTTCATGTCATTCACCTTTGAGAATTCTCATTTGCAATACATTGGTCACAGTATCCCATCTTCTGCTCAAGCTAAGAGAAGAAATCACTGCAAATACAAAAAGCCAAATAACCTGCTTCCTTGATCCTGCTGTGACATCTTGTATCTGTGCATTGCCATATGCATTAAGATGGTAAGACTGTATCATGCCAGATGTGTTATTTCAAGAAGAGGAAACATTTTAAGGACCGTAGACTAGTCCTTGCACCTCATGTGATGCAACCTCATCATGCCAACACTCCACATTCCCTGAGTGTGGACTTTGGAGTCAGTGTTTTCTACGCTTTCCTCTTGCTGTGTGACTTGAGGATAAATAACCTCCCTGAGCCTCAGTTTCCTCATCCATATGATGCAGCTGAATATATCTTCTCACAGAACTGTCGCAACATTCAAGTAAAATAATGCATGTGAAAACACAAGTGCCTGGCGCTTGGTAAGTCCTCAGTAAACGGTAAGTAACCAAAAGAATTCTTAATAGGGGCAGTTGGTTCTGGCCAAGAAATACCTATCTGTCTATCTCTCAACTCTCTATTAATCATGGGTTAACTAGAATATATTGTTCGGAAGAAAGAAAACTTGACTCTAGGAAACCTTCTAAGTTCTTCTGGCTGGACTAAGAATTAAATTGACATGAAAATGAAAGTTGCTCAGTCATGTCTGGCTCTTTGCAACCCCATGGACTATACAGTCCATGGAATTCTCCAGGCCAGGATACTGGAGTGGGTAGCCTTTGCTTTCTCCAGGAGATCTTCCCAACCCAGGGATCGAGCCCAGATTTCCTGCATTGCAGGCGGATTCTTTACCAGCTGAGCCATCAGGGAAGCCCTAAAATGACATGAGACAGAGGTAGCAGGAGAAAATCAAATTTAGTTTTATACTTACGAGAATTCCACAAACACAAGAGGGCCAGAGACCCCACATGCAGGAGAGGGTCAGAGGCAGAAAAGCAAAATGAGGACTATATACCATCCTAAAGGAGATCAGTCCTGGGTGTTCATTGGAAGGACTGATGTTGAAGCCGAAACTCCAGTACTTTGGCCACCTGATGCGAAGAACTGACTCATTTGAAAAGACACTAATTCTGGGAAAGATTGAAGGTGAGAGGAGAAGGGGATGACAGAGGATGAGATGGTTGGATGGCATCACCGGCTCGATGGGCATGAGTTTGAGTAAACTCCAGGAGTTGGTGATGGATAGGAAGGCCTGGCGTGCTGAGGTTCATGCGGTCGCAAAGAGTCGGACACAACTGAGTGACTGAACTGAACTGATATACCATCCTGAGTTAAGGAATGGGATGGGTCCTGGGAGCTTCCAAGGATAGGAGAATGGTAAGAAAAGTAGATGTTTGGTAATTAGATATTTGCCCTACCATTTAGAAGGGCCCTTTAGATAAATTATATCTCCAGTAATAAACTGTTTTCTGAGAAAACCCCCCAATTTAAATTCTTCTGGGTAGTTAAGGGAGGGACAGTAATTTCTCTTGCATTCACCAGGTCTCCTTTGCCTTTAGCTCAAAATAATCCTCTTGCAAAAGTGGAACATTTGGAAGAGGCTCCTTATGAACCCCTACAACACGCAAACATATAGTGTAGGTTTACACAGCATCAGTTCAGTTCAGTCACTCAGTCGTGTCCAACTCTTTGTGATCCCATGGACTGCAGCACGCCAGGCTTCCCTGTCTGTCACCAACTCCCAGAGCTTACTCAAACTCCTGTCCATTGAGTTGGTGATACCATCCAACCATCTCATCCTCTGTCATCCCCTTCTCTGCCCACCTTCAATCTTTCCCAGCATCAGGGTCTTTTCCAGTGAGTCAGTTCTTCGCATCAGGTGGCCAATGTATTGGAGCTTCAGCATCAGTCCTTCTAATGAATATTCAGGACTGATTTCCTTTAGGATGGACTGGTTATCTCCTTGCAGTTCAAGGGACTCTCAAGAGTCTTCTCCAACACCACAGTTCAAAAGCATCAATTCTTCGGGGCTCAGCTTTCTTTATAGTCCAACTATCACATCCATACATGACTACTCTGAAAACCATAGCTTTGACTAGACGGACCTTTGTCGGCAAAGTGATGTCTCTGCTTTTAAATATGCTGTCTAGATTGGTCATAGCTTTACTTCTAAGGATCAAGCGTCTTTTAATTTCATGGCTGTAGTCATCACCTGCAGTGATTTTGGAGCCCAAAAGCATAAAGTCTCTCACCGTTTCCACTGTTCCCCCATCTATTTCCCATGAAGTGATGGGGCCAGATGCTGTGATCTTCGTTTTCTGAATGTTGAGTTTTAGGCCAACGTTTTCACTCTCCTCTTTCACGCAGCATAGGTTTAACAAAAGCTGTAAAGCTAGAGACATCCACAGGATGGAATAAAAGACAGGGAGAAAGAAATGGAAATAGGAAAACGGGAAGGAATGAAAGACGCGAGAGATGGCAAAATAGAGAGGAATTTTCTTTTAATTACAGACAAATGTATGGACAGGAGAAAGAAGCACAAATGAAAGAGAAGGTGCCAGACCCCGAAGGCCTAGGCAGGGCGGGGCGCCTCTGGTAGCTTTGAGCCGCGGAGCTTGGGGCTGGGGGCTGGGGGCTGGGGGCTGGGGGCTGGGCGCAGGGGTGCACGGTGTGGGCGGGGCATGAGCAGGCCCCGCCCAGGACCGGACTTCCTGTCGGGCGGACGCTCCAGCTCCCCTCCTCCCGCTGCCCTCTCGCTGCGGAAGCGACGAGCGTCTGACAGGCTGGTGCGCCCGCCGCCCTGAGGTGAGCCCGGTCTCCCCGCTGCACTTGGGCGGGCATGGGGGCGGCTGGCGCCCACGGCCCCGCGGGCCGGGGCGGGGGGTGGGCTCGGCCGGGGGCGCCCGGCGCGGAGGCCCCGGCTGAGAGCCCGGGACGACCCCCGCGCCGCGGGGCCTCTGAGCGGCGGGTGCGGGGTGACCCACTGGCTCTCGCCTCGCCGATCCCAGAGGAGCCCAGAGGCCCGGCCGTGTCCGGGGCGGGTGGTCTCCGCCAGCCCCCTACCGCGTGTCGCGCCGCCGCGGACGGGCGGCAGGAGGCGGCGAGCGGGGCAGAGACGTCCACCGCGCCTCAGGGGTTCGTCTCCGAGCAGACGAAGGCGGTGCTGCCTTTGGGCTTGTCGTAAGACTGGTTGGAAGGCAAAGGCGCGCACACAGCTGAGAAGTGTGGGGAAGACCCCCGAGTGCGCCAGGAATGACGGACGGCGGCCGGTGGGCTTCCGGGCGGGGCGGCCTCCTCAGAATGTCAGTCAGAGGCGGCGCTCAGTGGCTGCCTGCTCACGTAACTTACGTGTTTGTATCTGCAGGCCGTACTTCTCTTTTGAGGTCAGGATCCGTGTGTTCAGCGGCCTAATGGACCTCTCCTTTTGGCTTCACAAAGGCTCCTCACGCTCTCCTAATTAAACTTTTGATTTCCCCATCTCTTACCCAGATCTCAGATTTGCCTGTCTTCTATCGTTCCATGTTTCGGTTGATGTCACCGTTATCCATTCATTTGCCTAAGTGGGAAATCTGGGCCTCATTAAACTCTCCCCCTTCTCCATGGTCCGTATCCACTCTATTGTTGAGTGCCCTCACCTTTTCCTCCCAGAGCGTTTCCCTACCGTCCATTCCTCCCTCAACCCTCCCGTCCGTCTTGTTCTGCAGCCCACAAGTAATGATGCCTCATGGCTCTCAAATCGAAATCATGCCTCTAAGGGGTAATCACCATGGCACGACCCCCAGCCACATCCCTCCTCCTGTTCCTCTTAATCTCTGAGCTGTCACTTAGGCCTTTTGGTTCTTCTTCACATACCAGGAGTCCTGCAGTTGAGTTAGTCCTTCAAATCTTGGTTGAATCGTGTTCTTAGGGAAATCATTTCTGGTACCTAAGACCAGGTCAGTGTTCTCCTGTTAGGTGCTTCTCGTTGAATAAATAGTCAATGCATAGCTCTCAACTGATTGAACAAGTACAGCCTCTGGGTGGAGAACCCCCAGAAGAAAGGGTAACTTTTGAAATGAGCCTGGAAGAATTGGTAGGAGTTACACATATCAGTGCTGTGAGAAGGGGGAGATATGAGTGGCTTAAGCACAGTTTCCCTCTAGAAAGCAGATTCACCGTGAGAACATCCAGTTCTGTTGAAGCCTAGAAGAAGGGGACGGGAGTAAGAATGGAAAGAAGAAAGAAGATCTTAGAAACAATTCTTGAACTGCTCTGAGTAACTCAAAAAGTGGCTTCCTTCTAAAATCATTTAAATGCTTATATTAAGAAACAGGTTTCTCACGTGGCTCAGTGGTAAAAGAATCTGCTAGTCCAGGCAGGAGTTGCAGCAGACCCTGGATTGATCCCTAGGTTGGGAAGATCCCCTGGAGAAGGAAGTGGCAACCCACACCAGTACTCTTGCCTGGAGAACCCCATGGACAGAGGAGCCTGGAGGGCTACAATCCATAAGGTTGCAAAGAGTCGGACACGACTGAGCACACACGCATATAATATATATAATAAGAAGAAAGAGCTAGCAGAAACAGCTGAAAGTATCTGTCTTTTGCCCCCACCCCCATCCCCTCTCATCCCCATTCCGATACTGTGAACACCATGATTGGGATTTCAGACCAGTCTCCAGGGTGAAACTCTGTCAGTTATTCTCAACTGTAAAGATTAAACAATTAGGGTTGCTTTATAAATGATGCCACACATTTCTGAGTCTGACAGCTTAAAAAGCTTCACTGTCCTAGGTACAGATTTTGGAGTGTGGTTAAGCCTGTGGTGAGTTATTTTAGTCTTCTCTGTAAAAAGTCAGTGGAAAGTTGGACAGTTCCGAAGACAAAACTGTTGTATTTTTTGCCCTCTCTGAAACCTGGGGCAATTCATTTTTAGCTTTATATGTTTTTTTAGTCCTGGAATTTTCTTTCCTCAGAATGTCACAGTGGAAAGAGCAGTGGACTTTCGATTCAGAATTGAGTTCAAATTCTGGTTGTGTCATCTGTCTACAAAACCTTAGGCAGATTAGTTATATTCACTGAGCTTTAAGTTCTTCATCTTTACAATATCTTTAAAAATAATTTTACATGTACAAAGCACCATACTCAATTAGTGCTTTCTCCCCCTTCCCTTTAAAACTTCTTTAATTTCCATCCATAGTCAGTTGAATCCATGGATGCCAAAACTGCAGATACTGAGGGCTGACTGTTCTCTGTATTCTTTTTCTAATTTTTACTTTATTCTTAAACCCAAATATGCATCTATCTTTTAGAATATTTATTGTGTCATTTCTTCTCCATTCCTCAGATGATTGTTGTTTTTTTAAAGTGTGATATGGTATGGGCCCTTTGAGAAACACTTTCATAGAATACTTTTTGTTATGAAACTGTTTCTACAATAGAAGTGAATGAGGCTAGGTTAAAAATGTTTCTTAATGGACCTGTGAATGAATATTGAGAAAAAAAAAAAAGAGAATTCTAGAATCCGGAGGAGGGTGAATCCTGAATGGAAGTATTTTGCAAATTGAGATGTTTTTGTGAATGAACTTCTGTAATTAAGACTTTTTAAGCAATTTGTAACTGCTTTGTCTTTGTATGTTTTGAATTTGTTGAGAAGATGGCTGATCCTTGGCAGGAATGCATGGATTATGCAGTAACCCTAGCAGGACAAGCTGGTGAGGTACGAACTGAAATCTCAGCTATGATGTGATGGATGTGGGCAGTATGTGGTTGCCTTCTTAAACAAAACAATGTATTTTTATTGATCTGGATTTGTTTTCAGTTTACTTAATGGGTGAATACTTCCATTTTATGTCATTAAACGTTTTGTAGTAACAGTTGTATATCTAAAATTGGTTGTAAGAGTCTATGGTTTTATACGTAGAAAGTCATAACCACTAAGGGTTTATTTTATATACACTGTGGCAAGAAATATTTAAGAATACCATTCCAGACTGATTGATTGTTTCAGATCATTTCTATTATTCATCTTTTAATTTGATTTAAAATGACTTATATGCTTTTCTTATTTGCTTACCAAAACATATCTTTTTAGGTGGTTCGTGAAGCTCTCAAGAATGAAATGAATATTATGGTTAAAAGTTCTCCGGCTGATTTGGTAACTGCTACTGACCAAAAAGTTGAAAAAATGCTTATCTCATCCATAAAGGAAAAATATCCATCTCACAGGTATTGCTTATGTCAGTTTCATGTGATAAAAATGAAATCTAGGTTGGAGTCCAAGACTTTTTACTTTAGACTCAGAAATTGACTGTCCTTAATTTACGCTGAACTGGAGTTTATTTGGAGGGTGTCAGAATCCCTGAGAGTAGGACTGAGCAACCAGGAAGGAAGGCAGAGCTGGTTAGGGTTGGGTCAGTGTTAGGCGCCATCGTTTAGAAGCTGCCTCACTCCTGACTACTCTCTTTGGATGTCTTACCCCATTAGCTCAAGGTTACAAATCATATGCAAAAACATCACTTGCTGAACTTAGGTTTTTTTCCCTAAGCACAAACTTCCAGGGAGCAGTGAACAGAGGATATTTGGATTCCTTTATAGAAAGAGGAGTGTTGGATGCTGGGAAGTTAATGTGACAAATGTCTGTCATAGAGAAGATTTGAAAGTTCAGTTTTATTCTCTATATTGCAAACATTTTTAGGTGCTAAAGGAGTGGTAGCTTTGAGTTTGAGAGAAAATACTAAAATCTGTCTCTCTTACGGACACAGAAATATAACTGAAATACTGTCATCGTTTTAAAAGTTTTAACATTGTCATTTGCCAGTTCATCTTCATCATGCCATTGGCCTTTCCTGGTATTTTAGCCACTGAGGAGAAAAAAAATTGTTTAAATCTGCATATGCTTTCTCTTAGTAAAAAGGTTTATAGCTAAGAGAAAAAGACAAAAGAAATTCATGGTAATGATTATTAGGACTTTTCAGTTTTGAATAAAGGACATAAATAACAGAGAAAGTAGGAAAGGAAAGAAGAAATCCAATGAATTCAGACATCATTTACAGAGTTCACCTGACATTTACTGTGTAGTGTGTTTTAGGAATGCATATTGATACAGTGATTTTGGTGGGTGATTTTCTTTCTCTTTAACTTATTTCATGTTCTCTGTATTATCTATTGCTGCATAGCAAGTTACTCTTTAAAAACTTAGCAGCTCTAGATAACATAGAGTTTTCTAGGATCAGGAATACGGGAGTAGCTGGACTGCATGGTTCTGGCGAGGGTCTCATAGAGTTATAGTCAAACTGTCGATCTCCTCAAGGCTCAACCGGGGCTGAAGGATCCATTTGCTTATGGTTTTGGTGACCTCAGTTCCTCATGGCTTGTCTGCTGGCAGCTTCCTTCAGTTTCTTCACCATGTGGGCCCCTCCACAGAGCGGCTCATAGTGTGGTGAGCGGCTTCACCTAGAAAACAGAGGGAAGGGGAAGGTGGAAAAATAGAGTGAATAAGACAGAAACCTCAGTGTCATTTTGTCAAAGAGTCTTCAGAATTGCACGTTGTCACGTACACGTTGTTCTTTTGGTTAGAAACGAGTCACTAAGTCCAGATTCACACTCAAGGCAAGGGACATTAAGCTCTACCTCTTGAAGAGAGGGTTATGAGAGAATTGGTAGACTTAAACCTCCACATTTCCTTAGTAAGTTATCATCTGCAATAAAAGCCTTTTTCAGCATGTGTCTTTTCTTATCTTAGTAATACATTTGAGAATTTTGAATTCTGTCATATTTCACATGACTTGTTCTGGGGGAAATAAAATTTTCTCACTTTCATCTGTCTGCGGGAAAAACAATAGAAAAGTGTAGTTGTGTAGACTTTTGTTCTGTATTATAGTAGACTAAAGGTTTGAAAATTGTTGAAAACTGTAAAGATTCAGAATTTGTCATATTTGCTTTTAGTTTCATTGGTGAGGAATCTGTGGCAGCTGGGGAAAAAAGTATCTTAACTGACAACCCTACGTGGATCATTGATCCTATTGATGGAACAACTAACTTTGTACACGGGTATGTTTTTAAAATTTTAATATTGTAATTACTGTTCGTGTATTAACTGAATGAACTGTTCAATATGGTTTTCATTACCACATATACTTTAGAGAATTCTGTAGTTGTAAAATATGTTATGCATAATTTTCCTCAGCTGTGGATGAGGTAATGAACTATTAATGTTATAGACATGTGCAGTCAAGTGCTCTGTTCACCATTCTTTTTCTCATTGTTGAAACCACATAAAGATGTATGCAAGCAACATTGCTGCTTTGAAATCAATTAAGGAACTGACTAACTCAGTACTAGAGTGTGCCTTTATAGAGTACACTTAATCCAGGAGAAAAAACTTTAGAAAGAGCATGGGTTTAGAACATGTGACCTTGTGACCTTGGGCAAGTTAACTTAATCTTTTTAAGCCTCAGTTTTATTTTTTTCATTCCCTAAAATGGGCACATTGATGGTACCTGCCTCATAGAATTGTTAATGGGGCTTAATGAGTTGTACATTTATATAAAAACTTAACATAGTGCCTGGCACAAAGTAAGTATGTAATTCAGTATATGCTGAGAAGAATATGTAGGGGAAAAAAAAAAATATATATATAGACACAAATTAAGTATATAAGTCCAGATATATAGAAGAAAGCCTGATGGATTTAAGAGTTTCAACAAGTAGTTGAGTTTGGTGGGATGACACATAGTTGTTATATTTGAAGTTGTCGTATGTGGCTGTATGTATCTTTACGAATAGAACTGTTAAAGCCATAAAGCTAAGAGGTAGGATCTATATATGATAGAATGTTACTGCAGAAAGATGCTCATGATATGAGGTAACATACAGAAGATTATAGTACAGTGGATAGTATGATCCCATTTTTGTTGACCTTTAAGCTATATTCGTGGAACTTGGCATTCAAAAAGTATAGAAAGGCATGTGGTGCTAAGTGGCCTTCCCACTTCCAACCCCAGCTTCTCAGAATCTGTTTCCGGAGGCAGCTGTTGTTATCAGTTT
Source organism: Cervus canadensis (assembly GCF_019320065.1). Classification (NCBI taxonomy): domain Eukaryota; kingdom Metazoa; phylum Chordata; class Mammalia; order Artiodactyla; family Cervidae; genus Cervus; species Cervus canadensis. The sequence continues at coordinate 76,379,684 of NC_057397.1, forward strand.
CTTGTGAATCCTTTCAGAGCTGTCTCGTGCCTATAGAAGCATTCTGCATGTATGCATCTGTGTATTCCTCTGCCCCTGCCCTGCACTTATACAGAGGGTTGCATACTATACACACAGTTCTGGGAAGGGATGAGACTATTGATAGGAGAAAAATTGTAAGCAGTTATATCATGAAAAAAAGTTTGTTGAAAATAAGTTCTACCTTGGTAAATTTGTGTTTTGTTTTGTTTTGTTTTTTTAAGATTTCCTTTTGTAGCTGTTTCAATTGGCTTTGTGGTAAATAAAAAGGTATGTTGTTTAAATTTATGGTTGGTAAAATGCCTTCCTGTTGTTTTCTGAGAAAGAGTAAACGAGTCTCCATGATAAATTTAGGTTGTCTCTATTCAATATATGTAGTACCATTATTTTGAAATAAAGTACAGACCTGCTAAACTTGTGATACTTTTTCCCAGTGAAGAAAATGTAGTGTCTTCTGAGAAGATTTTACAAGGAAAAAATATGCACAAGTAACTGAAATATGATTCAGTATTTAATCACCATTATATATGTGAATATGATAGAAGTTGATATAGGATCTGAAATGTTTAATGGAAGAGTTGGGTGCTGAGCTAGGAATGCTTTAGTAGACATTTAGTGAAGGGAAAGACCAGGAAGTGGTAGGGGCCAAGTGTAATGAGAAAATACAGAGTATATTCAGGAACCTAAATACTTACTATATCTAAAGCCCAGTAGCGTACACTCTACACCTATTGCATTTCCATGCTGTTTGAGTATTTGATTAATAAAAAAATGAATGATATTTAACATTACATAACACCTTACATAACTGTCTTCAAGGAGCTTGCGATATATTTGATCAACATGTACACAAAAGAGTTAAGAAAACCCTGAAAATAAAAACATAAATTAAAAAAAAAAACATAAATTAGTGCAAATGAAATCTTAGGCACAGGATTGTATTAATCAGTGAGAACCTTCAAAAGGAGATAAGTGAGCATTTCTCTTATTATCCATTCTGGACTGTTGAATTCCCAGTTCAGTGCAAAAGTTAGATGTCGAACTACGAAAAAATAAAAAGTAAGAACGTGAAGAGGGTGTAACGCATCCTGTCAGCAGCGGTTTGAGGAAATCTTCATAATAAATTGAAGGGGTGTTAGAATTTGGTCATGTGAGTTGGGTCATATTGGGAATTTTCCAGGTAAAGAAGAAAAGGAAAGTATTTTAATCAGAAAGAACAGTCTGGGGATGGGCAGGATGTGTATGGGCGACAGTGAGATGATCGTTGTGAGTGAAACTCTGGAAATGGTTGCAGCAGAACTGGCGAGGTGAGCTTGCTGTGGTCAGGCCATGAGGCCATGTGGTCTGTCTGTGCCGGAACACTTAGTGGCTTCGAGGTGGTTGGAAACCAGGAGAGGTTTTTCAGTGCAGAGTGCCAGATAATTCCAGCACCGTTCGAGGTCACACCAGAGGGGTGGGCAATTCTGAACTGAGATGGAGGTGGTGAGAATAACTGAGGAAATAGCCAAAATCAGGAAGTGTTTACAAGATAAAACTGACTCATGGGGAAGGACTGAGGCATGCACGATCAGGTTGCGAGGGAGCGTGACCTCTGTGGGTGAGGTTTCTGCAAGCCTAGGTTCCGAAGCACAGCTCCTGACCTGCGTTGATGGGGTTGGTGGGAGCCACACCTATAAGGGTAGTTGACTTTGTGGACTGGAAAGAAAAAGCCTGTAAGAATCAAGAGAGCTAAAAGGGAATTGGAAGAAAAGGAAGGGTGAAAACGGCTGAGACACACAACTGTTGGGGGTTAGGCAGAGAGGAAAGTCAGAAGAAAAAGTGACCCCAAGAGAGAGCAGCGGGAGGAGGACAGCACCAGGAGCACAGAGTATGGGGTTAACTGTTGGTGGTCCGCAGCCTCCAGATCTTCAGAGAAGACACTTGGTCCATGAGAGTCCATTCACGATCTCTTTGCAGGGAGTTTCAAGAGATGCATGATCAGAGCAGAAGCCAGATTGTGATGTAGAAAGAGAATGAGAGACGCAAAGTCTAGACCACTCTGTGGCAGTGAGGAGAACAGGAGAAGGTAATGAAGGCCTGGTGAGGGAGGGTCACTCTGGCGAGAAAGTACCAGAATCAAAGCCCAAGAGACAGAGATCCGTTGATGGAGCAGGTTTTCAGAGAAGTGTGACACAGGAGGAAGGAGTCACCTTAGAAAACAGGGAAGATCTGCCTTCATCTGAGGCGGGAAGGAGAGAGGTCAAAATGTACGCCCTGAGTTTGGAAACTGATGGGAGGAGACTCAGGGTTCAGACCTGATGACCTCTTCCTCGGCTCAGCTGGGAATTAGCATTTCAAATAGCCCACAGTCTAGCCGTTTAAAAACATTAACGTACCAGATATTCTTGCTGCTTTCTTAGAAAAAGTATTGATTGAATGAAGAAAAATGCTCAGGTTTGGTAAAGAAAGCTTGCGTTGTTCCTTCCACAGATGGAGTTTGGAATTGTGTACAGTTGCCTGGAGGATAAGATGTACACTGGCCGGAAAGGAAGAGGTGCCTTTTGTAATGGGCAGAAACTGCAGGTTTCACACCAAGAAGGTGGGTTCACCCTCATGTTTGGTGTGATTCAGACCACACACTCGTACGGTAACCTTGGTGTTCTCCAAGTGTGACCTGACTCATAAGTGTGTGTGTTTTCTCTGTACTTTCTCATCGTGACCACAGTTGTGGACGCGGTCATGGAAGCTGGGGAGGCAAGTACAGCGAGCAGATGGCGTGTACGCAAGGCTGCGGCCTTGTCAGGGGCCCTGGGGAGCGAGCGTGCCTCCCACCGCACGGCGCTGTTGGGTCATTGCTTCAGCCCTGCGTCTCAGATTCTTTCTAGAATTCCTCTGCTCTGATGCCACTGGGACTAGTTATTAGTAAATTGAAAGAGAAAAGGCCCTTCAAGTTGGGAATCATTAAAAATGGGACATAAAGCTATTATATATAAGGATGGGTAAAGAGCACCTTTCTACTGTATAGCGCAGGGAACTATATTCAGGGTCCCATGGTAAACCATAATGGAGAAGAATACGGAAAAGAATACCTAGATACACACATATATATATAAAGCTATAACTGAATCACTCTGCTGTGCAACAGAAACTAACACAGCATCGTAAATCAACTATACTTCGATAAATTTTTTTTAAATGAGGCATAAAACTTTTTGTAATGAGCATAGTGATTGGCCTTTTTAAGTCTGCTTTCTCTGGGGCAGCTCACTGTGTTTTAGAGGCACTTACCTTCCCTAAAGCAATCCCAACATTTTCCACAGTTTACACTTGCAGGTTCGTTTCGTTTCTTTTTTTTTTTTTTCAGATTCTTTTATGTGCAGCAAAAACTTTATTAGAATCCTCCTCCGCTTTTATAATTTTTCTCCTCAGACTCTTAATTTGAGGGCAGATTTTGAATTTGTTTTCTTTTTATTGAACTCTAAGACCCCAGAGATTAGAAGATACATTCTAATTTTCGAGATGTTAACATGTGAAAAAAATGTGCATCTTAGAATTGAAGGAATGTGGCAGCTTTCATAGAAAGAACTCTTTCCGCTCTTCTGTTATTTCTTTCACTTAAACAGGTTATGTGATCATTAGAAGAGTTCACAGTTATAAACAAGGCTTGGAACAAGCTGGCGGGCACATCTCAGCTGTGGGCGGAGGTGAAGTGTGAGGTGTCCCAAGAGTAGCCTGTGAGCCAGGAGGGTTGAGTGTGTCCTGAGCTTTGGTCACAGTGCTTCAAAGAGAAAATGGAAAGCACTGGATAATTTGTCAAGTTAGTAAATGGAGGTCAGATGACTAAATTTATTGAAGTATAGTTGATTTACAGTGTGTGAATTTCTGCTATACAGCAGAGTGGTTCCATTGTACACATTGTATTCTTTTCCACATTCTTTTCCGTTGTGGTTGATCACAGGATGTTGAGCGTGGTGCCCTGTGCTGTATGGGGCCTTGTTTATCTGTTCTATATGTGGTAGCTTGCATTTCGCAATCCCAGACTCCCACTCCTCCCCTGCCCCACCTCTTCTCCCCTTGGGCCACCCCAAGGCCATTCTCTGTATCTGAGCCGCTTTCTGTTTCATAGGTATGTTCATTTGTGTCATGTTTTAGACTCTGTTTGTTTTTATCTTTCTCACTTCTCTTAGTATGATAACCTCTAGGTTCGTCCATGTAGCTGCGAACGGCATTATTTTGTGGTCGAGTAATATTCCATTGTATATATGTACCACATCCTCTTTATCCATTCATCTGTTGATGGACATTTAGGTTGCTTCCATATCGTAGGTGTTGTACATAGTGCTGCGGTGAAGGTAGGAGTGCATGTATCTTTTTGAATTACAGTTTTGTGTGGATATATGTCCACCTAGATCATATGGCAACTCCATTTTTAATTTTCTGAGGAACCTCCGTACTGTTTTCCATAGTGGTTACACCTGTTTACATTTCTACCAACAGTCAGTCAGTCAGTTCAGTCGCTCAGTCATGTCCAACTCTTTGCGACCCCATGGACTGCAGCACACCAGGCCTCCCTGTCCGTCACAACTCCTGGAGCTTACTCAAACTCATGTCCACTGAGTCGGTGAAGCCAACCAACCATCTCATCCTCTGTTATCCCCTTTTCCTCCTGCCTTCAATCTTTCCCAGCATCAGAATCTTTTCAGATGAGTCAGTTCTTCACATCAGGTGGTCAAAGTATTGGAGTTTCAGCTTTAACATCAGTCCTTCCAATGAATATTCAGGACTGATTTCCTTTAGGATGGACTGGTTGGATCTCCTTGCAGTCCAAGGGACTCTCATGAGTCTTCTCCAACACCACAGTTCAAAAGCATCAGTTCTTAGGTGCTCAGCTTTCTTTACAGTCCAACTCTCACATCCATACATGACTACTGGAAAAACCATAGCCTTGACTAGATGGACCTTTGTTGGCAAAGTGATATCTCTGCTTTTTAATACGCTGTCTAGGTTTGTCATGGCTTTTCTTCCAAGGAGCAAGCATCTTTTAATATCATGGCTGCAGTCACCATCTGCAGTGATTTTGGAGCCCAAGAAAATAGTCTCACAGTTTCCATTGTTTCCCCATCTATTTGTCATGAAGTGATGGGACCAGATGCCATGATCTTCCTTTTTTGAATGTTGAGTTGTAAGCCAACTTTTTCACTCTTCTCTTTCACTTTCATCAAGAGCCTCTTTAGTTCTTCTTCACTTAACTGTGGTACCATTTAATTTTAATTTTTGTTTTATTTCAAATCTATATATAAATTATTTTTAAATTCTACTTTTTAAAAACATATGTAAGGCATTTGGTGGCTAAATGTATCATGCGTGTAGGCAAACTGGTTATATTCTGCACTTTTGGGGAGGTAGGCTAAGAAGCTAGATGCCTTTTGATGATTATAAAAATGATGATAAAATGACTAGAAGAGAAGAAGAATTCATAAATATTTAAAGCCTTAGAAAGAAACAAATATGATTCAACTAGGAAGAAGGATAAAAATGTCCAATTTGTTGAGCTACACTGTCAAATTTTTTTGTCAGGTTCTTATTTATAAACTGTAGTAATTATTTGAAACTTTTTCTTTTAGATGTTACCAAATCTCTCTTGGTGACAGAGTTGGGCTCTTCCAGAACACCAGAAACTGTGAGAATTATTCTTTCTAATATGGAAAGGCTTCTTTGCCTTCCCATCCATGGGTAAGCTCTTTTTACTTTACCCCTGAAGTTGAATATTCTATTATATTAATGCTATAGATAATTTGACATTCTAAGGAATGAATTTTTATTTAGAAATGAACTTTTAATTAATAGACATGGAGTCAGTACCGTAATTCTAATTTTAAAATGTGATTTTTTTAAAAACCTTTATTTGAAAATAATTTGAAATTTTAAAAACCTTGCAGAAATAAAAACCTATAAGAAACAGCAGTATGCAGTTAAAAACCTATAAGAAACAATTCAGCTATTGTTAACATTGTACCCACTGCTTTATCATTTTCTCATTCCTTCTTTTCTGTCTCTTTCTTTGTGTATGTGTGTGTGTTTGTGTAAATATTCTCCTTTTTTCCCCTTCAGCAATTTCATGATAAATTACTTAGTGTGTGGCTCTTTACCCCTACATAATTCAGTTTGTTATTTCTTAAGAATAGGGATATTCTCTTCTGTAGCCACAGTACAACTATTGACTTCATAGCTTTATCTATCCACACATACTTAGTTTTGTCAGCTAATCTATGTCTTCTATAGCATTTTTTTCCTCCAGGGCAAGATTCAGTCTAGGGTTAGCATTACATTTGGTTGTCGTGTCTATTTCACCACCTTTAACCTGGAACATTTCCGTAGCCTGAGCGTTACCCACTTTCTCTAAGTTTTCAAGTTATTTGCACAAGGTAGGCAAGGTAGACTCTTACAGTTCATTTCTGACCTGTCTGTGTCAGTAGTTTTCTCCCCCCCTTATCATTTCTTATTTTATGTTATTTGTTTTTTTTTTTTTAAATCTTGATTAAATTACTTGGCCGTTTGTCAGTGTTTTTTTTTTAAAGAAAGAACCAGGATTTTGATTATTAATCTGGTCTGCTGTCTTTATCCTCCCTGCTTTATTGTTTTCATCATTGTGCTTTCTTGTCATTCATTTTGTTGTTTCCTGGTTTTTTTTTTCCTTTTTAAGTAGAGAATTTATTTTTATGCTTTGATTTTTATTGAGGTGAGTATTTAGGCTGTGAGTTTTTATCTGATTGCTGCTTTAAATGTATCCCACAGATTTTGATGTGTTTTCATTGCAATTATTTTTCACAAAATTTGTAACTTCTGTTTGTATTTCCCCTTTTACCCAAGAGTTGTATTCTTAAACTTCCATGGGGAAATGCTTTTTGTGTTTTCTTAGTTTTTTTTTTTTTAATCTGTAGTTTTATTACATTGTAATAAATAAATTTTATGGAGCTTTATGTTCCCTTTGGGCCTAGTATATGATCAGTTTTTGTGGAACTTCTATATACACTGGAAAAAAGTACAGTTTGTACTTTGATGTTTGGACTTGAAGTCTAATTGTTTGCATTTGTCCGGTTAATCTTTGTCCACCTTTATTTTTAGTGTTTTTGAAATCAGTGCATTTTAAGTGCACCTTTTGAATACAGCATAGAGTGGAGTTTTGCTCTATAATCAATTTGAAAATCTTTTCTTTTTAATAAAAAAGTTAGGCTTGTTCATTTATTTATATGACCATTTTGTTTGGTCTCAATTTTGTATTATGTTGTAATTGTATTGTGATTTGTATATTATGTTATGTTTTATGTTAAGTACTCTGTACTTATTTAGTGTATCCTCTTTTTTTTCTCTCTTTTTCTATTTATAAAAGATTCAATTTTATTCTCATGGGTTTCTTTTATATTAAAACTGTTTATAATGCCCTTAATATTCTCTTTTCTTACTTAACCATTCTGTTAGTTCTGTAAAGACTCCAGAACTGCTTAGCCTGTTGCCTATATAACATTCAGTGATTTTACTCTGCTTTTCTCTTTTTCTCTCCCTCTCAATCTAGTTTTTTTTTTTTTATTAAGTTATTTAACTTGCATTCTTTCTAATTTATCAGGCATATTATTACTACATATTGTTTCACGCATAGTCCCATCCTGTGGTCTTAGTTTTTCCTTTATAAAATGGTCACTGTCCTGTGAAGTTTTCTTGGTGTCAGAAGTTCAGAAATAAGTAAAACCACTGAATCACTGAATTCAATTTTTATTATGCACAAAAAGACACTTTGCAAACCAGGAACACCCAGACCAAAACATGGGATGAGGCTCAGCCATGCATTGTTGTAAAGCAGCTTATACAGTAAGAAGGCAGTGACTAGTTATTCTTCAAAATGATTGACTATAATAGAATTTTCTTAAATGATAGGGAATTGATTAGTGGTTAACTCATATCCACCTTGAGAAACAATTTAAGTTTGCTTGTAATTTTCAGAAGCATAAGCAAGAGATGATCCAGGTCTAGTTACTTTTGTAAAATGTGCTAAATTAACCTTTGTTTTCATGACTAAACTGATTTGGTCTGCTCAGGGAATTTTCAAGACTGGTCTCTTTTTTTTTGCTTTAACACCTATCACCTTTGTATTGGTGAAGCTCATCCTCTAGTAGATTTCTTGGGAAGGGCACCTGTGCATGGTATTCCATGATTTCTGGCATATTCCTAACTGTTTTCCTATGGTCTTAAAACTCCAAGGACAGCTTGGCTGGATAGAACATCCTTAGTGAAAGAAAGTATGAAGAATATTTCTTTAAAAATGCTGTTTCACTGTTGCTTTGCTTTGTATGTTGTTTTTGAGAAATCTGATGCCAGTCTGATTAATTGACTTTTGAATTATTTCATGTTTTGTTTGGAGTCTCTGAGAAATTTTTTTTTCTTTTAATCTTTCATGGCTGACACTTTTATAAGGATATATCTTGGAATTCTTAGAGTTGCTTGTTGTGGGATGGTTTTCTCCCTTTCATCGATAGATTAATGTCTCTCTTTCTTTTTTTCTAGCAAGTTTTCTTGAATTTTAAATATTAGTTCACTTATGCTGCTTTCATTTTCTTCTTCAAAGACACCAGCAGGAACATTCAACCTCCTTTGTATCTTCTCTTCTGTTACTTTCTCTCTGGCCCCTTTTACTTTCTTTTATTGTTTTTTTTCTCGCTGCCCTTTTTCAAGTTTTCATTTGCATCTCTTCTCTTTAAGGGTACCTTGTGATTCAGTCTTAATTTTTGATAAGGTTTTGTCTTTTTTTATTCCTCTTCATTTCTGAGTTCTATTATCTCTTATGTTATTTTTTCCTTCTTTTATTTCATTCACTTCTGTGCTTACTTTTCCTTTTGCAGAGAAAGTTTATCAGCCAGAAAAAACCCAAACACTTTATTATTAATGATGTTTGATGTTTCACTGTAGTTACGTGCAGCTGTGTCTACTTTTTTCCATTTCTGTTCACTTTGTGATCTGGGTTCCTGGTTTCAGAGTTTCTGCTTCCCTTAGTTCTCTTCTTCTGTGTAATTTCTGTTAGGAATCCCTGTTAGGTGTAGGAGACAGGGATTGGCATGTCATTTTCTCTTTCATTTCTCAGGATTTTTCATTTCTTTTACTTTTTAAAGACTTATTTATTTATTTCTGGCTGTGCTGGGTCTTTGTTGCCGTGCTCAGGCTTTCTCTCGTTGTGGCGAGCGGGGGCTGCTCTCCACCGTGGGCCACAGGCTGTAGGGCACACGGGCTCAGGAGTGTGGCTCACGGGCTCTGGGGCATCCGGGCTTCAGGAGTGTAGCTCACGGGCTCTGGAGCACCCGGGCTTCAGGAGTGTGGCTCACGGGCTCTGGAGCACCCGGGCTTCAGGAGTGTGGCTCATGGGCTCTGGAGCACTCGGGCTTCAGGAGTGTGGCTCAAGGGCTCTGGAGCACCCGGGCTTCAGGAGTGTGGCTCACGGGCTCTGGAACGTGGGTCAGTAGGTGTGGTGTCCAGGCTTAGTTGCTCCATGGAGTGTGGGGTCTTCCCAGACCAGGGATTGAACCCACATCCCCTGTATTGGCAGGTGGATTCTTTACCACTAGATCACCAGGGAACCTCACCACCTCCTTTATTTTAAGTGGAAGTATAATTGTATATTAATTGTAAATGACATTTATGAGGCAAAGTAAATCATTATGGATCCCATTTCCCTTTTTGGGGAGATTCATTTAATGAAATGCACTATATTTGTTTACTTCAATGATGTTTCTTGTGTGTTGCTTTAGGGAATGATTTGATCATGACTTGGCTCCTCTTTTGAGACCCTTTAATCTGCTAGGCCCTCGGCGGGGTGCTTTGCTTCTGTTGTTTCTGATCATTGCAGCTGTAGCCAAGTTGGTATCCCTATTTCGATGACAAGAAGACTAAAATTTGAAGAAGAAACTTCTTTCAAAATTACAGTTTTTAAGCAGCTGAGCAGGGAAGCAAACTCAAATCTTTGTGATTCTGAAGATGGATAGGTTCTTTTTAGCTCTATACCATCCTAACTGTAAAGGAGGATCAGACTAACATGGGATTCAGACAGAACACATTTGCAAAATCTAGGCCACAGCCTCAATTGTTTGGTGATTAAGTACTATCTTTAGTAATACTTACCCATAAAAGAATATACTTACTGATCAAAAGACCTTTTGCCAGAGAGCTATTGAGATACATCAGAAGTAGACAGAAGCATTTCATCTAGCGTTGGTCTTCCAGCCCAGGGTTCAGTGTCTGAGTAGAATGCCAAGAGATGATTTGTGGAAGATCTTGGTGTTTTCTTTCTGTGATGTGAGGTATGAACTATCACATATCCCCTGAGAAAGGAGGAAAGTACACCATTCTTGATAAACTGAAAAAAGCCATAACGTTAATTTGGGTTTATATATCTATGGACATTTTTGGAATTGCTAGTTCTTAATTTTGATATATAGTAAAATTGTAGGTGGTAAAATGTATTTAAAATCAAGGGCATCATGTAATTCTGGTCCTTTTTTGTTGTTAAATTGCTTTGGCATGAAGGGTGTACTAGGCACAGTACTAGTTTATATTTATTTTTTAGATACAAAACAGATATCACATTATTTCTTTTTTAATTTTAATTTTATTGGAGTATAGTTGATTTACAGTGTTGTGTTTATTTCAGGTGTATAGCAAAGTGATTCAGTTATGTACATCCATATTCATTCTTTTTTAGATTCCTTTCTCACATGGGTTGTCCCAGAATATTGAGTAGAGTTCGCTGTACTAGACAGTAGACCCTTGTTGGTTGTCTGTCTACATATAGTGCGTGTGTGTGTTCATCTCAAGCCCTGATGGATCCCTCCCCCATGTTTCCCCTGTGAACCATAAGCTTGCTTTCAGTATCTGTACAGTTTCTGTTTTGTGAATAAATTCATTTGTCTCAATTTTTTAAAAATTAGATTCCATGTGTCATACAATATCACTGACATGTGAAATCCTCTTATTTCTTAAAAAATAACGAAGGGTCTCAGTGAACAGACCTGACTGTGTTATTTTCAGAGGACTTGCCTGGTGGCTTAGAGGGTAAAGCATCTACCTGCAATGCAGCAGACCTGGGTTCAATCCCTGGGTTGGGAGGATCCCCTAGAGAAGGAAATGGCAATCCACTCCAATATTCTTGCCCAGATAATCCCATGGAGGGAGGAACCTGGTGGGCTACAGTCCGTGGGGTCACAAAGAATCAGACACGACTGAGCGACTTCACTTTCACTTTCAAACAATTAAAAGAAGACGTTTGAGTAAAAACCATTTGAAAGTAGTTAATTTACAGACATGGCGACTCCTTTTTCTTAAATACTTCAGTGTGTATATTTTTGATAAAAGGGACATACTCTAAGATAACCACAACACAGTTATAAAAATCAGGAAATTAGCTTTGATACATTGTCTAATATAGTGACAATTAAGTTTTGAAAGAATTCTAATCCAAGGTCCAAGCCAGTATCATATGCTGCACTTTAAGTGTTATTCTCATCAAGCCTTTTTTTTTTTTTTAAAAGATTTGTATACTTTGGCTGCACTGGGTCTTTGTTGTGGCCCGCGGGCTTTCTCGAGCTGCGGCGGCGGGGGCTCCTCGCTGTGGGGGCTTGTCTGCTCTGGGAGCACAGCCCCCGCAGAGGCGCAGGATTTGCCGCTCCTAGGCTCCAGAGCCCTGGCTCAGGAGTTGTGGTGCTTGCGCTTAGTTGCTCCTTGGCACGTGGGGTCTTCCCGGACCAAGGATCGAACCTGTATCCCTGCATTGGCAAGCAGATTCTTTACCATTGAGCCACCAGGGAAGCCCTCATCAATGCCTTTTAATCTGGAACAGTTGCTTAGCCTTTATCTTTTATGACCTTGACATTTTTTAAAAATGTAGGGCGGTTGCTTTATAGCATGTGTTTTGATTTGAGTTTGTTGGATTTCCTTGATTAGATTTGGGTTATGCATTTTTGGCAGGAATGCAACAGAAGTACTGTTATGTCCTCCTCCTCAGTGCATTCTGTCTGGAGACACAGGGTACCTTTGTTCCATCGTGCGTGTGTGTGTGTGTGTGTGTGTGTGTGTATCCAACTCTCTGTGACCCCATGGACTGTAGCCCGCCAGGCTCCTCTGTCCATGGGAGTCTGCAGGCAAGAATACTGCAGCGCGTTGCCATGCCCTCCTCCAGGGAATCCCCCGACCCAGGGACTGAACCCAGGTCGCGTTGCAGGCGGATTCTTTACCAGCTGAGCCACCAGGCCCGCCCTTTGTCCCATTACTGGATGCTAACTTTGATCACTTAGTAGTGATCTTGCCATCTTTCCCATTGTAATTATTGTGTATCTTATAGGGAGATACTTCAATGTGTAAATATCAATCATTTTAGCATTTATTGATGATTCTTTCCTGAATCAGTTATTATTACAATAGCTGATAAAATGATGTCTGTACTCACCCTGACTTGGTGTATTTCCAAGGACAAGGTTCAGTGAGAAGGCCCCGATGTCAGCAGAGCCCGGCAGGGCTGCCACCTTCTGGCCACACGTGCCGATGCCCATGCCACTGGGGGTGACCAGGGGCGCTCTCGCACGAAGGTCCGACAGACTCCTTGTGTCGTGGGGCCGTCGTCCCCGGGTTTTGACCACAGTGACGAGGCATGCATGCTGTGGCAGCAGAGTTACAGCGTTTTCTTCAGTGTTTTTCTTCCCAAAGTGTCATCGCTTTAATGTCTACCTCACACCTGACTGGTTTGTTAGGATTCATTCTGTCATTTATATAGTGTATCATGATAATTAGGTTTCACGTGTTTTGATTTTAAAATTCAGTGCCACCTTTTTTTTTTTTTAACATTCGGTAGATTGGTTCAAGTGATCTCAGTCCACACTTGAAACTGAAGCTAAGGAGGAATGCCTTACTTGAATAATTATATTTTCCTGTCTTGTCTGTTAGGATCCGGGGTGTTGGAACAGCAGCTCTGAACATGTGCCTGGTGGCCGCTGGGGCTGCGGACGCGTATTATGAAATGGGGATTCACTGCTGGGATGTCGCAGGTGCTGGCATCATTGTGACTGAAGCTGGCGGTGTGCTCCTGGATGTCACAGGTAAAACCGCGGAACCAGAATGCGTTGTTTTCTTTCCATATCTATGGGACTGTCCTCCAAATATGGCCTCTTTTTTTTAGATGTATCTTTTAATGTTTCCCTTTAATATTTTTTCAATGTTTACACTTCAGCTCTTCAAGGCAACACAAACCATGTAATTTTCTGCAGAATCAAAATAGCATATATTGGGAAACAGAGGCAAAAATGAGAAGTTAATGGTAGTGTGTAATTAATAATAATAAATGGCTAAGCTTCTTCAAGGCTTCCCTGGTGGCTCAGCTGGTAAAGAATCCGCCTGCAATGCAGGAGACCCGGGTTCAATCCCTGGGTTGGGAAGATACCCTGGAGAAGGGAAAGGCTACCCACTCCAATATTCTGGCCTGGAGAATTCCAGGGACTGTATAGTCCATGGGGTCACAAGCGACTTTCACTCTCACTTTCAAGCCTCTTCAACTATGAGTACCAGGAACTCTTGAGAGGCTACAGAGAAAGGCTCGAAGGGCACCGGGTCTGAGGTTGCACCAAGAGCGCTTTGAGCGGTGACTGTGGTGGCGGCATGCGCCTCCTCCACCACCCGTTCTGCCCTGGCCCAGGGCAGTCTCATACTTTCTCTGCACTGATGATGAAATTTTTAAAAGTGAAGAGTGAACCTGGGTTAAAATAGTTCACCAGCTGTCTGGGAGAAAAGCAGCAAAGAATTAAGAAGGTGGGAAGGAGAGCAGCGTGCAGATCCCTGGTCTCGGGTTTTCTGTCAATAGGTTCCAAACATGAAATAAAGATGATGTGTGTCAGACCCCCCACTTCCTTCAAAACTGGGATTTCTAAAAGATGCTGAGAAACTCATTTATGTATTAGCAAAGCTTAAACATTGTGGTTATGACACAGTGTAGTTTTTTTTCAAGATAATAGAAAATATATAATGTTATGATCAACCACAGTACATACTGCTATGCTTGTTTTATAGGAATTATTTTTTACAAGATATAACCATTTTCCATATTTGATTTTAGGTGGACCATTTGATTTGATGTCACGAAGAGTAATTGCTTCAAGCAGTAAAACATTAGCAGAAAGGATAGCCAAAGAAATTCAGATAATACCTCTTCAAAGAGATGATGAAGATTAACTCTGACAGCTTCACACATTCAGTCACAGTTGGTCTCCCCAGGTTTTCTGATGTGCTCGTGGTGTTACAAAATTCAGGACTTCTGTTTCACTTGAAAAATATGATTGGTGTAAATTGCTTTCAGAGTCCATATTTAAAAACTACAACTTGTTCTGTGTTTTACTAAGAGTAGGTGTGCAAGAGTGGATGAAGTAGTTCATTGTTTTAAAAATGTCTGTGTGGTAAGAATGTACTTTGGGAAAGTACACAGGCAGTTGGTGAGATAGGTTATCACATCAGCTGAAATAGCCAGTTAGCAATTTAGAGTTTCTAAGTATTTATGAGCCTGTGAAATTTTGGCTTACTATTTCTGTGCATATGCATTCTTAATGAGACAGTTAACTTTTTGGAAAATTTTTTCTTTAGTTTCAAAAGCCATAGTAAATTTGTAAGATGTATATAATGAATACTGCCTAGACCAAGATTTCTTTCTCTGCAGAAAACCTTGTTTTATTCATCAGTGTAGCACCAAACATGGTACCTGTCAAATGGGAGGCAATCCAAAAATAAGCATTGAAAGAATGAGTATTTTGAAGGTAGTAATTCCTAGTTGCTATGGAAAGTAATGAGCTGATCACTCTGTAATTTTACTTCAGGTTTGGACGTAAGAACATCTGGTCATCCTTTTTATATTTCACGTTACTGTTCCTGTTAACATTTCGTATTACCATGCCATTCCAGTGACTGCACCAAACAAAACTCCCCCCACCACTCTCGCTGTGCGTTTGTTTTAAATCGACAGTGGCGGCAGTTGGAGCCGAGGAGAAACCAGTGGGCCAGAGACAGCGCTCTCCCCGCACCCTCGTGGCCGCCTGTGTCGGTTTCCTATTGCACAGAACACGTGGTCCCCGAGCCCAGTAGCGTCCAATGGTGCCTGCTTACCACGGCACAGTCTGGGAGCAGCAGTCCCGGGCGCCTTCGCGAGGATCCTGTCCCAAGGGTCTTCCATGCGCTTGCAGTCAAGACGTTGAACGGAGCTGCAGCATCTTGGTTTGACTGGGGCTGAAGCTCCTCCTCAGTCTCGCTTGTGTGGGTGTTGGCAGCAGCTCCTTGCTGTCTGGTGGCCAGAGGCTTGCCTTCCTGTCCGTCTTCGTAGCTGAGGGTCCTCATTGCGTGGCGACGGCCTTCCGCCAGAAGAAGTGAACCGAGAGAGGAGGCAAGCAGGAGACCGCTGTGCCTCCTATAACCTGGTCTCTCAAGTCGTCACTCTCACTTCCATTCTTTTCTGTTCAGCAGATGTGACTCTTTAAGTCAGCCACACTCAAAGGCTGGGGAATTCCCTGAATAGATAGCATCATTCTAGAATTCTCTCTCTTGAGATCCAGACTTATGCTTCCAAAAGCCAAGTAAAATCTCTCTCAATGTGTTGCAGATGTCTCATGCTGAACGTGTCTCCAAATAAACTCAATCCCTGCTCCCATCCTTTCCTCTCCTTACATTTTTTTCTCTTAGTTCATAGTATTTTCCCAGGCAGACAGGTGATATTTTCCCTCCCGTGCCTCTCACCTCCTACGCAGTTGGCCACCAGTTGTGTTCAGATGTATCAGGAAGTCTCTCTGGAATTTTTCTCCAGTTCCACATCTCCACTGCAACACCTGGACAGTTACCTCCTGAATTGTTACAATAATCTTGAGTTACTACTGCCCCTCCAGTCTCTCCTCCACGCTAACGCCCAGATCTCTCACTTAAAATCTAATCCCTCACATAAATATGAAAAAAAAAGAAAATAAAGGACTTCTGTGGTGGTCTGGTGGTTAAGAATCTCCAAGTCCCCTTGCAATTCAGGGGACTCGGGTTTCAGCCCTGGTCAGGGAGCTAAGATCTCCGCTGCTGTGGAGCAGCTGAGTCCACCACCAGAGGGACGCCTGCCCACCACGACAGAGGGGCCTGCGTGCTCGACTGAGACCCAGCGCAGCCGGAGAAATCCTGTTCTCAGATCCAATCCCTCCCCAGGCAAGGATACTGGGGTGGAAGTCCACGTAACGTACACCTGGGCTTCCCTGGGGCTCCGTCAGTAAAGAAGCCGCCTGCAGCGCAGGAGACCCGGGTCCAGTCCCTGGGTCGGGAAGGTCCCTGGAGGAGGAGGTGGAAACCCACTCGAGTGTGCCGGCCTGGGAAATCTCACGGTCAGGGGAGCCTGGTGGGCTGCAGCTACAGTTGCAAGAGTCAAACACAACTCAGCGACTAAAACGCCACCACCACCACTCACCAGATTAAATTTATCTCTGATCCGTCATTTCCACCACGCAAACCCGAATTCCGCACGTGATGCCCGCGTCCTTGCACTGTTGGAGTCCTGTACTCAGTCCTGGATTCTTTTGGCCAAAGCCCCACAGGCAGCCTGTGATCAAGCCACCACCGGGAAGTACCAGAGTTGGCCTCACCCAAGCTTCAGCTGCCTGGGATTCCCTCCTCCTACCAGACCCAACACATGTGTGCCCACCGTCCAAAACGTAAGCCAAAGGTCCCCGCCTCTCTACCCCATCTTTGGCTCACCTCTTCTTTTGGATTTTGTGCAAACCCATATTGAATTTGTCTCAGTGAGTAAGAGTTTTTGTTTGTCTGTCTGTATCCCCACAATACTCTGAGCTCTTTGGGAGCAAGGATCATGAATAAGTTTTCTGACTGTCAAGCAGTAAAGGTCAGTATTTTAGTGGGGAAGAGAAATTGGTACGTATTAATTATTTTTTAAGAGAATGGGTTTTATTTATTCAGCCATAGTTTGTTCTTTTACGAGTGTTTTTTGGAGAAAGTGAAATCTTTTTAGATTTCTGAGTGGATAAATTGGGCTTAAAGAACAGAATATCTGCATTTCAGAATTCCCAGCCTATTTGCTGAAGACCACCTCGTCGTCCTCTGCGCTGGCAGAGAATGGCCACTAGGGGGCATCGTAGCTACGTTCGCGTTATTCACTGCTAAGTGATGAACTTCGGGGCAAAGGCCAGTTGTGAAAACAAAAAGCTCTTTATGACCCACGGTTGTTTAGCTGTGCGTGCCTTTTGAAAGAAAATTAACATTTAAACGTCCTACCCCTTATCTCCATTCTTCATGCCACTCAGAAATCCTTCGGCCAACAGTCATATTTGGAATGTTTGCTAAGAAAACTCAACTCCCCATTTTCCCTCTATCTCCAGCAAATTCTTCACTAAACAAACATTATCTCCAACTCTACACAAGCCACTTTGACAGAAAATATCGAAGATAGAACATTTTCAACCAGCATTTATTAGGCGGCAGGCACTGTGCTGAGCTGTACACAGGGGGAAAGTAATTAAGAGTCGGTACATAGCTGGTTCGTCTATTTATAACCTAAAGTGAAAAAAAGTAACTGGGCATTTTAAAGAAGTAACAGAAGAATAAGTGTGCAAATAAAGCAGCAATGCAGGAATTTGGAAACAACTGGGTTGAATCGCTAGGGTTAGCTGGACTTAGGGGAGGAGGAAGCCAATTTAGGGTTTTGGGGTTTTGGCCATGCCGTGTGGCATGTGGGATCTTAGTTTGATGACCAGGGATCAAACCCATGCCACCTGCTTCGGGAGCTTGGAGTCTCAACAACTGGACTGGCGGGGAAGTCCTGAGTAAGCCAATTCAGGAAGAGCATATACAAAAAAATTTAAAAGAACAACGCATAAGTTTCTATTATTGATGGCCTATTCTAAACAAAACAGTCAATCCTGCATAAAAATGTGCCTTCTAAATGGAAGAAATCCTGAGGTCTCTATCCCCAAGGTATGATGGTTCACTGAGGGAAACCTCAGTAAACCCTGAGGTTTCCTTAAGGATGTATCTTCAGTGTATTCCATACATTGCATTCAGCATAGCCAATGAGTCAGAAGACTAGCTTTGGAACAGGAGGACAGGGAAGGTGGACCTTAGAATCTGCATTTACCAAAGACCGCAAGAGAGGGGTAGAGTGGCTCCCACTTGGGAGCCTTCAGGCCAGAGCAAATAGGAATCTTCTCTGAAGGACAGCATTCTTAACTTAGACCTTGGGGTGCCCACAGATTAAAATCAACCATCTGTGAGCTTAGAATCGAAGGTCACCAAACACAGAATAAGCCACCACCAGTGAAAGCTACAGGCAGAAACGGTTTAGACACCTTAGGACTTCAGATCTTAGAACTGTCAGACCCCAAATAGGAAACAGCTGGATATAAACTGTTTAGCTAGGGTAAAGGGTGCACGCTTATTTGCTTCACTCGGGTCTGACTCTGCGACCCCGTGGACTGCAGCCCACCAGGCTTCTCTGCCCACGGGAGTCTCCAGGCAGGAATACTGGAGTGCGTTGCTGTGCCCTCCTCCAGGGGATCTTCCCGATCCTCAGATGGAACCCGCGTCTCTCATATCCCCTGCGGTGGCAGGCAGGTTCTTCACCACCAGAGCCAGCTGGTAACCCAGGGTAAAAGGTACACAGACAAACAAACAATGAGCAGATATGCTTGGGGAAAAGAACAAGACAACTTTTAGGAATGAAATAAAGATCGTTTAAGTACAGAACTTGGTATGAAGATAAAAGAGCAAAATTCAGATCTTCTGACATGATGGGGTCCATGTGCACGTGCATTCACTTTGGTCACGTCCGACTCTGCGACCCCGTGGACTGCAGCCCACCAGGCTCCTCTGCCCACGGGAGTCTCCAGGCAGGAATACTGGAGTGCATTGCTGTGCCCTCCTCTGGGGAGGTTCCCAACCCGGGGATCGAACCTGCGTCTCCTCCGTTGGCAGGCAGATTCTTTACCACCCGCACCAGCTGACGGGGTTACATCCCTGTAAACGATAGTAAGCTGAAAATACTGTTGAGCCGAAATGGATTGAATACACCTAACCTACTGAACATCAAAGCTTGGCCTAGCCTGCCTTAACGTGCTCAGAACAGTTACATCAGCCCACAGCAGAGTAAACTATGTAACATAAGACCTAACATACAGATGAAAATTAAAAACACTCTTGAATATCCAACGGATCAGAAAAATTCAATAATTGCACTCCTATTCATTTACCCCAGAGAAATGAAAACGTGAGCATACAGAAAGCAGCACCCGGATGTTCACAGACGCTTTATACATAATAGTCAGAAACGGGAAACAACCCGGATGCTCTTTAACAAAGGCGGCGTTAGCACACTCTACTACATGCATACCACATGTGACAGGCAGAGTCATGGACTCCCAGCGATGTCCACGTCCTGTATCCACAACCTGTGTGTATTTTCTCAACGTGTCAACATGACAAGTGACTCTGTAGGTGTGATGGTGGGTACAGGCCAACAGCCATCAAAGTGTGCGCGACATCGCTAGCCAGCAGGACATGCAAACTAAAACCATGTGACATAGCGTTTTAATTTTAGAGTGGCTAAGATTAAAACCTTCTAGAGCAAAATGGTGATAATGTGGAGGAACTGGAATATTCATTCATCATCACTAGTTAATATAAAATTGTACAAGCACTTTGGAAAAATTTTAGTAGATTTTTTTTTTTTAAGTAGACATCCTCTTTCCTTATGTTCTGGCAACTCCACTTCTAGGTATCTAACCAAAATAAACAAAGGCTTGTGTCCACAAAAAGGCTTGTATCAGAATGTTTACGGCAACTTGATCTAGAAGGGCCAAGCCTGGGGGAAACAAACCAGGTGTCCAGAAACAAGGAAAGGTTTAAATTGCTGTTGTTCTGTCACCAAGTTGTGTTCGACTCTGTGACCCCACGGACTGCAGCACGCCAGGCTTCCCTGTCCTTCACTGTCTCCCAGAGTTTGCGCAGACTCATGGCCTTTGAGTTGGTGATGCCATCTAACCATCTCTAAATGGATAAATAAATTTCTCTAAATAGATAAATAAATTATGGTATATTTTTTCAATGGAATATTACTAAAAAAACAATGGACTACTAGTGTGACGTAACTACTGAGATGATATTACTGTGGTGGTGGACATGTGACTCTCTACACTTTTAAAAACTCATAGAACTAGATCATTAAAGAGTCGTTTTTACCGTATGCAAAACGGAAACACTCAACCAGGACAGTGGGGAGGAAGGAAGATTAAATGTATACTGCAACAAGTGAATTTAACTTTATTATAGATGAATGACATAACCCAACTGGAGGGGAAGGGGAAGAAATAAACTGGTCTAAATATCTTTGTGAAGAAGTGGGTCTGGAAGGACTCACTTCTTGACACACCTGTAGAAAAAGAAACTGTTTTGACTATATTCTGCATGTAAACAGTATACAGTGGAAAACGCCCTCTGTGCTCTAGCTGAAATTTTTGTTTCTTACAGGGATATGAATAACCATTCCAAAACAACTTTACATGTAGACTGAGACTGAACAGTTTAGTCAATAAACTATCGAGGATGAGAGACAGGTTTCTCACCATCAGAGAAAACAAGTTGCAGATTAACAAAGAGGAGATGGTAGAATGAGCCCTGTGAGACTGCCGGGTTGGAATCAGAGATATCAACGTGATCTCAAGGTTCTCTTAATGTGTGTGCACCTTAGAATCTGCACATCTACTTATGTTTGTGTGTACGTGCATATACAGATTAATCAGTACAGACATGAACAGAGATGTGTGTATATATGGGCTAGCAGAAATGCATTTATTTCCTAGATGTTAACATAAGGAGAACCTGGGTGTAATATTTTTACCAGCTTCCAATAAGTATAAATTATTTCAACATTTAATAAACTATATAAACTTAGAATTAAGTTCTGTCATACTCGGAGGTCAGACCTGTGGTTGCCCCGGGAGCGGACGGCTGGGGGGGCCGAGCGGGAGCTGGGGTTAGCAGATGCAGTCTCTAGCTACAGAACGGAGATGCGCAGACCTACTGTATGGCACAGGGGGCTAGGCTCAGTATCCTGTGATGAGCCACAGTGGAAAAGGATATAAAAAACAGAGTAGATAGAACTGAATCACTTAGCTGCTCAGCAGACACTAACACGACATTGTAAATCAACTATACTTCAATTTTAAAACATTATACTGGAGTTAGGGAAAGAATAACAATTAACTAGTGACAGACGCAAAAATACGGATGGATCTCAAAAAAAATTATGAGTAAAAAAGAATAGACCTAAGAGTTCATAATGTATGATTCTATTCATACCAACTTTGAGAACAGGAGAAAGTAACGGTGATAGAAATTTTATAGTGAGTGCCCCTGGGTAGGGAGGGAATGACTGCAAAAGAATATGAGAACTTTCTGGGCGAGTGAAAATACCTTGTGTCTTAACGGAGGTGATGGCTACATGGGTGTGTACATTTCTAAAATCTCATCGAACTGCACTTTAATGGTGCATTTATTGTATGTAAATGATACCCCAGTCAAGTTGCCTTTTAAAAAAGATAAGAGAGTAGAAAAATGAATTTAAAGCAAAAATGTGTAAAACATATGAGACATAAATAAAATGACGCTTGATCAAGGAAAAGACCCAAGAACAAGCTCAGGTCTGTTTAAAGCTTTGAAAATAACCGTAACCTCCAGACTGAGCCCAAACTTCTGAGCGCTAAAACTGGAAAACGCTCTAAATTTCCAGGAAACTAGGGTGAAAGCAGGCTGTCCCCGCACCTCGAACTAGCCTTGGCCTCCGTGTCCGTCTGAGATTAGTTTACAACTATTGAAGTCCTAATAAACCGTCGGCACCCACAACACCCACTCTGTGCAACCGCTCGTTCTGACGTTCATGCCTTTTCCTTCCTTGGCTTGGAAGCTCCTGAGGCCGAAGACCGCTGTTATCCAAAGAGCCTGTTCAAGAGTGCATCCAAAGAGCTAACCACGCACACCCTGGAGGCACCTTCACCCACACCTCCAGCCCCACAGAAGGGTCCCCTGGGGGCCTGCCAAGCCCAGTAAGCCACTGACGGGACATTTAGCTGGGAAAAGTTCACGGAAAAGAGCTGACTTGGAGACCCTTTCCACGGGTCATCGGCGTGACCGGAATGGCGGCCTGGGGAAGAGACAGATCTGACGGAGGAAGGACCCTGGGCCCAGGTGTCACCGGGGTCAGAAACCTGGACGATGTGCTCTTGGGAAACTTTTTAAAACCATCTGGGATTAAGCTACCTCATCTAAAAAATGTTAGTCGCTCAGTCACGTCCGACCCTTTGGGAACCCATGGACTGTAGCCTCTGTCTGTGGAAATTCTCCAGGCAAGAATACTGGGGTGGGGTTGCCATGCCCTTCTCCAGGGGATCTTCCTGGCCCAGGGACTGAACCTGGGTCTCCCGCACTGAAGGCAGACTTTTTACCGTCTAAGCCACGAGGGAAGCCCCAGGTGACAGTGTTAGCCGCTCGGTCGTGTCCAACTCTTTGTGACCCCATGCACGGTAGCCTGCCCGGTCCCTCAGCCCATGGGATTCTCCAGGCAAGAATAGTAGTGGGTTGCCATTCCCTTCTCCAGGAGATCCTCCTAACCCAGGGATCAAACTCAGGTTTCCTGCATTGCAGGCAGATTCTTCACCATCTGAGCCACCAGGGAAGCCCCAGGAATTCCATGGACTGAGGAAGCTCGCAGGCTACAGTTCATGGGTCGCCGCAGACTCAGACAAGACTGAGCGACTAACAGTTCCACTTTTCACCTCTGAAAAAAGTGGGTATACCACATCAAGGTGTACCCACGCTACGTCATATGACAAACCTAAGCAAAAGGGCTTCCTTGGTAGCTCAGAGGGTAAAAGCGTTTGCCTGCAATGCGGGAGACCTGGGTTCAATCCCCGGGTCAGGAAGATCCCCAGGAGAAGGAAATGGCAACCCACTCCAGTACTCTTGCCTGGAAAATTCCATGGATGGAGGAGCCCAGTAGGCTACAGTCCATGGGGTCGCAAAGAGTCGGACACAACAGAGCAACTTCACTGGTTCAAGCAAAAGGTTATGGTTTTCAGGTCTCCTAACCCAGTGGCTGGGCTTCCCAGGTGGTTCAGCAGTAAAGAATCTGCCTGCCAATGCAAGAAACACAGCAGACTCGGGTTTGATCCCGGGTTGGGAAGATCTCTGGGAGAAGGAAATGGCAACCCACTCCAGTATTCTTGCCTGGAGAACCCCACGGACGGAGGAGCCTGGCGGGCTAAGGTCCATGGCATCGCAGAGTTGGACACGACTGAGCGACTGAGCACAATAATGTGTCCTCATGGTTCGGGCCAGGTTTCCGCCTTGGAGACGCTTATCCCAGGTGAGATGCTGAGGTCTTCTCATTGCACGTGATTTCAAACTGCCTCATGACTGTTCACTTTATCACTCATTTGAGAAAAGAGGGTGGAACTGGGTCACGTTGGAGACTGTAAAGAAGAGGAGTGGCAAGGCAGAAGCCTGCCACGTCGGCCCTGGGCTCCCTGTTCTGGTAATACCGGGCGTTTGGTGAGTGAAAATCTGCCTTACGGTTTCTAAACACAATCCAGAGAAGGAAAATACATCTCACGTCTCCCGTTCAGAGGAGATGGCATTTTCTTTCTCTTTGGAGAACAGACCAAAGTGAAAGATCTGTTTCCTCAAAGGTCTGAAGCCTTTTTTATAACCATTTCCTATTGAATCTGTAGCAGCAGTCTGCCTTCTTCCATTGCCAAGTTGGTCTGTATTATTGAAGCAAAACTCGAGGCTGTGGCTTTCAAGGAGAGAAAAAAATTCCTAAGAATAATAGAATAACAGTTGAAGGGGAACAAATCTTATTTCAAAGGGGTTCCACATCACCAACCATGCAGCCTAGCTGAGCACAGGACTGGACCAGCCGTGGCGTGAACAAGCCAGCAGGCCTTCTTATCTGTAAAGGGTAGGCTCCTTAAATCTTCAGCTACAGTTGTTCATTGGAAGGACTGATGTTGAAGCTGAAACTCCAGTACTTTGGCCACCTGATGCGAAGAGCTGACTCATTGGAAAAGACCCTGATACTGGGAAAGATTGAGGGCGGGAGGAAAAAGGGACAACAGAGGATGAGATGGTTGGATGGCATCACCGACTCGATGGACGTGGGTTTGTGTAGACCCCGGGAGTTGGTGATGGACAGGGAGGCCTGGCGTGCTGCGGTTCATGTGGTCACAAAGAGTCGGACACGACTGAGCAACTGAACTGAATTGAACATTTGTCTGAAGACGTGATTCCAGAATGAGAACTGCACTTTGTCCCTTCTTCCTTGGTCATCTGCTCCATGGAATAACTTATTTTTATACACTTTTCTTTCCTATACTCAATGCACACATACACATACACACATATACACAATTTTCTTTCCTTAGCTGAAAACATGGACAGTTTTAGATTAAAGCCATTAATGCCCTATCCTTGCAAAGTTGACTTTCATTTTTAATTTTCCTCGTGAGATTTTGGATAAACACAGCAGTTATTTCCATTTCTAGGCAATATTACATTAGTCACATAGGCTTTGAGGTCAAAGAGAACCATGTTCATATCCTTAAGTGCCAATACTTCCTGGGTGACTTAAGTCAAATCACTTAAATCCACATAGTAAATGACTTGCAATATATCAATTTAGTAGAATTTGGGCAATTAGACAGAATAAATATGAGTACTATGAAATATAAAAAATATTTGCAAAGCTGGAGGAACACAAAATTTCATTATCAGTAAAACTATCAGAGTATGATATTTAGTTTACAAATTTCTTTACATGTATAGTATCTAAATAAGATAATAAATAATGCTGCATAATGACCTTAATATGGTGATATTATCGGAAGTCTTATTTTACAGATCAAGAAACCCAGATGGCCAATAGTTAGGTAACTTGCCAAAGATCATGCACTTAGTAAATACATAATTAAGGCTTAGTTTCTGAAACTCATGTGATAGCTCTCGTTTTAAAGATAGTTTAAATGTCAAAAAATAATAAAACAACATTACAGAAAGTCTAGAGGTTTTGCTATTTACAGATTTTAGATTTTCAATTAATGTTGTACCTTTCATGATATGTTGGGAACATATTCTCAATATATTGACTCTATTTCTGACACAAATGGCTTTGAACCCAGTCGAAGATAACAGAAAATGAATTTGGGTCGTGGTCATCCACTACAACCCTGGATGTGGTCACCCACTACGTCCACGACCCTGATGTTGGGAAAGATTGAGGGCAGAAGGAGAAGAGGGCGACAGAGGATGAGATGTTGGATGGTATCACTGGTTCAACAGACATGAACTTGGGCAAACTCCGGGAGATGGTGAGGGACAGGGAGGCCTGGTGTGCTGCAGTCCATGGGGTCTCGAAGTCAGACATGCCTTGGCCACTGGACAACAACAGCATCCACTGCAGAGCCTCGAATAAATGTGAGCCTCAGCTAACTATTTATAGAGTGGGGATATAATAGCTTTAGGAAGATTACACAAGACCACATATGCAAAGCTCTTAGCGGGGTGCCTGGCAGGAGGTGGTCCAAACACATTGGTTTCTCTTTTCCTGTGTCCCCCTCCCCAGCTGCTCTGAGTATTCATTGGCAGCTCACAGCTGCCTGCCCCCAACTCAGGCAAGGAAAGTCGTCCAGTCCGGGAAGGTACACACCTTCCCGGTTGACACAGAAGTACGAAAGACCGACCTCGGCTTTACTACGGAGACTCTCTGATGCTCTGCGGGCCCTGTGGGCGACGCCAGGCCTGGGCTTTACTAACACCCCGATAGTTTTCCTTGGCTCCTTCCTTCTCCCCTTGATGTTGTTGCAGTTGTTTTTTAAACAGGATCTTCCTGAAAGGTGCTCCTTCAGCAAATCACCTTTATTCGTCACACCAATTCCTGCTACTAGAGAACCAGATGTGAGATACTTAAAGGGTCCAAGCTCAAATAATTCTCCTCAAAGTCTTTTGACAATAATTCCTACGGAAACTGGCTAAATGCATATTTCTATCTTGAATCAGCTCAAAACTCCTCCCTTCTGACATGGGCCCAGGGAAGTTGATTGCCTATCAGCGATCTCTCGCCCAAAGAAAGCCAGTCTCGTAGTTAATCTGATCTCTGCAGAGCGGATACTCTGTCTGTCCGCAGAAGCCATCTTGCTGTCGTTCAGTCAGTAAGTAGTGTCCCTTTGCAGCCCCACAGACCGCAGTCCGCCAGGCCTGTCCACGGCATTTCCCAGGCAAGAATCCTGGAGTGGGTTGCCATTTCCTCCTCCAGGGGATCAAACCCATGTCCCCTGTGTTAGCAGGAGGATACTTGACCACTGAGCCATCAGGCGGCCCAGACGCCATCTGACTCTGTCCTGCTACAGTTTATTGGGAAAATGGAGGTTATCTAGAGCTCAGAAAAAAATATGTGAGACTTCTTGATGTGGCATAGCCTGGTATTAAAACCGATAGGCTTCTAGAAGTAACTATTTTTAGCCTAAACCTGGTTGATTTTCCTTTTCCTTTATTTCTCATAAAGCAAGCTCTGGAGACTGGTAACATGAAGGGGAACCAGGGCTTCTTGAGAAAACATTGGGTTTAAAAATGGTTCCATGTGGTTCGAAATATATTTTAGACATTTGGTAGGAAAAAGTGTGCACTTAATCATAATAATGAGATTTGGAAAAGGTTTCTGTTAGCAGAAAACTCCAGGGAGGAGCTGGGGACTGTGAGGCATAACCTTAAATGGTTACGTGCAAAGCTTGTTCTCACCAGCAAGCTGGGAAGAGAGAATGGGTTGACTAAAAGAGGGATGAAGGTGGTGGGAAGAGCGCACAGGGAATGAGTGGGTGTGTGAGCGATCAGGAATCGTCGCTGCGGGCATTTCATAAGGACCCGTCTATTGACAGATACAGGGATTGTCAACAAGTAGGTAGCATCCAGTAGAAAATGGGTGGTAGAAATCTTAGTAAAAGTCAGATTCATTCATTCTGTCATGTATACATTCAACAAAATTGTGTTTCTATGAACACAGTTCAGTTCAGTTCAGCTCACTCTCTGTCGTGTCTGACTCTGCAATCGCATGGACTGCAGCACGCCAGGCCTCCCTGTCCATCACCAACTCCCGGAATTTACTCAAACCCATGTCCATTGAGTCGGTGATGCCATCCAACCATCTCATCCTCTGTCGTCCCCTTCTCCTCCCACCTTCAATCTTTCCCAGCATAAGGGTCTTTTCAAATGAGTCAGTTCTTTGCATCAGGTGGCCAAAGTATTGGAGTTTCAGCTTCAGCATCAGTCCATCCAATGAACACCCAGGACTGATCTCCTTTAGAATGGACTGGTTGGATCTCCTTGCAGTCCAAGGGACTTTTTAAGAGTCTTCTCCAATGCTACAGTTCCAAGACATTGATTCTTTAGCGCTCAGCTTTCTTTATAGTCCAACTCTCACATCCATAAATGACTACTGGAAAAACCATATCTTTGACTGACCTTCCTGGTGGCTCAGATGGTAAAAGCGTCTGTCTACAAATCAGGAGATGTGGGTTCGATCCCTGGGTCGGGAAGATCCCCTGGAGAAGGAAATGGCAACCCACTCCAGTACTCTTGCCTGGAAAATCCCATGGACAGAGGAGCCTAGTAGGCTACAGTCCATGGGGTCATAAAGGGTTGGATACAACTGAGCGACTTCACTTTCTTTCTTTCTTCTTTTTTTCTTTTGACTAGATGAACCTTTGCTGCCAAAGTAATGTCTCTACTTTTTAATACGCTGTCTAGGTTGGTCATAACTTTTCTTCCAAGGAGCAAGCATCTTTTAATCTCATGGCTACAGTCACCATCTGCAGTGATTTTCGAGCATAAAAAAATAAAGTCTGTCACGGTTTCCATTGTTTCCCAATCTATTTGCCATGAAGTGATGGGACCAGATGCCATGATCACAAAGATGAGTAAAACCCCTAGGGAGGTTTCCATACTCAAAGACCAGCTGTAAGAATGGATCCAGTCTTATTTCACTTAGCATTATGTCCTCAAAATTCATTCACATTGTTGCATATCGTAAGACTTCCTTTTATGACTGAATAATATTCCATTTCATGTCTTGCTGAAGCCTAGCTTGAAGGATTTTGAGCATAACCTCGCTAGCATGTGAAATGAGCCCGATTGTACAGTAGTTTGAATATTCTTTGGGTGCCAAAGAATTGATGCTTTTGAACTTTGGTGTTGGAGAAGACTCTTGAGAGTCCCTTGGACTGCAAGGAGATCCAACCAGTCAATCCTAAAGGAAATCAACTGAATTTTCACTGAAAGGACTATTGCAATACTTTGGCCACTTGTTGCAAAGAGCTGACTTATTGGAAAAGACCCTGATGCTGGGAAAGATTGAAGGCAAAAGGAGAAGGGGGTGACAGAGGATGAGATGGTTACATAGCATCACTGACTCAAAGGACATGAATTTGAGAAAACTCTGGGAGATAGAAGAGGACAGAGACACCTGGCTTACTGCAGGCCATGGGGTCACAAAGAGTTGGACATGACTTAGCGACTGAGCAACAACAAATGACTCCATTTACACACACACATCGTGCTGCCCATACATCCATCAGCGGACATTCAGTTTGCTTCCACTGACAGGAGGTATTTTAAATAGTCAAACTCAAAGAAGCAGAAAGAAGAATGGTGGTTGCCAGGGGCTGGGGCTGGAAAAATGGAGCAATGTTGTTTACTGGTTGTAAAGTTTTAGTAATGCAAGATAAATAAGCTCTAGAGATCTGTGTACAACATCATGCTTGTATGTAACAATATTGCACCTATATTAAAATTTGTTAAGAGGGTTGTTCTCAATTATGTTCTTAACACAACTGAAAAAATAAAAACCAGGACATCTTGATCCTGGATCTAACAATATCTTTAAAGGCAAATAAAAAGTTGAGAGAAGAGAGATTCTAGGGTTCTGGGAAGAGGCCAGGTTAGAGAACTGGTGAAGCTAGAAGATGGTTAAAATACAGAGAAAAGGAACAGAAGCCAAGGACTAGAAGTGACGCTGAGCACAGACCAAGGGGAGGAGCAATCGAGGGAGTCAGGGACAGAACGGAGGACGTCATGATTTGCTGCCCTGGATGTAGATGATTTAAGTTTAGGAAGCCCTCTTTGGGGGGATATATATTCTCTCAAACTTTTTCTCCCTCTACCCCATACATATTAAAAAGCAGAGACATTACTTTGCCAACAAAGGTCCGTCTGGTCAAGGCTATGGTTTTTCCAGTGGTCATGTATGGATGTGAGAGTTGGACTGTGAAGAACGCTGAGCACCGAAAAATTGATGCTTTTGAACTGTGGTGTTGGAGAGGACTCTTGAGAGTCCCTTGGACTGCAAGGAGATCCAATCAGTCCTTCCTAAAGCAAATCAGTCCTGTGTGTTCACTGGAAGGACTGATGCTGAAGCTGAAACTCCAATACTTTGACCACCTGATGTAAAGAGCTGACTCATTTGAAATGACCCTGATGCTGGGAAAGATTGAAGGCGGGAAGAGAAGGGGAGGACAGAGGATGAGATGGTTGGATGGCATCACCGACTCGATGGGCATGAGTTTGAGTAAACTCCGGGAGTTGGTGATGGACAGGGAGGCCTGGCGTGCTGCGGTTCATGGGGTCGCAAAGAGTCGGACACGACTGAGCGACTGAACTGGCTGAGCCCGTACATACAGGGTTTTGTGTGAGCTGATCAACCTCACCCTCCCCTGCTCAGTGAGTATTACACGCTATGCTAAACAATTTGATTCTTTTTTAAATTTTTTCTAAAAGCATGATTAGGAAAATAAGAAAAGGAGATAGGAATGGAGGCGTGGAAGGAAGGGGAAGAGAGTCATTCTTCAGGCTCTCCATGTCTGTTGAGAATCCGAGGAATAGGGAAGGCAGAGAATTAAACTCTAAATAAAATACCAGTGAAGCTAAGGCAATCTACGGATAAGAGCTGAGAGACACACATGAAAGAAAACAAAATCTGGCAAAATGGCAGAAAGAGAAAGAGAGAGAGAGATTCCTTTTAGAGCAACTATAAGAGGGGAGAATAGAAGGGAAGAAAAAAGGGCATTTAAAAATATTCTGCCCTGCATTACTGACTAAATTCCCCTACGAGATAAATGGCATGCACTGATTTATTTCAGCGATGATTGTTATAACTGAACGCTTCCTTTCACTGCCACATTTAGTTGAGATTGGGCCAAATTAATCCTGAGATTTATGCAGGATACAGAAGTTCTACCCTCGAATATAACTTCAGATTGGCCCATTGAGGATCGCTTCATACTTAGGATCATCTTCCAACCTTCATGTGCAAACCGGAGACCGCAGCGATGCACTGATTAGCCCCTGTCACAATACTAGTGAGTGAGACACTCATATTTGTCAGACTCCACACCCCAAATGAACTGATTCGCCCCCGTCACAACATTAGTGAGTGAGACACGCACATGTCAGACTCCATACCCCAAAATGGAGCAGCTCTACCTGAAAACCGACTTTAAGGAGTCACAGTCTTATATGTGTGCAACTACAACGGAACGGCATGGTGCTCACTGAAATTAGAAAGAAGGAACAAAAATGGAAAGCCTGCTGGTTTGTACATGGGGTGTGTGTGTGTGTGTGAGCCGCTCAGTCGTGTCTGAGTCTTTGTGACCCCATGGACTGTAGGCCGCCAGGCTCCTCTGTCCATGCGATTCTCCAGGCACTGGAGTGGGTTGCCGTGCCCTCCTCCAGGGGATCTCCCAGACCCAGGGATCGACCCCGAGCCTCTTGGGTCTCCTGCATTAGCAAGCAGGTTCTTTACCACCTCCCACCGTATTCTGTTGCTTAATGCAATCCCAGGACATGCTCAGATTCAAGGGGGTAGAAAACTTAATTCTACCCCTAATGAGGGAGGGGAAGACAAAGTCATGTTGCATGTGGGATGAGCATTATGACCATATTTGATAAGCTATAATCTGCCACGATTATTATTATTAAACATGTCAAGTTAAGTAACTTGCTTAAGAACACAAAGGTAGTAGGCAGAACCAGATCTGAAACGTAAGCACATAAACCCTACACTCGAACGCCCATCAGTGACTCCAAGAGCCAGTTCACGCGCTGAACCACAGTCGTGTGCTTGCCTGCCTGTGTCTTCAGAGATGGTGCGCTTCTGGAGCTGTTGTTTAGTCAGTAAGTGGCATCCAGCTTGTTGAAACCCCATGTTTCAGGCTCCTCTGTCCATGGGATTTCCCAGAAAGAATACGGGAGCGGGTTGCCATTTCCTCCTCCAGGGGATTTTCCCTACCCAGGGATCGAACCCGTGTCTCCGGCGTCTCCTGCATTGGCAGGCGGATTCCTCACCGCTGAGCGGTCACGCAGCCCTCGCCCCGAGCAGCTGTGTCTAATTCCTCTTTGTGTTTTTCCCAGTGTCCGGTACAAGCTCCGTCACAGGGCGGTTACTCAACACATGTTTTGCTGAGAAAACATGTGAATCATACAACGTCACTCATTCCACCAAGCTCAGAAGGAGCTATTTTCTGGAATGACCTGTGTTTTAGCCCCTCTGGACATAAATGATGCCGATGACAAGGAAATTCCCGAAGCAGATCAGCTCTGAACTAATCACTGCGGAGCGAAGACACGCTCCTATACGGAAGAGTTTATCATCTTTTTAATTCATCCTCATTGCGAATGTTGATGGTAAAATTAAAGCGTTGGGAAAGGAGTGCCCGGCTTCAGGGAGGGGCGTTTGGGGGAAATGACAGGTGTGCGGGCGTGGCTGAGGCCTTTGCCGTCCACCTGACTGTCACAGCACTGTTAAGCGGCTATACTCCAAAATAAAACAAAAGGTTTAATAGAAAAGAAGGGAACTCATGCTGGAAAACATCTTGGCAAACTCCTCTAGTCCATGTGTATAAGTTTGTACCTGATTTATTTTTAATTATTATTTCCATTTTTTATTCATAATTCCTGAACTCTAAGAGGTGATCTACATGTTAGAGGAACGTGCGGGGTGTTGCCCACTCTCTTTTTCCGCCCTGCTGGGAGCAGCAGGGTCGACCTGTGTGGGCAGAATCACTGGGTCCCCTGTCTCTGCAGGCAGTCCTGGCCGCGGGGATGACGGCGCGGTGGAAACGCAGGCGTACCCGCTGGGTGCGCCCTCGGGGCGGCCCCGCGCAGGGCCGGGCCGGGGCGGGCTCCTCTGCAGAAGCCGCTTCACTTTAGGGGCGGGCACCCCCTCCACGGCCTCTGCACCCCGGGTTCCAGCCTGACCACCAGGCCTGAGCCTCCAGGCTCAGGAGCAAGACAAGGGCCCGCGCCTCAGCTACCTCGCCCGCGGGCTCAGCCTTGATGCTCACCCAGTCATTCACTGCGGTCACCTCCACCACCTCGCGTAAGTGGATTTTCTGACAGGCCCTGACTGATAAAAATGGTGTTAGGAATTTGAAGCTTTGTAAACGCCTTGGAATGAACTCCCTCATGAATCATTCACGACTTTGGTTAATGTTCTAAATCTGTGTTACAGGGGGAAGTCTGGGCCGGTGGAGGGGATATGAAATCAGCTTCTCTTTGAGTCTTAGCTTAAGTTGTCCTTGGCTTCTATGTAATAAAAGAACATTTTACATGAGGTTTTCTCCCTGGCTTGATCCTTTAAGATACATACTTTATGTTCATTAGTTTCACATCATTTCGGAGTCGATCTTACTTTTCAATCATAAATTTAACCTCTTTAGGGAAAGTGATTAAGGCACAGATGTTTTTATGATTAAACTATATTATTTTAATTTATGACATAGAACTACAAAAGGATTTATTTCAGTGGATTTATGTCACAAAGGGAAATTAATTGAATAAATATATATATATTTTTAGCTGATACTATGTTCTAAGCACAGGATCAGGTTCTGAGGATGGACACATTGACTTAAAATATAGACACACACATACGTATCTTATCACTGCTTTACTGAAACATAATTCAGACACCATATGACTCCCCCTTTTTAAGTGTACAATACCCCACGCTGCTGCTGCTGCTGCTGAGTCGCTTCAGCCGTGTCCGACTCTGTGCGACCCCACAGACGGCAGCCCGCCAGGCTCCCCCGTCCCTGGGATTCTCCAGGCAAGAACACTGGGGTGGGTTGCCATTGCCTTCTCCAAGTTTAGTGAAAAAAATACTATCATGCCAGATTAAATAAAGTGAAATATTTAGCATTGTCTTCCATGTCCATCAATAATAGAACAGAATGATATAATAGTTGGAAAATCTTTGAAGTGCATTCATAGTTGTCTACTGAAAAATAAGTTATATCCACAGCTATTGATGTGGAAATATATCAGTGATGTATTATGAAGTGAGAAAGGACATTTGTAGAGTAGTGTACATGATATAATTTCACTTATTATTGAAAAAAAAGAAAAGATCAGCCAAAACAATTCTAGACATGTCTCTATACCCTTTGTCCATAAATAGGGGAAAAACTATAGAAGACTTTAAAGTGTTAACATTACTCTGGAGTAACTGGGATGAAGAAATGTATTAATATATACCTTACATAACTTTGCATTTAGGTAGTGAATGTGGTGTGAGCATTTTTTGTAGGTATTTTTGGTATGTCTGTAATTTTACAGAGAAATTTAGCAGGAAAACGTTAAGAGGAAAAACAAGACTCATCCTCACATCTAGAGCTGCTCCTGAATGTTTTGACCAGTAAATAGTGACTCTGACAGCTTACATCACCTGTCTCGATGCCACGTGGAACATGAGTGAGAAACTTCGAATCTATTTTGGTAAAATAGGGGCAGCAACAGTGTTGGTCCTTTAATGGACCGGAACCTGGTGGTCCAGAGTAGACGATAAGAAAGTAAGAGAGAGAGAGAGGCTGCTATCCCCTGGTTTACGCAGAAAGCCAAGAGTCCTGTTCTTAGGGCTCGCGCTGCTGCACGTGGGCACCAGGCGCCCTCTCGAGTGGGTGAAGGCACAGTGCGCCTTCTCGAGAGGGGCTTAGAAGCCCGGGCAAGAAAGTGAGCTCAGCGGGCCTCCGCGCTCCAAGAAATTAGCCAGAAATAGAGAGAGAGAGAAAGGAAAAGGAGAGAAAGAAAGACACGGGGACCCAAGCTCTGATGAGCAAAGGTGTTTTAATCAACATGGTGTAAGCATATATACTGTCTTACAAGGTAGTTATTCTCAGCAAAGATAAAGATTAAAATTCCAGATATACAAAACATAAGATGATCCCTATCTAAGAGAGAGAGTTGCAAACAATCACCTTTTACCATATGGTTCATAAAAAGGAAGAGGGTACTTATCACCGTAATGAGAAATGCCTGGATTCCTCAGCCCCGGGAAAGGCGTGCCTCTCCTCTTAATTCCTGAATATTCAGGAATTAATAAGGACCAGAGGATTCCTGACAGACCCCAAACAGCACACAGGAAGCCTCCTGTTAAATGCTTCCTGTCACAACAGCAGGTAAATGGAATTCAGTTTGTTTAAAAGAGAATAATCAGTTTTCTCATGTATTCACATTTCTCTCAATGATCAAAATATTGAACAGCACTGACTGGATGGCTGTATTTTGATCTTGCCTCCTCCTGAAATGGAAGGTGTAGCTGCATGTCCACCACCCACTGGACCTGTCCTCATCCATCACGAAACAACCACTATTGCCAAGGATATCCATCTCCAGCTTGGTATGGATACCAACTGCACATCCAATCCTCAACCAATCACTACAGGAGGCTGAAGCGGAAGCTCCAATACTTTGGCCACCTGATGAGAAGAGCTGACTCGTTTGAAAAGACCCTGATGCTGGGAAAGATTGAGGGCAGGAGGAGGGGACAACAGAGGATGAGATGGTTGGATGGCATCACTGACTCAATGGACGTGAGTTTGAGCAAGCTCCAGGAGACAGTGATGGACAGGGAAGCCTGGCTTCCCTGTCCATCAGTATCTTCCCTGACTGTCTGTGTCCACGGGGTCGCAAAGGGTCAGAGACAACTTCGAGACTGAACAGCAACAGGAAGGGAGATGGAATTCTGCTGCCTGATGAAACCTATTTGAAGCCACTAGCAACAAGAGATTGTTGGTAGAGTCAACAGTCTCTTCTAATTCACATGGCAACAGTGGTTAATTCAAGGATGGATTCATGCCTAAGCTGGTCATAAGCAGGCAAAGGACTTCGGTTTCATAGCAGAAAGACTTTCTCTCTCTCTCTGGGATGTAAGCAAGAAGACATTGGCCTGAGTTGCTGCCAGCAAGTATCTTAAACTGTGTGGGGACTTTATAATGACATTAAGCCCTTGGAAGGCAAAGCAGAACGATAAAAAGAAACGAACACCTTGATTCCGCTGTTGAGTCACTGGCTCATACCTAGCCTCAAGGGCATACTCACACTGGATTTTATAGTTATGGAAATCAATACATTTTTTAATTGAATACATCTGTTTATTTTTATTATTTTTCTGCTCACGCAACCAAAACATCCTAAAAAGTATTCCCCCCACACACCATCTGCATAGTCCAGATTGCTAAAAAAAAAAAAAAACACAGTTGAAGTTGTATTTCCCTCTACATGTTTTTACTGAGAAAACTCTGGCATTTTTAAAGCACCTTAACGAACACACCCCACTAAGGGAAGTGGAAAAGAAGCAAAACCCAGACCATGAAAAGAGCATGGTGGTTTTTCTCGGTGATGACACCCACCAGAGCTGGGACGTGCCCGCCGCCCAATCTCACATTTTATTCACTCATATCCTGTCGCCTGGCATTTGCTTTTCTCAGAAGTGAGCCACAGGCACAGTCTTTGTATGTCGTAAAACTCCTCGGCAAAGCAGATCCTCATCTGCACTGCTAATAAACAGAGCGGCCTTCGGCCAGCCTCGCCGTCTGCGGCGGGGGAGTCTGGCTTTGTCAAAGCCATCTTCTTTTTGGCTCCCCGTTCACCGAGCTTCACGCTGTGCGTGGCCTGCAAAGAAGAGGGAGACCTAACAGCTCTCCTGAGGGGCGGAGGGCGGAGGTCACGGCTGGGGGCTGGAGGTCACGGCTGGGGGCTGGAGGTCACGGCTGGAGGCTGGAGGGCACGACTACACGGCTAGAGGGCACGGCTGCGCGGCTGGAGGCTGGAGGTCGTTTGGAAAGTCCTGCTCAGAAGCAAGCACCTTCAGTGGCTTCTTGGTGGAGGCAGCTTGGTTGAATGGTTAGAAGAAGTGCAGCTTCTGGAGTCAGACACTCCTGGACTTGAATGAAACCTTGGCGCCTTAGAAGTTCTGGGCCATTGGACACATTTCTTCCCCAGACATACCTCTGTATTCTCCTCTGGGTGGTGGAGACGGTAATTAGGGCCCATCTCTCTGGCTTGTAAGGTTTAGCACAGAGATCCGCATAAACCGTTGAACATGGCGCCCAGCAGGCCATGAGCACTCAGGAGATAACAGCTAGAAAGAGGGAGGGTATGCAGCAGTAACAACCTCAGCAGCTGCACGTGAGTGCTTAAAGATCCGGTCAGGGAGATTCTCAGATGAACGTGGGTGTCTGAGAAGTATCATCAGGACCTCTGCAGCAAGAGTCTACACTGACGACTGCCTCGTCTTCCTAACGCTTCGCCGATTCTCCCACATTATCAATAACGAGTTTGCCTAGCCCATCTGTGGATACTCAGAGCAGGGCAAGACCTTTCAGGCACTTTGCTTCCCCATCAATAAGGTGAAATTGCTTTTCCAGTCCCCAAACGCCACACACACACACACGTGCGCACACGTACACACACAGACACTCTAGACAGCTTATTGAGGTGTATTTTATGCATGACAGTGGGCAAAAAGAAAAAAAAAAGAAAGAAAGCTATTCCTTAAGATCAAACATTGTTTTCAAGTCTAGGTTAGCCTTCCTGGAAAATCCATCCACAGTATTTTTAAGCAGGTTAAAATGTCTGAGCTGTGATCAAATGGTGTGCCAAGAACATGGTTAGACAGAGAGGCCTGGAAAATTGGAAAGGAAGATGTGTTTCCAAATGAAAAGTATAGCAGTCAGAGCTGGTACTCCAGCGTGAAGGGCTCTGCGGGTACCGGGCTCTGGAGAGAGAGAGAGGCTTTCAGCCTGGGGCCAGATCGCTATCAGGGTGCAACTGGGTTCCTCCAGACCACTATTCTGCCTTCCTCTGCTTTAAAGAAACAGCTTCATAACAGGACTTCTGCAATCACAGAAGTCGGTTACCTTTTCCTAATCTGAATCAGTAGCGGTTACACGTAAAAGCTTTGCCTTACTTGGTTTTGCTCTCTCTCCCTTAGTTGACTGCTGGATTCTCAGGACAAATGTTGTCCCTGGAGCCCATGAACTGGATATACCCTCCAAACAAATATAGGCTTCTCTCTCATCCAGGAGTTCTTTCAGAAAAGACTGACAGCTAGACAGTGGGACTTCTCTCCTAAGAGTCATCACAGAAAGGAACGAGGGTTTAGCTTTCATAAATAAGTCAGGTGGCACAGTTGGTAAAGAATCCGCCTGCCAATTCAAGAGATGCGCGTTCAGTTCCTGGGTCGGGAAGATGCCCTGAAGGAGTGCATGGCAACACGCTCCAGTACTTTTGCCTGGAGGATCCCACAGAGGAGCCTGGTGGGCTGTAGTCCATGGGGCTGCAAAGAGCTGGACACGACTGAGTGCATCCAAACACACAGATCCTCCCGACAAGTTGCATAAGGTAGAATCTGACCAAACCACCCCTTCCTGGCAAACCAAAGAAGCCTGAAATTCCAGGTTTAGCTTCAACAGCATCAAATAAAACATAAAGCATGCAATTTACAATTAAATGACTGTAAATGGTTTAAATAATCCTCCATTTCCTAGCTGTGTAATTTGAGGTAGGAAGGTTACATTCCCTGACTTTCAGTTTGATCCATTATAAAATGGAAAGAATAAGAAATGGCCTCATAGATTGTATATAACAAATGAGATCATGTAAGTGGTTCCCCTTTGCAAAGCCAAACAAAATAAGCATAGCTAACATGAAAATGTTTATAATTATTATTCATTACACATTTATCTTGTATTACTGGTATCTGTTAAAATACCTTTTCCCTTTGAGAAAAGCACTTCAGTCACACCAGTTATTTGCAGTTTAATGTGAATAAAAACAAAAGTAAGAGGCCTTGCCTCGCTTGATGACTGAGGAAAGGCTCTAAGAAATAATAATGTTAGACTAACTATAAAAGCGAACATAGGTCTTCCAAGAGGCTTAGAATAAACTTTCTCCTCTTCAAAACATCTTCTAAGTTGCTACTGGGTTAACTTTCTTTTCCCCAACAGAGAAATGTAGAAGATACCACTTTTCAGTCAATAAATGAAGTATGTATTGAGTGCTTGCTAAGTGCCAAGCATGTGACAGGTGCTGGGATGTAACAGACACACAGACAGTCAACGGCCCTTGGACCCCGCCAGCCGTGTAGGTGACTGACTCCTCCGAGAGAAGAAAGCCAAGACAAAGCCTCGAGATCCTCTCGTGTCTGAGGGTCAGGGGTATGTAAGAAAGAGGGTGAAGACAGGTCTATAGAGAAGCAAAAGGGGGAAAAGAGATGGATTCAGAGTAGATATGGAGATCAATTTTAGGCAAGAGAAGGAAGGTCTTCTGTTCTCTAAAAGGAATCAGTTATTCGGCAGATACGTTTTCTTACGCCTTAGCAACTGCACTGGGGCCCCAACAATTGCGTTATCAAAATCTCCCACATACTGTGTTTCCCAGGAAGTAGACTCTGCGATGCAGGCCAGCATGCAGGGGGTTTTATAGGAGTTTCTGAAGATCAGCCCCGGATGTGCAGGGAGCGGATGGACGCACGCTTGGGCAGAGAGGGGTCGAGCTCCAACCTCAGCAAAGCCCCCGGGACGACCCCCTCCCCGGCGCCGAGTGGGCCTGCTGGGCGTGGCCTCGGGCCGGGCGAGCGCTGCGGGTCAGCCCCCGCGCAGCGGGCACGGCCGTCCGCCCAGCACTCCAGCCTCTGGGAACAAGTCCTTCACGGCGGGGGACGTGGGGGCACACCCAAGCTGCTCCCTGCGGGTCACCTCACGCGTTTACAGAGGCCCACCCAGCAGCGGGCAGCAGTATGATTCGGGTCGGTGGGGCTGGGCTGAAGGGTTTGTTGAGTCAGGGTTCTTGAACGCAAGTAATCAAAACTCCAGCTAACTGAAGGACACCAGGATTTCTGGAAGGGCAGGGATTGGCTCAGGAAACTGATGAGAAGGCAAAGGAAACGAGCTCCAAAGTGGAAGAAAGAGCGAAGAGAGGGTGAGGCCCGAGAGGCCCTCTCCTCCGAGCAGCCTGCCCTGGATGCCTCTCCTGAGGCATGCACCCGGCGCCACCCCGCCTCTGGGACGAACTCGGACGTGCTCCCGGCTACTCCGCATCACGGGCTCCAGGCTCAGGGTCGTAGGTCGAAGCCCCTGCTTGGCTGTGTCCAGGCCGGCGCTCACTCGCCAGCTGCCAGGACTGAGCGTGAGGCAGGCTGTGTCCTGTCGGCATCCTTAGCCAGAGGGGAGGACCTGGCTTCCCCCTCGACTGGTGAAAAACGTGTCCTCGGGCACCAACATCAGAGGGGTTTCAGACCCTGGACTGGTTTTTTTTTTTTTTTTTACCGATCTTTTAAATCCTAGAGATAGATGATAGATGGATGGATGGATCGATAGATAAATAGATTGACAGATCATGCAAAGACCCGCCCGGCGACTTGGCCCTGCGCTCACGAGAAAGGTTGAACGGGGGTTACGCAGGGCTTCCCCTGGGGGCTCAGCGACATAAAATCCGCCTACAACGCGGGAGACACAGTTTCGATCCCTGACCCGGGAAGACCCCGCGGACCTCGGAGCGACACAGCCCGAGCTTCACGGCCACTGAGCCCACGCGCCGCAATGGCTGAGTCCCCGGCCCCGAGCCCGGCCCTGCGACAGGGGGGCCACTGCGATGGGCCGCCCGCGACTGCGCTGGGGGCCGCCCCCCGCCTGCCGCCCCAGGGAGAGCCTACAGGGCCAGACCCAGGGCGGCCCACACAAAGGAAAACGCTGTTTCAACAAGGGTGACGCAGAGGTTAGGCCCCCGAACGTACACGGGGCAGACGGGGTCTGATGAGACCATGGATACCGACTGCTCCATCACCCGCTCGGCCCGGTGGGCAGGGCTATGAGCGCTGGGGTTGGTGCGGGGCCCCGCCGGATGGACCGGGGCTGCCTGTCGGCCTCGGCCTCAGCAGAAGGAGAACGTCCTCGGGAGGCGGGCACAGACCGGTCAGAGACGGAGAGCAGAGAGAACTGAGGCCGCCGCCAGCCCGCCCAGCCCAGTGCTGCCCCGAGGCTCCAGCCCCGGTTCTTCCCGGCGGGCCGAGGAGGACCTTCCACATGCGGTCACACGCGGCCCCAAGGAGGCGCGGGGAACTTTCTGTTCCAGCAAGTCAGCGGGGCCCGAGAGGGCGACGCCAGGAAGAGAGAGGACCCAGAGAGAGGCTCGGAGAGCTCTTATCTCCTGATCTTCTCCTCCAGACGAAGGAAGGGCCAGTCACGTTTATTCACTGCCTGCAGGACTCGGGCTGAGTGTCTCACAAACACCTTCTCTTTAAAACCTCACAAAGGCTGCTATCCTCAGTCTTACCAGGGCAGAGGCGGGTGTCAGACTCTGAAAACACGAAGACGCTCAGAGATCAGGAAGGGCTGGGGTCTTAGCTCCCTGACCGGGATTGAACCCGCGGCCCCAGGGGTGGAAGCATGGAGTTCTAACCACTGGAGTGAGTGAGTGAAAGTTGCTCAGTCGTGTCTGACACTTTGCAACCCCACAGACTGCAGCCTGCCTGGCTCTTCTGTCCACGGAGTTCTCCAGGCAAGAATACTGGGGTGGGTTGCCATTTCCTTCTCCAGGAACCACTAGACCGCCATGGAATTTCCTCCTACGATGACAATTTTACTTGAGGATTCTGTAGGACTGGGGTTACAGGTAGGAGAGTGTGCAAAGTGGAATATTTTCATTGGATTGTGTTCAAAACATTTTTTTTTTTTCATTAAAGAAAGCACAGATACCTTTAAGATGTGAAAATGTAAGACCAAATACGCCATGTTGAAGAAATCGCAAGCTACGTTGGGTGGAGCCCTCTGAGATATGCATTCACTGGACTCTGCCATTAAGGATGTACTAATGGCAACGTTTGAGAAAGACTAGCTGTGAGGAGAAGACCTAGGGAAACTTGGCTACGCTCTCCACCACCTCCCAAGGACACTTGTGTGCAAAGCATCTCTGGGCTTCATGCCTGAGCTTCCTGATCTTGGGAAAGCGTGACTTGCTGATGGGTACTGGGAGAAGTCAGGCACTAGGGGAATACCCTGAGCGTGGCATGCCAGCCTCTGCGAAGGATGGAAACTGCCAGAGACAAAAGGATGAGTCAGAGGCCTGTGAGTATACTGGACGAACAATGAGATGAAGGGTAGCAAAGGAAAGCTTTGGCTTGGGGTTGGGAACATCTCCAAGCAGTAAGAACAGTTAGGTGGCCAACTCACAGGGGAAGCAAACGAGGTTCCCCCAGCACTGAGCTCATCAAACCCAAGAGCCCTCGGCCACAGAGAACCATCTGTACTGACTCCGGAAGGACAGGGTGGCCAGGCAGGTCATTTTCAGCTCCTATTTCTGTTACTCCATGGAACGAGGGTGATTCGAACAGTATGTCTTTAAAACCACTCTGCATGTTGGTGGTTTGGTTGTCTGGGTTCTTTGAAAGTGCCACGTGACCCTGGTCCTTGTGACAAAACACAGCGCTCTTACAAAAAAAGTTTGTTTCCATCCCGCCTCCCTTGTCCTCTCTTCCCCCAGCGTGTCGAGTAATGCGCTTTCTTTCAGAACTTGCTCCAGACTAAACTGGATTGATGTTGTGCTTTAGGTAAATCGTGAGGTCAAAGAACAGGAGAATATGAAAGATCCCACACTGGGGAGGATCAAGTTTCAGGACAGCCTGGGGTTCTGAATCTGACAATGGTACCCAGGGACATGTGGTTAAAAAAAAACACACTGGTTGTTGTTAACCTCAAAAAGACAGGGATGAGCCATGAGCAGACTAACATGCCTATCTTGTGGGCAGATGTTTTATGAATGTCTTATTCCAACTCTAGTCAAAACAGTAAAAACAGCCTGACCTTCAAAACCAGACAAAGCTGAGTTCTGGCATTCTGGCGCACAGAAAAAGACTTTGAAGGGTGCCTTTATCTTCTCTGAGCCTCATCTGTAAAATGGACACAATAAAAGCTTCCACAGAAAGAAATAGAAGATCTTAACAGAGCCATCACAAGCAAGGAAATCGAAACTGTAATCAGAAATCTTCCAGCAAACAAAAGCCCAGGACCTGATGGCTTCACAGCTGAATTCTACCAAAAATTTAGAGAAGAGCTAACACCTATCTTACTCAAACTCTTCCAGAAAATTGCAGAAGAAGGTAAACTTCCAAACTCATTCTATGA